>NC_137458.1:280489181-280899039 GCF_964235325.1 Thermobia domestica
GAACATTTTGGTACCAAATAGTAACCGGTGACCACTGGCCAACTAGCCACCGATCCCCAGATATTGGCCAAATAATTTCGGATTTCGGGAGATTTAAGGAGCCATATCTCGGGAACCGTCAGTCATAGATAGACCATATTGGTGTTGATCAATACTTAAGAGAATGGTGAACATTTTGGTACCAAATAGTAACCGGTGACTACTGGCCAACTAGCCACCGATCCCCAGATATTGGCCAAATAATTTCGGATTTCGGGAGATTTAAGGAGCCATATCTCGGGAACCGTCAGTCATAGATAGACCATATTGGTGTTGATCAATACTTAAGAGAATGGTGAACATTTTGGTACCAAATAGTAACCGGTGACCACTGGCCAACTAGCCACCGATCCCCAGATATTGGCCAAATAATTTCGGATTTCGGGAGATTTAAGGAGCCATATCTCGGGAACCGTCAGTCATAGATAGACCATATTGGTGTTGATCAATACTTAAGAGAATGGTGAACATTTTGGTACCAAATAGTAACCGGTGACCACTGGCCAACTAGCCACCGATCCCCAGATATTGGCCAAATAATTTCGGATTTCGGGAGATTTAAGGAGCCATATCTCGGGAACCGTAAGTCATAGATAGACCATATTGGTGTTGATCAATACTTAAGAGAATGGTGAACATTTTGGTACCAAATAGTAACCGGTGACTACTGGCCAACTAGCCACCGATCCCCAGATATTGGCCAAATAATTTCGGATTTCGGGAGATTTAAGGAGCCATATCTCGGGAACCGTAAGTCATAGATAGACCATATTGGTGTTGATCAATACTTAAGAGAATGGTGAACATTTTGGTACCAAATAGTAACCGGTGACCACTGGCCAACTAGCCACCGATCCCCAGATATTGGCCAAATAATTTCGGATTTCGGGAGATTTAAGGAGCCATATCTCGGGAACCGTAAGTCATAGATAGACCATATTGGTGTTGATCAATACTTAAGAGAATGGTGAACATTTTGGTACCAAATAGTAACCGGTGACCACTGGCCAACTAGCCACCGATCCCCAGATATTGGCCAAATAATTTCGGATTTCGGGAGATTTAAGGAGCCATATCTCGGGAACCGTCAGTCATAGAGAGATCATATTGGTATTGATCAATACTTAAGAGAATGGTGAAAAATTTTGGTACCAAATAGTAACCGGTGGCCACTGGCCAATTAGCCACCGATCCCCAGATATTGGCCAAATAATTTCGGATTTCGGGAGATTTAAAGAGCCATATCCCGGTAACCGTAAGTCATAGAAAGATGATGGACTGAACATAGAACAATTAGTATAAAGCCTGTAGAAGTTAATAAGAAAAAAAATCCTTCTAGCAATGTTCTTGGAACATTCTTAACTGGTTCTGTTTTGATATTGTCCATCAACTGTAGCCTTTCTTTCCTGCATATTGGTGGACAACATGTGTTCGTGGATTATGTCAGAGTACTCTCGTTCCTCCTACATACGCATTCCACCAATTCACCTGCTAAATCATTGTCTCCCTTAACCTAAAGGGCATAATCGTGGAACGTCAAACTAAAAGATTGCATTTCATTTCATTGTCTTTCCTGTCTTTCCTGCATACTATCAAATTATTTAAAAACAAAGAGATTTGTCACTGTGTCAATGGAAAGGTTATTAAGAACAGAAAGAATCCTCCTTTTGACACAGACTCTACTATATAAACTTGAAAAGAAAGCTCTTTCTCTTTGACGATGAGAAAATGTAATTGGTTTTTGTCTTTCTGTGACCTTAACGCCTCTCTCTGGAACTTTTGAAGTGTCACGCTCCCAGAATGATTAATATGATTCTAATGAATGGAAGAACTCCCATTTAATGTGGATATGCCAATCTCCATTAATATCACATTTCTGCATCTTTTTTTAAAAAAAAAAGTATTTCCGAACTATTTTCTTATTCTTGGTAGAAAAAAAAGAAGATCAATATTTCATTGTTCACATAAGTGATTTTCTTAAAGCAAGTGTTTCTAATGTATGCAGCCAAATGTTTAATGCACATGGTAGGCTTAACAGTACCATTTAAAATAATGTTTGAGAGAAGCAATATTCCTCACTGACCAGGAGTAAAAGTGAGGGGAAACGTGGGGAACGACGTTCCTCCATTTCCAGAAAAGTAGCGTTAATCCACTACCTTAAAAAATACAATTGGCAAAAATAGAGACGGAGCACGTCATACGTCTCCTTACCTTTTCAGATACACTTTTACCCTTGTTACCGACATAATAGTTTTACTTTTTTTATTAGTATTTATTAGTATTTCTCGATCTCACAGGGGGCAATTACACGTTTCTGTCTTTTTCAAATGACTCCCCTGGGTTGATTCCATGCTTTATTTCCAGTATGAGTGATGCCAACCAGTGGGAAAAATTCCATTTTATGGGATTTCTTTTTTTTTTTTTTTTACATTAGTAATTCGGAATGGGATAAAAGAAATTTTCGTCGAAATTCACTGAAAAAGTGACTTGATCAGAATACCAAATTTGTTTAGTTATGGTATTTGGTCACTTTATTTCTTTAGTTTAACCAAAATTTGGTCATTTATACAAAACGTGTTAACACTAAAGTTTTTGGTAAGAATATTTGATTGATTAGTTTTGTTATGCCAACCAAATCTTTAAGTTAGATGGTTTTCCTGACAAAATATTTACAAGGTTCGCGACACAGTTGTCCCGCCCCTTTTGGGACCAAACCTAGTGGATATTCTAGACCTTGACTTCCGATGTGCGGAATGGGTTAGCATTCGCCAGACTAAAGCCTGGTTTAGGAGTAAACGTCGTTGGAACTTTTGTAGAACTGTTCGATTCTGACCTCCCCAGGGTGGTTAGGGTTCATTTCTATATATCCGCAAATCATACTCTATGAGTACAGTAATGTAACCCCCAATTTGACCCCGTCTGACTTCCGGTTCAGGTGGAGCAAAAATAAATGCGGAAAAGTTCTAACCCTTCCTTCTCGACCCCTAGAAGACGCAAGTTAACAATGTAGGTGTCATAGGATGTAGTACACTATAGCTAACCAACACGACCATTTTGGTTACTCTGAGCCTAAAATAAACCATTTATTTTCGGTTGCAAAGAAAATGAGTACACGATTTCATCCAGTAATTCTACTCGACATAATCTTCAAAATTGTCATGGTAATGATGATCATAATAAAAATGTCTGAAACACAAGTTCTTTTTACACCAAGCACATACAATAAAAGTAGCTACATCACAAGTGAAACATTCACCTGTAATTTGATCGAAGCAGAACCTTTGGGAGTGATGAATGCCCCAGCATCGCCGACGTCGAAGCCAGCCTTTGTCCAAGCCGATCGATTCATTTCACGAAATCTAGGAGAGCACAGTTGATGATGTATTAAAGATTGCCGTTTCATTATTTGATTCCGCTGTTTCAAATCAATGTCAGGCTCGTCGCACAAGATGTGGTCCTCGATGTATCGTTGGAAATCTTTACGTTGATGGAAGTGGCGAACATCAAGCGGCTGTCCTTCGTCCGGGAACTTGTTGGATGTCAACAGTCATTCTAGTCGGAAACATGCTATCAATGTCCGCGTATGGCTACACGAGTCGATGATCAGACACGACACTCAATCTCGAGGTGCTGCGTTGGGGTAAACATCTTTGCACCACTTTTCCAGGAGCTCCTTGGTCATTTTCCTGGACTTTGAGGCGACAACATAAAGATTTGCAAATGTGGCGAGGGGTGGTCTTGGATTGGCAGGGATTTTGCCAGATGTTTCCTTGAGTACGATGAATAACGTTTCGCCAGCGTTTAGAAGTTGCTGCGGTATGCGAATCGTCAACCACAATTTGGAAATTCTCATCACTGTCACGCCCAACAGATCCAATGTCCAATGTTTCCATGACTTCGACATCATAAACATCACTGCATTTTGCAGCCAAAACCGTGTCCCAAATAATATTAGGCAGTTTGATTTCCTGTTGATTTGGTCGTGTGTGCGCAAATTCCCGTGTGCGCAGGTGCTCCTGGAGGAGGTGAACAATGTTCGCAGGATTGATTTTATTCGTCACTCGGGTAGCCATGTCGCTTATTCGGGATCCCGCCAAGTCTATCTGTCAAACATATTACGCTTAAAGGAGAGTCCACTATAATCAGTCACTCTTGATCCACACTCACAGGATGCAAAGTCCACACAATCAGTCCAAACGCACTGCTAATGTAACACAAAACTCTCTTCCTAGTCGTTGTCATACGACTACAACAGCGTTAAAACACACACTTGCAAAGAAACAGCAAGAACAGCGCGAAACAGCACAAAACAACGCTTTCACAAACTAACTCTACGGTCAACTTCTCTGTAGACACAGGCATGCCGGCCAGCATTGGCGGACTGCTTGGCGACGTTCTAACGGCGGTTACTGCTAAACCAGGCTTTAGTCTGGCGAATGCTAATCCATTCCGCACATCGGGAGTCAAGGTCTACAATGTCCACTAGGTTTGGTCCCAAAAGGGGCGGGACAACTGTGTCGCGAACTTTGTTAGTTACAAGATCACGTGTATCTGCTTGACTTTTGGTAATCATGAGCAGCTGGACTAGTGGTTAATGCGTAAACGTGACATTGTTTTGTATACGTAGAATCCGAAGGAACAATAAACCATTTGACATGAAGAAAAGTACTTGTTTGGCTGCGGAAAATGGACGAGTGTGTAATCAACATACTCAGAAGATGGGAGTTACCGCAGTTAATCCACCTGTTTCGAGGTAAGCTTACTTTTTAGTATATATTACTTTATTTTTAGGTAATATGTATTGATTATTTTAGTGGCCGTAAATTTGCACGAAAAAAAACGAATAAAAATAATTGTTCGTATTATGGAACATGTATTTTTATCCAACCTGCACGTCATATTAACGTATGTACTGTGCAAGTACTAAATTTCCATTTGCATATTTAAGAATTTCTTACCTTGTTTCCATTTTCATTAGAAAAAAGTTCCGACTTTTGCGATAAGCATCGTATTATTTTCAGCTTAGTACCTGTAACCGAAGTATTTGGTTGTTGTTACCAAATGTTTTGGTAAATCAAGTTTGGTGTAGAACATTTGGTTGAATTCACTAAATGCAGGTTTAATATTTACAACAAAATTGTTTACTTCCAAGAACCAAACTTGGATCAGTTTAACCAAATATTTTTGTATTCCCAACTAAATCCTGCTTTGTGGTGGACAAACACCGCGTGCATGGGTTTTCTCGGGGTTCTTCCGTTTCCTCCCATTTTCTTCATTCCATCATTTCATTCATTTCTCATCATCACCGTCTCCTTTACCTAGCCCGCATAAGCATGGGACGTAAAACTCAAAAATTACATTTCGTTTCATTGGTCAGGAGTACCAAATACATGTTTGGTTCTTTGAACAAAACAAATCGTAATCAAATGATTTCGTGCTGGTGACCAAATGTTTGGTTGGCGCTATATTAACCAAACGTTTGGTTGGCGCTATATTGACCAAACGAATTGATCCCCAGCACCATTCTTTCGTTCTACCTGGTGGGGGCGCGGTGGCTCAGGGGTAGAGCGTTCACTTCCCGTGCTTGGGGTCCCTGGTTCGATCCCAGCTCGCGCCGTGAGTATTTTGTGGTGGACAAACACCGTGCTCGTGGGTTTTCTCGGGGTTCTCCCGTTTCCTCCCACTTTCTTCATTCCACCATTTCACTCATCTCTCATCATCATCGTCTCCTTTAGCCTAACCGACATAATCGTGGGACGTAAAACTTAAAGATTTCATTTCGTTCTACCTGACCAAACATTTTTCTTTTCAGTGTTGGCAACATATATGGGACTTATCACTAAATGTATAATCCGTGTTATTAACAAAATTCTCTATGAGCAGGAAGTAAATATAATGGATCATCAATAAGGGTGCCAGTGTTGTCAATTTCTAACCTGAAGGCTTTTCTTTTTTTTTTTTTTTATCAGCAAAGTCCATGCTAGTGAGGACTGACTTAATCATATATGATTCTTAAAAAGCACAAGTACCAAGAAACGAAATTTCGCGCTCTGGTATTTGAAGAAAGAAAAAAAAGGAAACAATGAACGAATGAAAGAAAAGTAAAAATATCAAACAAGAAATAATCAATTTCCAAACGTTCCACATGAAATGTATAGAGAACAAAACTTTACTAGTATCAATCGGTTCAGTATAAGATGATGGTACAAAGGTGTGATAAAGTCACTGCATTGCTGGCAAAATAAGAAAATACGAGGAGCAATCAAAAAGTTGTCACATTTACTTAATCGCTTTCAAAGTTGGCACCTTCGGAACGCATACACACTTGTTCCACTACTCGTGCGATTGGTGGAATCACTGACCAAAGGCTTCTTTTCATATATTTCGAAGTTCAGCCGTTGCATTGGTTTTGATCTCTTCGGTAGGCGTTAATACGATCTACCAAAAATGTCTCCGCGAGCTACTACAATCCGGCTCAAACCTCCTGACGTTCAAGGCGTGGCCTCCTTTTCACAATATCCAGTGGAAGTTGGGCAATGTTCGTTGTCTAATAGCTTTGTCCCTGGATTCGAAGGAAGCAATTTCAAAGGTACGTCCTTACGATATGTTGTTATAGCGTTAATAAATTTGTAAGAACCCATTTGTTTTTCAATATCTTCATTTCTAGCGTTAATGTTTCACGTTATGCCTGTAAACAGAAGGAAGCGAAATCCGACAACGTCGCACCTGTATACAATTGGCTTTCGAGAGACGTCAAGAGATTTGAGCCAGACTTTAGTAGCTCGCGATCGATGGTTTGGCGATCACTGACGTAGAGCATCAACAGTTAGGGATCGAGTTCGTTGTTAGACAGGATATTCAAACCAGAAATTATTCAAACCGCAAGTGTTAGAAATCAGTGATTTCCGCTGTTAACATTGATCGGTATAGAACAAAAACTTTAATAGATAGCGAGAAGTGGTTTCATGCAATCGATAAAGCATCCCGAAAAAGCAGTTCCTTTTTATCCTTAACCCTTTGCTAAAACTGGAAGTGAAGAAATCCAGTGCAATTTCCAGTTTCAATATTGGTCTACATGGGAAGACCTGCAACAATCGACTGTTTGAAAATGGAGACTGTAAAGGAGCGTGCACAGGTGGTGTGATAGTGGCCTCCACGTTTCCACGATATTACCCCACTCAGGAGTAGAAGTTTGTCTGTAAAGGTAGGGGGACGCATGACGTCACAGAGCTGTCATAAACTCTGTCACAGAAGACATACTCCACAACACAATGGCGTGAAATAGAGTATCAGTTTGACATTCTTCGCGCCACCCAAGGTGTCCATATACACGTGTACTGAACGGAACTTTGTGTGTTTGTGCCTTGCTATGAAAACTTCATGAGCTGCATTATCGTTTTCATGTATAGTAACCACATGCTGTAAACGTCACCAACACCTAATGGGCCACTTGCAAGTAAATGTCGATCGTCGATATAGCGACGCGTCGAAGTTTCCCGCTAGCGTGCCACTGGCGGCAGGGTTTCGTCGAGTCGAAACAGATATCTAGAGTAGGGGTGTTGAATGTACTACTGCATAGCAGCGAGAACTTCACTTTGGTCGGCGCTCTTTCGATTAGTCGTGGAGAACTGTGAAGTAACCAACACAAACTATCGCCAGCCATGTGCATGCTGTTATTATTATATATTATCTTTTCCTGACGAATTGTTCCTAAAATGTGCTCTGGGGTTTAAGAGTAACCCTGCCTCCACATCATAAAGTGAAAAATCTTGAGTGAGTATAATTCTATGATTTTAGATGGCAACTGTCGCCGATCATTAGAATGTGAATACAGGTGAACTATGAAATAAAGTAAATAGACGCGCATCATTTTGTTGTAAAATTACGTAGCGAACATATTTTATCTGATCCCAAATGGTTATCTTCGAACATGCACGGATAAAGAAGCACTCTGACTGGCCACATTAAAAAGACCTCAACGATTTATTTCCCTACAAGCAAGATTTTCTTCATTGCCTCCCTGGCGAAGTGGGAAAAACACACGCCTAGTAATCGTAAGATCGGTGGTTCGCGCCAACCCCGTGGTACTTTTTTAAAAGTGGTTTTATGACTCATCTTAATGTAAACAAATCACGCATATAGGCTATTTAACATATTTTGAGGAAGTAATTTTGTGGTTCATTGGCGTTTCGTCTCTGCCGCTGATGGGACGCTGGAAGTATAATTTTCAAAACGGAAGTGGGGCCACCGCAGAAGGTCGCTGCGTGGCCGCCAAATTTTTGGTGAGATATCGCTAGTTGTCCATCGGTGGTCCACCGACGCTTATGGCATGGGGAAGTATAGTACATAAATTTTCCTCTCTATTATTTTGCTTTAAAATTTTGGAGTCTCATTATGGACACCCTGTACTTATAAAACACTATAATTTAGGAAATTCACAAATATTTTTACGTAATTAGAATGTGCATAGCCTACATGTACCAATTTAAGAATGCCAAGTTTGTCTTACACAAGATGTCTTATGATTGAATTGGTAACCGTATTGTTACAAGTGATATGAAGTGAGAGAATTGTTCTTCTTTTCAGGAGGAGGATGGGAGTGTCCTGACAGTTAGTGGAGAATGGTACCACAATATGGTAAATAGTTTTTTTCTTAGGTGCATTTCAAAAGAATTCATACAAAACGTAAGTATTTCAACAAGATGATGCTGTTTCTCACGAAAAGATTTTCTTCCGTATGAAAAATTCACGGGTCAAGTTCTCTTTTGAAGTGACGGCCAAGCTGGCCAGCTAGGTCAAATGACCTTACTCCTTGCTTTTGCTTCCTGTTGAGGCTTCTGAAATCTCAAATGTCTGCGCAAACAGATCCCGAACAGTACGAGAAATCATGTAGGAAATTGAACGTATTATCAGCTATATCAATGAGCAAGTATGTGCAAAACTGTGGGTGAGAGACATATGTTGGATATTATCCGTAATTCTTAAATCGGAAGATTTATCCGTTGTAATGGTGTAAAAGTATTTATCATTTTGTAAATAATAAATTTACACTGTTGACCATTCGTGACTGTTGACCATGCTTCTATATGGAAAAAGTGGTGTAATTCCCATAAAACTGGTCAATGGAGCAGTGGGAGACTGTCGTCTGGTCGGATGAGTCTTCCTTTACATTGTTTCCAACTGCTGGCTAAGTTTACGTGTGGAGAATGCCAGCACAAGCGTACGATACAGACTGCCTGTTGCCAACCGTAAAGCATGATGGTGGTTCAGTGATGATTTTGGTAGCCATATCCTGGTATTCTGCCGCACCCATCATACCCTGCAGAGACATGTCACTGCAAAAGACTACGTAACCATTTTGAGTGACCAGCTGCACTCCATGGTGCAAAATTTATTCCCAGACAGTAGTGCCGTATTGCAAGATGACAGAACCCCTGTCCATACAGCTCACATTATCCAGAACTGGTTTGATAAGCACAAAGATGAAGTGTCACATCCGCCATGACCTCCACAATCGCCAGACTTCAATATCATTGAGTCCTTGCGATCAGTTTTGGAGACCAAGTTGCGAGCCCGCTACCCACCACCGTCGTCTCTAGAACAACTTGCAGCTGCCTTGCCGGAAAAATGGTAGAACATCCCTTTGACAACCATACGCGACCCGTATTTCTCCATTCCTCCTCGACTGCAGGCTGTTATGTGTGCCAAAGGTGATCCTACTCGCTATTAATACAGATAATGTGCAATTTTTCATGTGTCCATCTCCTGTAAATTTATAGTGATCTAAGTAGTTCTTGAGATATTGTGTCTCCCAGATGGACAGACAGATGAAACATATAAATGAGTTTTCGGTTGAGTGTGGAGTTGGAATTTCTAGACTTATGCTCCTTAATTATACCCTGCATACTAAAGAAGATAGATGATTGAAGAAAGAGAATAAGTATGAAACAACTGGTGGAAGGAGAATGTAGAAGGAAACGGAAAAATCCCGAGAAAACCCACTGACGCGATGTTGTCCACCACAAACATGCATGGTCTGATATTGAATTAAGGTATGAGCGCTGAACCAATGAGTCACCGTGGCTCCGGAAGCAGGCCCGTAGCCAGCCCGAAAATGTAGGGGGGGCGGGTGGAAGTTAGGGGGGGCCCGATCCAAAAATGTTAGTTCATTCCATATTATAGTTCATTTGCAAACGTGTGAATGCCCAACGTGTGAATGCGGAGAAGAAGGAACTCCTGAGCACCATGTCATGTGGTGTCCATTATTAGAAGAAATTTTAGAACTAAGAACTCAAATAAGAGAAAAATCACTGAAAGAAATAATAGAAGTAGAGGAAGACTGCAAGAAATTGGAAAATTTGACAAATGAATACTCCGAACTAAGACGAAAAACTTACAGAAGAAGAATAGAAGGATGAGTGCAAGTGGAAGAATGTGTGAAGAAGTCCTCGGACCGGAGAAAAGACTCCTGGAATCCAAGCACTGGATCACCGTGCTTTCGCCGAGGACCAGAATGCGTGCTGCACCTCCAGCCTCTCGGTTTGGAAAGGAACTCCGGTGAAGAGTGAATGTTGCGTGAGTGCATGAGTAGAGGTGAAGCGAGGATAGTGTCTCAGAGATAAATAATAGAGCAACTCTCGCCAATAGGACGGCCCATCCCGGGCGTGCCGGCCGAAGGATAAAACGGACCAGGGCCTGCACTAAGTGCTCTGAGTGGGCCCTGGACCTCAAGCCAGCACAAATGGGTGGAAACTGGCATTGATACGCAACTGAGAACACTAAAGCATCAAAGCAAAAGTAACAGGAAACGCTTATATAGAAGCATCAGAAAATTAAAAGTTTTGAAAATGTGAAAATTTAGATAAAAGTAAGTGTAGCGTGTGTGTTTCATAGTGTAAGTACTAGTTGGTGAAGGTTAGTGATTTCATCAAAAGCAGTCAGTGTCAATAGTGAGTGTAGTGTAGTGTTGATGCAGGATAGTGAAAAGAGGTAAAATATAAAGGTGAAAAGCCAGTGTAAATAGTGCAAATGTGAAATAGAACACACAGGAGAGAAATGCAGGCAGAAACCAGAGAAACCAAACATACAGAGTGAAAACCTGAAGAAAAGAAGAAAGAAGAAGATGACCAATAGGTAAACACGAAAACACAAAACATACGACATTCAAAACAACACACACGTAACAAACTTAAACTCAAACTTAAACTCAATAAAACAAAAAAACACACAAAATCTCACAAGACTAGAAATGAGAGTAGAGTTAAGCAAATATTAAGTTTAGTTATTTTTTTTTTGTTTTTTGTTTTTTGTTCGTTTCATCTTTTTTTTTTGTCCAATCCCTTGTTTAGGTTTCACGTCCTTTTCCCCTTCCCTTTCCTTCTTTAAAATTATGAAATAAATAAACCCAAAAGAGAAATCATTCGCAATGATGATACTTCGCCGGTTTTGAATGCTCAAGGCACCGGCTGACAGTAACGCGGCTGAGCGAATGAAAAAAAAAAAAAAAAAAATTGCAAACCTACCGTGAAAATTTTGGAGGGGGCCAGTAAAAATTTAGGGGAGGCCGGCCCCCCCTAGACCCCCTGGATACGGGCCTGTCCGGAAGGTGTGTCCAATGAATCCCTAGGATGATGTCCTTTCAGATGAACGAACAGGAACCATTGAAGAGGCACCACATGACATGAGATTTTTAGAAATTCCCCCTTCTGCTCTGCTCAGAGAGACGAATGGAAGACAGGAAGTCTCTTCCTCTCTCCCTGTATGTGTGCATGTGTGGTGTGTATGTATGTATGTATGTGTGTGTGTGTGTGTGTGTGTGTGTGTGTGTGTGTGTGTGTGATAGAGACTTGTCACATCCTTCCAAATTGGCACGTATTTTTACCTCTTTCAGCAAATCTTATTTGCGATCCTCCAACGACGTTCGCTGCTTCCTCTCCTAATTTTATTTTTCTTTTACTCGGGACGTGAAAACGATAGAAAGAGAAAAAAGGTATTTTCTTTTCTTTCTTTTTTTTAAAAAATATACTAGTACCTATTTCATTTTAAAACTACCTTGTTTTATTTTATTTTTCTTTCTATCTAACTACACAGAAAGTTCGAAAAAAATGCGAGTTCACCAGCCCAAACAGCTTCCAAAAGGAAATGAACTCTGACTAGGTGCTTCACAAACATGGAAAACGGAAATGATTCCTGATTGGTTGTCGGAAGTTAACTTTTCTTCTATCTCCTCTTCCCTCTCTGTTTTTTTTTTTTTTTTTCAAAAATAAAGCAGGTAAAGTACCATGTTATACATGGTAACGGTAAACTTACACGATGTTATTTTTGTAAGTAAAATCATGTACGAGTTTTCTTACGGAATTTGTACCCACATTTTTTTTTTTTAAAGTTTAAGTCTCATCAAATGGAATTCAGCACTTCTAACAAGATACTACACTCTTCAAAAGGATTTCAACCAAGTTTGTTACATGTTACCCAAAATAATTATTAATACGTACATAATGATGTAGGAATACTGACACACACTTCTTGCAATATTCGAAGAAATCGATTGAATATGTATCCTGGCTTTGCACAGTTTGGTTCAAAAGATCTTGAAATCTTAGTTATCATTAAATAGCCCCGTAAATTGTAAATACTCATATCCTGAACTACATAATAAGCGATATCGGGAATTGATAGTAGTTACATCGGTTAATAAATTTTATTGCAGTAATCTAAGGGAAGAAAGTTTGCCGTAATATATACTTACGTTTACCGTATTAATATACTTCTGAAGCTGTATAAATCTTTCTTCTCTTAGATTGTACCTAATAAAGAAAATTTATCTAATCAACTAATTCTTGCATAAGGCTTCTGAAGCTGTATAAATCTTTCTTCTCTTAGATTGTACCTAATAAAGAAAATTTATCTAATCAACTAATTCTTGCATAAGCCTTCTGAAGCTGTATAAATCTTTCTTCTCTTAGCTTGTACCTAATAAAGAAAATTTATCTAATCAACTAATTCTTGCATAAGGCTTCTGAAGCTGTATAAATCTTTCTTCTCTTAGATTGTACCTAATAAAGAAAATTTATCTAATCAACTAATTCTTGCATAAGCCTTCTGAAGCTGTATAAATCTTTCTTCTCTTAGCTTGTACCTAATAAAGAAAATTTATCTGATCAACTAATTCTTGCATAAGCCTTCTAAAGCTGTATAAATCTTTCTTTTAGCTTGCACCTAATAAAGAAAATTTATTATTTTTGTAGGGGGGAGGGGTTATGTAAAAGATACAGTGTTTACACCTATCAACAAACTTAACAGAACTGAGAGCTTGCATCAACAGTGTTTTCCAACGGATTGATAGGGGGCATGCTGCACCGAGTGTGAAAGAAGTTAATTATTGATTTGATTTTTGCAGAATTGCTAGGGGGTCCACGTAGAGCACTTGTAATACGTCACTGTTTTTTTTCTTTTTTGTTTGTTTTTGAATACGTATGCAAATTGTTGTGATAATATGTCCATTAACAAAGCAATAGTGAGTTTATGAAATTGGGTTAATCATTTGTAATAACCATTTACCTTGCTTTCCTTCCATTTTTTAAACATTTTTCATTGTATTAAGTTATTAACTAAAATTTAAGTCTCTAACGAAGACACTTGTTCGCATGCTGCTCTTCTACAACGCAGGATTATTACACCTATAATATATATATATATATATATATATATATATATATATATATATATATATATATATATATATATATATATATATATATATATATAATAAGTGGTTTATATTAAATGTCCCTTTTTAAAATACTGGAGCTCTATGGGAACTGCATCCACAATTTAACATTAGGTCCGAAATACACTGCTCCACAAAACTTAAGCAACCCGAGAGAACATGGTAAAAGTGACGTATGGGGCCCATTCAACACTGGTTAGTGGCATGCACATACACAGAGACACACAAGCAAGGCGAGCACCCACTCTATCGCATAAGCAGCATCGTTGCAAGCGCGGTGAACAACTTATGCCATGAGGCGTATACCACAGCCCAGTAGTGTCCGAGACTCCAAGCATTGAGTTAGTGGTTCTTGTGTGGGGTACACACCTTGCAATGGCTGGTAGACGACATTTGAGTGACTTTGACCGTGGGCGAATAATTGGGCGGTTGGAATTGGACCGGTCGCAAGTGGAGGTGGCGCAGGACTTCAACGTGAACAAAAGTGTTATGTCGAGGCTGTGGAATCGCTTCCAAAATGGAGGTGAAGTCAGTAGACGTCATGGAGGAGGCCGTCCGAAGAAGACGTCGGCCGTCGAGGACCGATCTCTCACAATTTCTGTCAAATGTAACCGTGAACCTTCATGCCCTCAACTGGCCAATGTGTTGTTTCAGCCTACAGGACAACGCGTGACTCGTGAACCTGTTCGTCGGCGGCTCAATAGAGCAGGACTGTATGCAAGAAGGCCTGCGCTGTGTGTGCCATTGAAATTGGAGCACAAACGTGCGCGTTACACATAGTGTCAGGAACATGTTGCATGAGGAGAATACAAGTGGGCGCGTGTCATGTTCTCCAATGAGTCGAGATTCAGCCTGTCGTCAGATTCTGGTCGGACTTTAGTGTGGAGAGAGCCAGGAGGACGATATCATTCAAACTTCATTGCTAAACGGCCGTCCTATGCCGGTGGTTCCATTATGGTGTAGGGTGGAATTATGCTGAATGGGAAAACGGCCCTCCACATTGTGCAACATGGCACTTTGACAGCACAACGGTACCAGGATGAAATTCTCAATACACATGTGTGCAGTTTCCGCGGAGCATTTAGCCCAGACTTCTTGTTCATGGATGACTATGCCCACCCACACCGTGCACATCTTGTGTCCGAGTATCTGGCGAGCGAAGACATTACGCGTATTGCATGGCCTGCATATTCGCCGGACTTGAATCCCATCGAGCATGTGTGGGATGCTCTTGGGCGGCGAATAGAGCAGCGCAATCCACCAGCACGCACTCTCCCTGACCTGCAAAGAGCTCTCCTCGAGGAGTGGCGCCATCTGCCGCAAGACTTGATAAACACTCTGATTTGCAGCATGGAGGCCAGATGTCGTGCCTGTATAGCTATTCGTGGTGGTCACACGCCATATTGACTGCCTATGCCCTCGCACAATCCAGCTTCACCTGTTGAGGTATCGTTGTGCTGAACGTTTTGGTCACCCTGTACATCCTAACTGTATTGTTCGTCTTCACTTGTGTTGCATTGTGCATCTGGACCGCCTGTTTGTTCATTATACTTGGTCCAGTGATCGTGTCGTTTTATTTTCTGCCACTTTCTTCGAGTTGCTTAAGTTTTGTGGAGCAGTGTACATAAGCTCCAACTGGGAACAACTCGGATATGCCGTGCAATAGGAATGCACATTAACTATATAGCCACGAAGAAGTTCTGCAATTTAACCCTTTAACCGCCATGAGGCATCAACGCTATGCCTCACTGTTTTTATAAATTTGTGCCACGTGGCACTTATGGATGCCTCACGCTTTTTTTTCGAAGATTATACAATGCAGTACGCAGAATCGGTCCAAATAAAGTGAGAAAAAACAAAATTAAGTTTTGGCCCCAGGGAAATAGTTTTTGCTAATACATTGTGGCAGTTAAAGGGTTAAAATGTGGGCAAATTTTAAATGTGTCAGTTACCACTGAGCAGGGTTGATATGTTTAAAACAAAATGTTTAAAACAAGTGTTTAAAACATGTTTAAAACGAGGGCTGTTGTTTTATTCAGTTTGTTTTAAACGTTTTAAACAAATTGTTTTAAACGTGTTTTTTTTTTCGATGCTGGTTGGACATGTTTAAAACAACTAAAATATCAGATTGAAAAAGCTGATTTAATTTCCTAACAAACAACCCATCCTCCGCAGGGTTTGTGCATGGAGTAAATTACAAGCAGAGTTATATTCTTATTATAACAGCAATTACTGGAAGAAATTCTGCACATCAGTGTGCTTATAACTAAACCAACAGAAATTCAAGTGAAGTATTTGAACATTTCATGAGTTATACACCATTGGAAAGCTTATAGACCACACATTCCAACGAGGTAATATGCGTGAAATTCCCGCCGTATTCGTAGAAAAAGAACAGACATAAAAAATCATTAAAAATATGAAAATATTGACTTTGGGGGCCCTGGCAACCCTTGCAGTTACCTGCGCTGACAAAATGATGCTAATGTGTGGGCCACATACTTGTGACAATAATATAAGAAATGCTAGCCATTGCTGCCATTGCGTAATGAATTCGTTTTATGTAGGAAATATTTAAAAAAAATATGCGCAGAAAAACATTCATTGAATTAGACATTCTCTCCCCTCCCCCACTGTAGTACCATGTCTATATGCTAATCATTTTTGCTGCACACATGTATACGAACAAGAATTATGCTTCTAGACCACCTCAGTGAAATATATCTTGCGTTATATGGGACCGTCCCGAAAATAAATGTAAATTAACCAAATTTGACCCCCTCTTGCTCTATAAACAACAAGTACACATACAGGTTACTATCATGTAGGGGACTACTTTATTGCTTCACATACCATTTTTTATGGATGTACCACACACAGGGGAGGAATACCCGCCAAAACCTGATGAAAAAAAAAACTTCATCCTCCCTCTCTCGGCCGTACATACGTACCCCGTATATACATAAAATGCAACTGACGGAAAGCTTTATCTCTCAAAAATACTTTGGTACCAAATCACCTTTTTAGCTTAATTAAGGACTGAGCTATTGATGTTTGTTGTAAAAATAAATGTAATTTACGTCAAAAAACTGAAACTCCAAAAATTGGCTAACTTTGCCCCCTCCCTGCTCCCCATAATAAGCAAGAAGTACAAATCAGGGTTGGCAAAAACCATGGTTTTTATTGAAAAAACAAAAAACCGGTTTTTTGGTTTAAACCAGGTTTTTTTTGGTTTAAATAATTTGCTCTATATATTCATATCATATATGGACAGAAATAAGTTTGTTTCGCTTTGATGTTATTATGCAACTACCGGGTTATGCTGGAAGGGATCACATAAGCTTAAAGCGGAATAAAAACCGTTTCTCGAGTTACATCCGAGAGAAATTGTCCTCCATTTGAACTCGGAACCAGGACTAATTGGCCACAAATGCGATACGTATGCCGACTCACTCACGAAGGAATCCTGATAAAAAATACGTTGTACTGATCTTTACATGCTTCTTAATATAACTGTCAAGAGTCATTTCAGAAGGACAAAAAGATAAACAGTTGCACAAGTGAAACCATTATACAGAATTACATATGGACAATTTCAAAGTACTACGGAGTACAGAAGAACTAATTTAGTTCGAGTTAGTTAACAGAGACTTTTATTGGTCCAAATTAAAGAAATACAACAACTTAATTTGCATATTAGTAAGAAAAGTGAATAAAGATACGAATTATTTGTGTCCACTTTGGCTCAGACTCATTTATATATAAATAAATACCAAGGAGACTTCTCATTTCACTAAATGCCCCTCGTGGGGTCTGACCCCCCTCCCCCCACACAAAAAGTACGGCATTTCGATGTATTTTATGAATAGTAAACATTGAAACAAAACAATACTTAGAATTTTTCTTTGATTACAATTAAATAAAAACAAAAATAACAACTAGAAAAAAGATCACAAAACAAACATTTATAAACTTATATATATATATATATAAGTTTATAAATGTTTGTTTTGTAGTGTAATCTTTTTGAGTAATGAATGGGGAATTTAGGTCTGAACATAATACGAATAATATACGGGAGTGAAATGTGATAACCCACAAACGTGTGTTCATCAAGATTTTACAAACACTTACACTTTTTACGAACATTTTTCGTTTTTTGGTTTAAACCAGCCAACCCTGGTACAAATACACGATATTACCATGTAGTAACCTACTTCATTGCTTCCTGTAACAATTTTTATGAATCTATCCCCCAAGAGGGAGAACGGCCCCGAAAAAACTGTTGAAAAAACAAAACAAAAAAACACGATATTTACCCTCCTCCCACATACATAAAATGCACACCAGGAAAGTTGCACCTTTCAGGAATAAATTAGTACCAAAACCATCTTCCAGCCTTAATTTGAGGTTTAAGACTGAGCCATTGAGGTTTAAAGCCCTGACACAGCAGTTGCGTCAATGGGAGTTTAAAGATGAAAAATGCAGACGACCAGTAGAACGTAACACAAAGAAACTAAACTACATATTCTGTGAACGGAGATCGGGAAAATCCCGATTTTTTCCTCCGGAATTGAATATTTGGGCGGATCGAGATTAGGGAAGTTCCCGAAATTTGATCTAGCGGTTGAATATAGATGGCAAGCAGTACCTAAAGGCCAACATACACTAGCGTATTTTCAGCGCGCATTTTCGGTCCGTAAAATGATGTCGTAAATTTCGGTCCGTAAGTTGGCCCATACACCTAGCGTAAAAATAGGCGCGTAAAAGAAGAAGAAAAAGAAGCGGTCGTATTTCGCTCTTCTTCTTGTCTGTTGTTTGAGCACGCGGTCGTCTTCCAGTTTGCTCAAGTTGTTTGAAGAGGATGCATATATCTTCTAAGTGCAGGTCCTACAAACATTATGCTATTAAGGAAACGAATAAAAAAAAAAAAAAAAAAAAAAAGAACAACAGAATAGATTTGGATAGGAAGTGATATTCAAATGTAGGAGTACTTTTTGTTTCTTTTTCGTAGTATCGGAATGTGAAATTCCCATAGAATGTTTTAAGAAAGTTAAATCAGGTTAAAAAAAGAAAAAAGGAAGAAAGAAAAACAAAAGCTAAATGCATGATTTTGCGAAAGCAGTATTCAATTTAATAAATTTTCTCACTAAATTTGTTAGACTTCTCGAACAAATAAATAAATCTACTCTCTTGGCGTAACATATCTCATGGAACCAGGGCCTACCATCCAGCTTGTGCCACTCATGTCTGTAGGGCAGGGTGCGAATCCCGGACCGGAATTTTCTTGTATTTTGTTTTAATCCCTTCCAAAAGCAACAAATTGAAACATTGATCGCTCACAAAGCAATCAACTATCTCCTGTTAGGAACTATTTTATCCCCCTTCAAATATACACAACCTAATTCGCGCACTGCTTTTGGGTAATATATGCTCAGCACATCTGCTGCTCTTGTAGAATCTAGTCCTTAATGAAAGGGTCAAGTAAAAGAAGGAAAGTCAACCGTCTCCAAGTACAAACAAACCAAGTTTTAATTTCAAAGTGTGATTTGACAAGCTATTTAAAAGTTCCAAAGAATATCTAGAATAATTAAAATTTAATATTTAGAAAACGAATTAACACTTGATCTCAGATACAACATAACCAAATGAAAACAATATCAATTGTATTGTTGTACTTTACTAATTCACTCTCCTGTTTTCTTTCACGATCTTTGAAGCATAGCATTTGTTCTAACAGTGACGATATTAATGCACCATGCTACATTACATTTGCTCGTAATAATAAGTTGCTTGGAAGTTAAAATATCTTTTCAAGATAAAAATACTTTACCTTAAATACAACTAATTTTTAAATATATAAGTGCTTGTGCTATCTCTTATCCGTTTAGCAACTGTAGAATAGATTGCTTTATATTTAGAATAGTTCTCATCAGAGTCATAACTAAGTTGGGGGTCCAGCGGGGCGGTTGCCCCGGACGCTGATAGCAAGAGGGTGCCGAAGGAGCAAGAAGAAAGGAAAGTATTGGAAATGAAAATAGATTTGTTAAAAATTTTCTTGCTCGCTACGCCCGCAATCCAAACGTTTCAATAAGTCAGAACAAGTTTTTACTTATTACTTAAAAAAAAAAGCTATCATTTCTTAATGACGATGTGACATACATGCTGCCAAGTAATGACTTACAGTGTAAACGAGAGCGTTTTCAAAATCAGAAACGGTCACCGTCTTGAATACGTACGAATTACGCATTTTGATGATGACGACTTTGGTTAGTTAATCACGTTCTTCGTTTTAATCACGACGGTGAGAATAAAGGTATGAAAAATGAAAGGAGTGAAGAGACACACAAGTTGATGCTCGCGCTGGAATATTAAAAATGAAGGTAAACAAGGGGAATAATAGCGTTCTTGAATTTGAAACAGTTGTAGGATAGGGGCTTAATGGGTCAGAACTTTACCCCAAGAATTTCGTCTTTTTCAAAGTGATCGCTACCACTGTTTTATTATTATTATTATTATTTGATTGACATATGAAATGCTTCCAATTTAAAGGAATTTATTGGGATCATTTCTGCATTAACTACTTGTATCACCAGGATTCTTTTTTGTGCTTACGTATCTAGTTGTATGATATTTTTTTTATTTATCTACATACCTATAATATACACACACACATTATATATATATATATATATATATATATATATATATATATATATATATATATATATATATATATATATATATATATATATATATAAATGTGTGTGTGTGTGTGTGTGTGTCCATGTATTTTAATATGTTTATTAATAAAAGTAACTTTAAATTCAAAATTTTCAGTCATTATCGGGATACCCGGATGAAAATGACTTACATGTTCGTAGCGCCCTCCATCGGTACTGCTGGAATTCAATATGGTGTTGGCCCTCCTTTAGTCTTGATGACAGCTTCCATTCTCCAGGCATACTTTCACTCAGGTGCTGGAAGGTTGTAGGAGGTGCTGAAGGTTGAAGGTACTCGATGTAGGTCGGTGAGGCCTGACACAAAGTCGGCGTTCCAAAACATCCCAAAGGTGTTCTATAGGATTCAAGTCAGGATTCTGTGCAGGCCAGTCCATCACAGGGATGTTGTGGTCGTGTAACCGCTCCGCCACAGGCCATGCAGTATGAACAGGTGCTCGATCGTGTTGAAAGATGCAATAGCCATCCCCGAATAGCTCTTCAACAGTGGGAAGCAAGAAGGCGCTTAAAATATCAATGTAGGCCTGCGCTGTGAGAGTGCCACGCAAAACAAGGGGTGCAAGCCCACTCCAAGAAAAACACGACCACACAATAACATCAGCACCTCCGAATTTTACTGTTGGTACTACACATGCTGACAGATGACGTTTACAGGGCATTCGCCATACCCACACCCTACCATCGGATCGCCACGTTGTGTATCGTGATTCGTCACTCAACACAACGTTTTTCCACTGTTCAATCGTCCAATGTTTACTCTCCTTACACCAAGCGAGGTATTTACCTGCATGATGTGTGGCTTATGAGCAGCCACTCGACCATGAAATCCAAGTTTTTTCTCACCTCACGCCTAACTGCCATAGTACTTGGAGTGGATCCTGATGCAGTTTGGAATTCCTGTGTGGTGGTCTGGATAGATGTCTGTCTATTCTCTCTTCAACTCTCTTCAAGTGTCGACGTTCTCTGTCAGTCAACAGACGAGGTCGGCCTGTACGCTTTGGTGCTGTACGTGTCCCTTCACATTTCTACTCCACTATCACATCAGACACAGTGGACCTAGGGATGTTTAGGAGTGTGGAAATTTTGCGTACAGACTTCTGACACAAGTGACACCCAATCACCTGACCACGTTCGAAATCCGTGAGTTCCGGGGAGCGCCACATTCTGCTTTCTCACGATGTCTAATGACTACTGAGGTCGCTGATAATGAGTACCTGGCAGTAGGTGGCAACACAATGTACCTAATATGAAAAACGTATGTTTTGGGGGTTGTCCGGATACTTTTGACCACGTAGTGTATGTAGTAGCCAAACTACATTTTGGATTTCAAGTACAAACATTAAACATATTATTTACCTCCATCGATCAATATTAAGAAATCTCCAAAGAAGGTCCCGTTACATTTCACAAAATATTTTTTACCGTAAAACAATCAAAATTAAAATCTTCTTTATGTGCTCACATACAGAATATCATAAAATTACAAAAGTTTACAATTATTACTGGAAATTGATGCTGTTACCCATTTCGAACATTTTTTTAAATCACATAATTTCTAACGTATTAAAATTTCATTTCTTATATATAGTATGAAACGTAAATAGTTGTAAATTTTCATAATTGTTCTCAAAGTGGATTTGTGTACAGCAAAGGCAGTTTTGTAAGTTTAACAAAAAGTCCAAAATAAGCCACTTGAAAACAGCTTTTATGTGTAAAAGAATAGAGAATGATCACTTTTGGCTGTTGCAATAGTCTGTGCAAGCAGCATAATAAAAATTCAACGTAGCATAACGACAACAGCTGTTTCTTTTATTTGTAAAAAAAAAAAAAAAAAAAAAAAAAAAAAAAAAAAAGAAGCTTGATAAGGTGAGTGTAGGGGCGCCGAATTCTACTTCGCCCCTGGCGCCGAAATCTCTACCAACGGCTCTGTTTTTCATCCACCTTCTAAACATTTGTATTGTTTACTAACACTTATCGATTCGACTGTGATATTCCTCATTGTTGTAAATATATATATATATATATAAAGAAAATTTTTCGAACTTTTAACATTCCCCTTCACCGGACGCAAATTCTTATTAATTAATACACTGAGAAAAGTCCGTTATCCGGAGAGCGGTATATTGTACAATTATAGGGAATCATTATGTTTACAACAGAAATCTGCACGGAACATACGTTATCCATATACTTCAGACTTTCCCCGCTTAGATGTTACATCATTCCGTTGCAGGATGTATGACATCTAACAGTCTTCCATATATCACATACGTATACGTATGTTACATACGCCAGTTGTATGTTACATGCGTATATCTGTATGTGAGATCCTGACCACTTATATACAGGTCTTTCGTTCGTACAGAAAGTACGTTTATTCGAAACATGTATGCGGAAAGTATGTATATAATGTACTTTTTTCAGTTATACATTTGCTGTACGTTAAGTCCTAAAACTACATTATTTACACATGTAACCTACGTTTTTAAGTACGCCACATAATTTTTTCTGAGTATATAATTTCACAATACGCCCTATGTCCGCCTCTCATGTTAGTGTATAAGATTTAAGAAATTTGCAGCATTCAATGTAAGGTCTACTGAAAAGATTTGACACAGTAAGCAGACACTTTTGATCGATGTAAATCAACTTTTAAATTTTAAAAAAAAATGATTCTAATGACTGGACCAAACCACATGTTCAAATTAAATATAACAAATTGGGTGTTTTTTTTTTTAACTGTCATTTATTTAATTGTAAACAAATTAATTTAAGTTGTTGGCCAATGTAATGACTATTAGTGAATATTCTACGTTTGAACGCATCGTTTGATGATTAACAGTTAATGAAAATATAATGAAACTAATTGTAGATCTGAAGTGAAGTAATTTAAATAAAACCGTATAGATCTAATTAAATACTACTGAAATTATTCCTCAACAATTTCTTAAAATTCACTTAAATTGGGAATATTAACAAGTTTGCTGTCCATCGGCGATTAGGGGCGTGGAGGTAATTGCTGCCCCCACTTTTTTGGCTTTACACTATAGCCTAATTACATGCCCCCTTACTATTAGTAGTGTTTTGTCCCCCTTTCTAGTGTTCATACCCAATTGGCGTCACTGGTACTTTCCATTACAAGCGAATAGATCTGTGTTTTTGCGCAACTACAATTGATTACGGAAAGTAAGATAAATTTAACGCTTTATTAAAATTATTATAGTTATTTAGTATCTATATATATAAAAGAGAACGTACAGTCAGCGACTGTAATAAGTGGAGGTTGGATACATAAGAAATGATAGCTTTTTCCAGTAGCAGGATAGTTTCACTCTATGTCTGATAGTTGGACAACCAACATGACAGCAAATACGTGCCCGAAAACATAACATGCCAGGATATTCCTCCACTTGGAGGAAAAAGTATTACTATCTGAGAGCATCACTTAGAGAAACAACCACGAGATAAATCTGCAGAAATTCCATTCACTTTAAGATCAAACAGATAGAAATTAATGCAAAGGAAACGAAAACAATAATACGCATCATGCAGAGACCGAAAAAGTATGGAAAGCTAAACAAAATAAGAAAAGATGGAAAGGAAAGAGCAAAAGACATGGGAATAAATTAAATTTTAACACTTAAGGATAAACAGTGTCCGTCTTTCCCCCTGCCCCCATCGTGGGTTTTCTCCCTTCATAGGATAAATCTCTTTCAGTATCAAACGCGAACATCATTTACAGTGTTGGAAAAAATTTAACTCAGTCTAGGCCGAGACTCGAACCCCACCCCCTTAGAATGACAGTCTCACGCGGTATCCACTTACCTACACAGGCTCTATCTATAAGTCAGCTATTACCCGCGCTGTTATCAAACGTGTTAACTCAGCCATTGTCGGTGAGCCACCCCAGTTCCATTTGAAGTTTAAATTTTATTTACCTCACTTAGCCATCTATGTGTGTGTGCGTGTGTGTCGAATTGATTTTGGATTAAAAGAGCGACTTCGTAAATTTACGGAACGCGTGTTAACACGACAGTAAGGACATCTCGTAACGTCGTTGTTACGTAACACACGCAATGTAAATAAAGTTTCAAAACCAGAAGTCGGAAGATATGCCGTGGGTAAGTCGGTAAGACGTCTGCTTGCTGAGTGGAGAAAGCCGGGTTCAAATCTGGGCTGTTACGTTTTTTTTTTGTTCCGTTGAAAATACATTTCTATATTTTTGCGTTTGAAATTGCTTTCTTTCATTTTTTGTAGATTATCTTAAATTAGTGAAGGCCAAGTAAGATCAGATTACATATATGTCTGCTTTATCTGTGTGTACAGTCCAGAGATGGAGTGAGTCAATTGGGTCAAGATTTGTGAGTAGGTCAGTGGATCGTGGGTCAACAGGACGTGATTCACTGTGACACACCACCCACCGTGACCTCTCTGACTCACACTGACCCTACGTTTTAAATTTTAAGGTCTCCCTCTTTATTCGGCCTCCCTCCTTATTATTAAATTCAATGTATAGATAATTATTCAGTTGAGTTGATTTTGAGTTTAGCGCCCTTTTCAGCAGCGAGTCTATATGAGACGGGACCTACTGATTAACATAGAAACCGAAAAACATGAGCTCCCGTTGGGAATCAAACCAGGGTCTTCCACGCCACAGGTATATAATAGTGTCTTATATAGCAGTTAATATTTTTGCTATAAAGTATCAAATAACTAAACATTTGATGTAAATAAATGAGAAACCTAAAATATTGCAGATTACTGCAATTGCGATTTAATTCAATTTTAAGCATTATACATCCATATGATTGTTAAAGTTGCTTTATAAAGATGCAGATTATGAATTATAGTAATTTTTTCAATGAAATGAAATTAAATTAAGTTTGACGTCCCATGCTTATGTCGGCGAGGTAAAGGAGACGGTGATGATGAGAAGTGAACGAAAATTGTGCAACGATGTAGGTAGGAGGAAACAGGAGAATCCTGAGGAAACGAACGCACACGGTGTTTCTTCACCACAAATCTGACTTTGTGCAAGCTGGGATCGAACCAAGGACCCCATGCACCAGAGGTGAACGCTCTACCACTAAGCCACTTTGGCCCTATGAAAAATACAACCATATTTATTCTCTCTCTCTCTCTCTCCATTTTTATATAGGTATCAGAAGCATGAATAATTTTCATTTTGGGGGGTGCGGTGGCTCAGTGGTAGAGCGTTCACCTCCGGTGCTTCGGGTCCCTAATTCGATCCCAGCTCGCGCCGTTTGGACTTTGTGGTGGACAAACGCCGTGCTGGTGGGTTTTCTCGGGGTTCTCCCGTTTCCTCCCACTTTCTTCATTCCACCATTTCACTCCTTTCTCATTATCACCGTCTCCTTTAGCCTAACCGGCATAACCATGGGACGTTAAACATAAAGATTTCATTTTATTTCAATTTTTGTTTTGAACGTACGGTTTCAAGCTGGTATTAAACTCAGAACTCTGATCTTAATGAGTTGAATTGATTTGGAGTTTAACGTCTCTTTCAACAGCAAGACCATATGACGTGGACATATTGATTAACGTAAAACCCGAACCATGTAAACTCCCGCCGTGTGGTGTTATTGTGATTTTGAGTTTAACTGCCCGGTCAGCAGCGTGGCTATAGGAGACGTGGACCTACTGATTAAAATGGAATACGAAACACATGAGCTCCCACCGGGAATCGAACCCGGGTCTCCCACGATAAAGTCGTGCGTACGCTAACTCCCACCGGGAATTGAAATCTGTTCTCATTGTAAGAATGTTAACGTTCCTTATTTTACCGGTTTTTGTATAACTTCATGGACCAAATTTCACAGAAGTAAATCCCCACGGTAAGCAGGTTTGCATATCCAGACTCCTAAGTATGAAAACATTTACGCTCACTTCAACCTCAAACAATTCATGAATTGAAGAATAAAGGATAATATTCCCGATAAAGTATATGGTTTGAAAAATACCATATAGGAGAGGGACATATCAGTCCTTTCTGCTCATGGAGTTATTAAAACAGGATCATCGGGCAGTGGTCTTTACCATTGAAAGATATTGCTTCTAAAATATTTCCAAGTAACTTCCAATTTTCTTGTTCTTGTTGTGGGGCTCAATGGTAAACCGCTTACCCTGGTGCGTGTGGTCTTCATTGTTTCGATCCCCGGCCAAGTAAGTTTGCGTTGGACAAGATCGTATCCGTAGGTTTTCTCAGGGTACTCCCGCTTTTTGCCACTTTTCATTCAACCAATTCTTCTATCATCATTGACTTCCTTTAAACATTGGAGAGGTCTTGGTCCCTTGAGCATTGCGGTGATGTAAGAAATCAGATTCGATCCCAAGCATTTGGGTTGTGATGTAAACCTTTGCTATGGTTCAGTCTCAGTATTTTATTACGCGAGGTAAAACCATCCATACAGCTATAAATGTTGTTCTATCTTACGCAACCAGGTATTGATATTGAGCCAATGCGGAACCACATTTTTGGCGCTTTGAGGCCAGGAACTGACTTCGAACATTACGCTGTTTTCAAACGACTAGGATCTTTCCAATGTTACCATCCGCGTCCAACAACCCCATGTTTAAAAGGGGAATAGAAAGAACCCGTGTCTAAAACTTCCGGACCCAGTTTCTTGACGTTCAAGTTTAGGGATCGACTTCTGACATCACAATTGTGCTCAACGGATCAAAACCTTTCAAATGCCGCCAACGCCGTCCAACAACTTCATCTTTAATAGGTGAATAGAAGGGACCCGAATCCATAACGTCAGGACACCATTCCTTGAGTTGCGTGGCCTGGGCCAGACTTCTGACATTACTACTGCACTCAGGGGACCCGGACCTTTCCAACGCTACCACTCGCGTCCAGCAACTCCATGTCTAACATGGTCGTCCTGACGTAGGAGGATCGACTCCATGCTTTTTTCATAATTATTCTCCAAATGGATTTGTATACAAGGTAGTTTGGCAAGTTTAGCAGCAGGTCTAAAATAAGCCTCTTCAGAGTGGCTCTTATTTGTTAAAGAATACATAACGATCGCTTTTGGCTGTTGCAATGGTCTGTCTAAGCGGCTTGATAAAAAAGAAAAAACAGCGTAGCATAACAACAAAAAGGTGTTTCTCTTATATGTTAAAAATAAAAGCACAGAAAGAAAAAGTCAAAGTTTGGTAAGGTGAGTGTCGGGGGACGCCGAATTCTACTTCGCCCCGGGCAACGAAATTTCTAGCTACGGCTCTGAACTCCAACACTTATCGGTCATTCAGAGTCTCATCCCTTACCTACAACAGCGTAGTTTGATTAACCTGTTATACCAAAACGTTTGGAAAGAACCTTTGAGTGTGACTTATTGATAGCTATGCAATATGTTGACAGAGTGCTAGTCTTCAGTTTAGCAACGAAGGTGCCCTTAGGCGAAATTTCACGTTGCTCTCTACTTTTGTCTGTGCCTTGTAAATCGTAACATTATGTTTAAAGGCAAGCAGAAACAACGTCAGTTGCAGAGCCACTGATAAGGCGTTTGTGTCTTTTACACAAATAATTTTTGCCTGATTGCTGTTTGAAGCCTTTTTGCATTATACACTATAAAACAACATATCCAGATTCAGAGAAATACACAGAAAGTTTAAAGAAGAGGGTTAAAAATATCATTATTATTCAGATGCTTCATTATTATTATTATTATTATTATTATTATTATTATTATTATTATTATTATTATTATTATTATTATTATTATTATTATTATTTTCTTGAGTACAGAGATACAAAGAACAAGAACTCCGTCACTATTAACATGGAAGCGAAAATGACTTCGAATTGGAAATAATAGATCAATGCATTTAATTTCGAGGAGAGGCTATAGGGCAGACACGGATCCAGGGAGCGATCGGGGCAATTGCCCCCCTCCCACGGAAGAGGAAGCTTTCTTATTTTATATATAAATAAAACCCATCCCAAAATTTGGAGCTCTTAAAACTAGCTAAGTAGCAGTACTACAATCCACTCCCCCCCCCCCAGAAGTCCGTTCTGGATCCGCCCCTGCTACAGGGGTACTTTAGAGTTCACTGCTTTTCCTTGCAATCCACGCTCATTGCTGGATAAGTATTATATTTTATTATATTATTTGTCAAATTGAGCGAAATAGTTTAACAGCAGCGGCAAATTCAACAATTAGGTTTTGGAAAAACAACTCATTGGTTCAAACACACACAGAAAGAGAGAGTCCATTTGTTCGGGATGTTTTTTGAGGTTCGCGGCGTCTCCCAAGAAGAAATCTTGCTAAAACATATGTTGTTTTTAACAAGGAACGTAAATGGGTATCAGGTATATCAGTACTTCAAATGAAAAGCAAAAAGAAAAGAGAGATAAAGACGAGTAATTTCCTATACTGTATTTTTGGCATTGAAGAATACAGTTACTGTTTTATTGATCTACTGTACGCACTTCTGCGTTTTACTAACCAACCCACAATCATGCTATATATACCATATATCGGCTAGGTCCAATCTGCTGCCAATGCGCCTTTTCTTCAAGGAACATTTTTTTATTATTATTATTACACGCTCAGAAACAAGGATAATCACCCGAAACCTGAGAAGATCTGGAGAATGACCCAGTAACAATAAACTGACAAAGGGAAGGAAATAAAAAAGTGGAAAACTATTGTAATCCAAAGTCGAGGCATTTTTTCTTGCAATAACCGACCCTTCAAGTCGGGGGAAGTTTCTTGAAATAATAGTAATATATTTTTAACTTGCTCCTTATTTTAGCTTATGTAGTAATTTAAGACACAAAGATGTATCGCAATTTGCAATACATTTTTCAACTTGCAGTGCAAACATGTAAATGCAATGTTGCATTTCCATGTTTGCGCTGCATTGCATTCCCATTTGCACTGCAAACTGCGATGCGATACTCCATTTAAAAAATGCAAGGAGATTCCTGACCAGTTGTTCTTTCAGAAAAAATGTTCAGGGTGAGGGGAGCACTGCTGGTACTATTCTATTTATTATTGTATTATAGACGTAATATTTGGGTCTCCTCCGGGGGGCACTCTCAGAGCTCCGGGAGGGGGGCAGTGCCCCAAAAACATATCTGGAAGAAATACTGTTCCTGACACCAAGATAAGACAAAAGATAATAACAAACCTGGGCGCACAAATGCTTAATTTCGGAGTTATAGGCTGCCAAAAACATGAAGAAATGAACTTTAAAGGTCCATAGCTACAAAACTAGGCGACCTACCGTAGTAGGGTCAAGACCTTATTTAGGAACTAGTACGTGCGCTATCCAAATATCCATGTTTCAGAATTCTAACATACTTCTGCAACAATTTTTATACAGGTATTTGGTGAGTACTTCAAATTATATGCACATAGCCAAAGTTCCTCTATAAAAATTGTCGCATGTGTACTCTAGATTCTGAAACATTGTATTTTTGGATAGCGCACATATTAGTTTCTAAGTGAAGTCTTAACCCGACTACGATAGGTAGGGATGCGCACGAGACAAGATTTGAGGCTTTCTCGTCTCGAAAATGTACTGTAAAAGTGATGTCTCGACTCGAAAAATGTATTCTTTTTTATTGCAAGAGCTGTGTCTCGACTCGAAATTTGTCAGGAAAATTCTGTCTCGACTCGTCTCGTGCGCATCCCTAACGATAGGTCCCATAGTTTTACAGCTATGAACCCTTAAAGCCCCGGATCCAGGATATGATCAAGGGAGCGACTAAATCACTGTTTGCCGCTTTATCCAGTGTAAAGCAGGATTGAAGCCTATTTTATCCAGTGTATACCTGAGTGTCAAGAGGGCTGTAGCTCCCCTTGGATCCGCACCTGTATAATATATATATATATATATATATATATATATATATATATATATATATATATATATATATATATATATATATATATAAAACTGTTTCTGAGTGATTAGTTTCTTCAAAACTATTTTTAAAAATATGTGAAGAGTTTTGAGACATTCGAGTCGAATAAAGATTTTTACGAGCAGTCTCGATTCGACTCGAATTTTACAAATTGTGTCTCGACTCGTGCACATCCGGTTCGGTTCTCGGTTCGGTTCGATATTGAATAAGCTGTGAGCCAAGCCGCACAAGTCGTTGACAACCGTAGACCCAGGCAGAACAGTTTTAAACATGTTTGCCTGGCACGCTATAACTTTTAACAAATTTTGGCCCAAGCACGAATACTTGATCCTCCGGAACTCAAACCTAGAACCTCGTGAACGATGTCCTTGTGTCCTAGATTTCACGACTACCGAAATCGGCAGTTAACTAGTTTTTACTATTCAGATGGAAACCGTCTATCTTTCAAGCTTAATTACAGAATTAATAATAATAATAATAATAATAATAATAATAATAATAATAATAATAATAATAATAATAATAATAATAATAATAATAATAATAATAAGTTGTAGTGGAAGTAGCAACATTGATAATAATTATATTGTTTATGCAGAATAAGTGAAAAAGGAACTTGAAACTACACACAAGATTTGGCTCGATTTGGCTCGACTCGACTCGAAACTCGATCCAAATTCGAGTCGAGTCGGAAGAAATTTTTCGAGTCGAGTTCCCGAGTCGAGCTAAAAGATGTCTGTTTCGAGTTGAAGTTTAAAACAACTCACTCGAACTCGCTCGTGCCCATCCCTAACCACTGCCCCTGAGTGCAGTAGTAATGTCAGAAATCAGGCTCAGACCACGAAGCTCAAGGAATGGGGTCCTGGCGTTATGGGCTCAGGTCCCTTCTATTCACCTATTAAAGATGAAGTTGTTGGACGGCGTTGGCGACATTTCAAAGGTTTTGATCCGTTGAGCACAATGGTGATATCAGAAATCGATCCCTACTCTTGAACCTCAAGAAACTGGGTCCGGAAGTTTTAGACACGAGTCCTTTCTATTTCCCTTTTAAACATGGGGTTGTTGGACGCGGATGATAACATTGAAAAGATCCTAGTAGTTTGAGGACAGCGTAATGTCCGAAATCGGTTTCTGGCCTCAAAGCGCCAAAAATGTGGTTCCGAATTGGCTCAAAATCAATACCTGCTTGCGCAAGTTAGAACAACATTTATAGCTGTATGGATGGCTTTATCTCGCGTAATAAAATACTGAGACTGAACCACAGCAAAGGTTTACATCACAACCCAAATGCTTGGGATCGAATCTGATTTCTGACATCACCGCAATCCTCACGGGACCAAGGCATCTCCAATGATTAAAGCAAGTCAATGATGATAGAAGAATTGGTTGAATGAAATGTGGGAGGAAGCGAGAGTACCTGGAAAAACTCACGAATACGACCTTGTCCACCACAAACTTACTAGACCGGGAATCGAAACAACAAAGATCCCATGCACCAGAGATAGAGCTCTACCACTGAGCTATCGCGCCCAACGATTAAAGCGTCAATGCTAATATAGAAGTTGGTGGAATGGAAAGTGTGAAGAAGCGGGAGTACCCTGAGAAAAACCACGAAGACGATCTTGTCAACAACAAACTTACTTGACTGGAGATCGAAACAATAAGGACCCCACGCACCAGAGGAAGCGCTCTACCACTGAGCCACCGCTCCCAATGATTAAAGCAAGTAAATGATAATACAGGAGTTGGTGGAATGAAGAGTAGGAAGAATCGGGAGTACCCTGAGAAAACCCACGGATACGATCTTGTCCATTACAAACTTACTTGGCCCACCAGAGGAAGCGCTCTACCACTGAGCCACTGCGCCCAATGATTGAACCAAGTCAATGATAATAAAGAATTAGTGGAATGAAATGTGGGAGGAAGCGGGAGTACCCTGACAAAACCCACAGATACGATCTCATCCACCTCAATGTTAATTGGTCCATCAGAGGAAGCGCTATACTACTGAGCCACCGCGCGCAATGATTAAAGCCAGTCAATAATAATAGAGGAATTTGTGGAATGAAAAGTGGGAAGAAGTAGGAGTACCCTGAGAAAAACCACGGATATGATATTGTCCACTACAAATTTCCTTGGGTGGTGATCAAAACAATAAGGACCCCACGCAAAAGAGGAAGCGCTCTACCATTGAGCTGCCGTGTCGAATGATTAAAGCAAGTCAATGATAATAGAAGAATTGATGGAGTGAAAAGTGGCAAGAAGCGGGAGTACCCTGAGAGAAGCTACGGATACGATCTTGTCCACCGCAAACTTATTTGGCCGGGGATCGAAACAATAAGGACCCCACGCGCCAAAGTAAGCGGTCTACCATTAGCCACCGCGCTCAACAAGAACAAGAAAATTGGAAGTTACTAGGAAACATTTTAAGAAGCAATATCTTTCAATGGTAAAGACCACTGCCCAATGATCGTCTTTTAATAACTCCATGAGGAGAAAGCATTGATAAGTCTCTCTCCTATATTGTCTTTTTCAAACCACATACTTTATCCGGATATTATCCTTTATTCGTCATCCGGATGTAATCAGTTATCCGAATGTTCTATTATCCAGATGTTATCCGTTATCTTAATTTTATAAATTATCCGGATAAATCCATTATCCGGATATTATCCGACATCCGTTATCCATCATGCGGATAGTATCCGTTACCTCTATATTATCCGTCATTCGCTATCCGGATATTATCAGTCATCCATTATCCTGATATTATCCGTTATCCGTCATCCATTTTGTTGTCCGTCAACCGGATATTGCAAATCCGGATAAGTTTCTATCCGATATCAGTATAAAAATTATCCAGATGTTACAATCCTTAATCACCATCGCAGGAGCTAAATATCTTCAAAGTCTGCTACACAAGAGCGGGGGCGGATCCAGTGGGCGATCATGGCGATAGCCTCCCAGAAAGGGAATATTTGTTATTTTATATATAAATAAAACCCATTCCAGAGTTTGGAGCTCTTAAAAGTAGCTCTAAATAGGAGTATTACCAACCACCGAGCCCCCAGAAGTCCATCGTAGATCCACCTCTGGACAAGAGAATGGGAAACACTTATTATTCACATTCAGTTTGCGCATCTCAACAATATTTTCTTTCACTTCTGCATTCTACTACTGCATTCTAGTGAACTGTAATGTCTTTTATGTTTAAAAATAATTATTAATTTTTCAATAATTGTCAATGTTTATAAGTTCAGTAATTCACCATGAATAGAGTCAACTAGAAGTGTTTTTGTAACGAAGAAATAACAACATGAACTGTGAAATATCTTCTTACAAACTGTCGAGAGTTGAGAGTCGAAAAACTTTGCTCTTTCGTTTACCGATTACCTCGAAACCGCGGTAGCCAGAATTAGCCCAGGATAGGGGACTTATATTAAGAAAATGAAAATCTTAGGAAAATGCAGAAGTCTTTTAGTCTGAGAGAAAAAAGGAATGAAATCTTTAATTTTTAGTTCTGTTAGTCTTGTAGCTCTTAGTCCGTACCAAAGTTCTGATAGAAATATAGCCAATGAATTATGACTATTTTGTAGAATATTCCACTTTAATATTACAGGAAATTCATCTTCCGGCTTGCTTGGTTGTGAAAAGTTATAGAGTGTATTGGTATACTATGTAAAGTATGTGTACTGTCGCTGATTTGTGATAACAATCAGAAACAGAAGTAAAAGGTAAATTGCAGTAATAGTTTTCTGTTAATTTTTATATTCAAGGGGACACGGAAAACCTACTTTTATCTTAACATTTGTTTTTCTTAAAATTTCTATTCGGGTTCACATTCTTCCCCCTCAACATTGAATACGGAAATGGAGAACTTATTTAGAATTTGATTGTTGATTCCAGTATATTTCAAGCATCACTTCTCGGACCTGGGCCTGTGATATGTAGATAAATCGCTATCGTTGATATATAAATATATATTATCATATATCAACATTCGATATCGCGAATATATGGACATGAATATATCATTCGAAATTTTCGATATCGATATTCGGGGGGCGGCGAGGTATAAGGGGCCCCTAAGACTTGCGATGGATGAAGAAATTAAACTTACTTATTACAGTATTGTTTTCTAATCATAATATCTTTATTACCACAAATTGCAATGTAAATACATTCACTTGCAAATTTGCAATATTATATGGTATAATCTCTTAGGCGCCAGAACTTTTCTGTTCCCTGAAAAAAGAAACAAAAAATCACGTGCAAAAGCAAGTGCTTCGTACTTTGAACTAGAATTTACCATAACAAAGTTTTTTTTATTTCTCTCTCTTGGAGATTGATTGATTGATTTTGAGTTTTACGTCCCGTTCAGCAGCGAGGCTATATGAGACGTGGACCTACTGAGTAAGGTGGAATCCGAACCACATGAACTCCCTCCGGGAATCGAACCCGGGTCTCGTTACAAATCTGAGGATAATAATGGGAAAACATACTTTATATTTTGTTTTCAGCAATGGATTTTAGATTTGCAATTGATATTTGGTTCCGTCTTAGCCGAATTTGAAACAAAAGAAGTTTCCAATGGGTTATTCAAAGAAATGTTTTCCGCCTCCAAATGAAAATAGGAAGACACTTAGAAAAACTTATTATCGGGTTTTAACACACAAACATATGATTGATAGAGTATCGACCTAAACCACTCGACCATTTTGCATGCTTTTGCAGGCTTTCTTTTAACCTTTGTGAAAGCAGTTTACTGTTCCATACTCGTTTTTGTTTATTGCGATACGACTATGAGTTCTCAGTGAATATTTAGACGTCACAGCTCTTGCAATGTATAAAAGTGTTTGTAGAATAAATCACATTCAATTTTACGTCCTAATAACATATGTAAATCAGGTTGAATTCGTGAAATGATTGAGGTTGGAGTGAACGTAAATGTTTTCATACTTACAAGGAAGGGTCACGCAGTGGCTCCGCAGAGATCGGAACGAGACCATTGTGTTTGCATTTTATATGTTATAACTAGATGGATCCCAAAGTTATACGTGCCACCGGGGGAATATCGTGAGTTACAACATATTTTGTAATGTAAGAACTACAAAAAATTACCATGCAGAATAGTTTGAACCGTCATTTGTTCGGAAATGGTTGAGTAAGTGAAAAACTCTGCCAACACTTATCCCACCATTTTCAACGAGAAACTTTTTGTGGTAAGAAAAAATGCCCCAGGGTCCCCCGCGGGGTCCCAGATGGGGTCCAACTCAAAATTTTCAAATGGCAAGGGGGGTTAAGTGGCACATCATTTGAAATCTGTTGTAAAATGAAAGAAAATGCAGCAAGTCTCGACTCTCTACAACAACCGTGTGCAAAAGGGCGACGGGTCAAAGTGTAAATAAAATCTTAATTGGAAAGTCCATGACTACCCCTATAAATCGGAAACGGTAAAACAAATGTGGAAACAGGAAAGAAAGCGTGGCATTATTTTCAAAGCACAACGTGAAAATGTCTTGTTCCAGGGTCCCCACATGGTCCCAGGTGGAGTTCAACTAAAAAGTTTCAAATGGCAAGAGAGGTAGGACATCGTTTTAAAGCTCTTGTTAAGTGAAAGAAGATGGAGCACGTCTCGACTTTCTTCGACAACCCTGTCCAAAATTGCGGCGGGTCAAAATATAAGCAAAAGCTTAATTGAAAATCTATGGCCACCTTGAATCCAAGAGACAGCTTAAAACCTATATCGAAAGGATAGGCATACCAAACTGCTGAAGCCAGGAAAACCAAATTTGGCATGAATGTTGATCAGTGGATGACGAAAAGATGCGAAATGTTCAAAAAACGAAACGTCTTGAGTTCAAAATGCCATAGTATGTATCGAACGCATGTCCAGCTCAAACCACTGGTGTTGGAGGTAATCCAATATGGCTGCCAGCGTGAGAAATGAGTTTGTATATAAATATGTTATTTCTTGGAATACTGTAATTAAACCAACAAAGTTTGGCGCAACTCGAAGTACTGAAATGACTTACACATGGTTTGGTACTACTCGCCAATCTTGCAAATGATTTTTTTTTTTTTTTTGTATATTTGGTATTGCTTGGAGTATTATGATCAAACCAACGAATGACATACAAATGTAACCGCCACGAATACGCAGTTACGAATTACAATAGAGCCACCCACCTACTGGTGCAGCAAGTCCTTTATGCATGAACTACGTATGACAAAATTAGTGGAAGTCAGAGTTGTGTGTTCATCGCATATTCGTTATATTAAAGTAAATGATGGCGAGGGAACCAAACAAAACATATATGTGTTGTTACCGAATGAAATTATAGTTGAGGTGAATCGAAATTCAATTGTTCTTTAATCTTCCTATTGTTTCTAAATGTATAATAGAGAAAAATAGAGATTTAAATTTGTACTGTTATGAACGACATAAGTTTTAACCGGCCATCTTGGATTCGAGGTGGCCATAGTTTATCAAATAAGCTTTTGATTACTTTTTGACCCGCCGCAATTTTGGACAGAGTTGTCGTAGAGAGTAGAGACTTGCTCCATCTACTTTCATTTAAGAAGATCTTGCAAACGATGAGCTACTTAACCCCTCTTGCTATTTGAAACTTTTTAGTTGGACCCCACCTGGGACCATGTGGGGACCCTGGGACAAGACGTTTTACCTTAAATTGTTGTACTTTGAAAATAATGCCACACTTCCTTTCCTATTTTCACATTTTTCACCGTTTCCGATTTATAGGGGTGACCATTGACTTTTCAATTAAGTTTCTGTTTACATTTTGACCCTCCGCCATTTTGCACAGGGTTGTCGTAGAGAGTCGAGACTTGCTGCATCTTCTTTCATTTTGCAACAGCTTTCAAACGATGTGCTACTTAATCCCTCTTGTCATTTGAAAATTTTGAGTTGGACCCCATGTGGGACCCTGCGAGGATCCTGGGCAAACTTTTTTATCCGAAAAAGTGTGTTCTTGAAAATGACGGGATACATATTATCCGAGTTTTCCATTTACCCAACCGTTTCCGAACAAATGATTCGGTCAAAATATTCTGCCAGCTTTGTAGTTCTTACATTACAAAATATATTGTAACTCACGATATTCCGCTCGGTGGCACGTATAACTTTGGGATCTATCTAGTTATAATATATCAAATGAAAACACATTTGTCTCGTTCGGATCTCAACGGAGCCACTGCGTGACCCTTCCTTGTTAGGAGTCTGGATATGTAAACCCGCTTAACGTAGGGATTTATTTCTGTGAAATTTGGGACATGGCGAATAAATACGAGTGAGCTTGGAAATGTGAAAGTTCATCTGAATTTGTTTTACAATCACTTCAAAATACAACTTCATATATACTTTTAAAAAGCCAAACCTATTTTGAAAAAAAAAATACTGTACTCAGGCTCGAACCGCCGCCCTCCGGTTCTAAAAATTTAACAGCGCTATTAAGCACGCTTGACCACAGAGGCAACTCACGAAAATGCGTTGTGATATAGCTAATAGAATCGCTCCAAGCGCAGGTTTACACTTGGAATTTTAAATAGCCAGTTTCTGTCTTTTTCAGTAATTCCAACTGAAGATATTGACTGATTTCCCATATTGGAACTTTGCGTGAAGTGTGAATTGTATGCTCATTTCAAAATTGCACTATTTTCTGTTCTTTCAATTTTACGTATTTGTGAGTGTTCCTAAGACCTGTTGTGTGCAGCGATTTTCACACAGTTCAGCGTTTTACTAACCCCCGGAGGCATAATATGTTAAACGTAGGCAGCATTCTGTTGTTATCATAGTAGTCACTTGTAAAGACACACCTAGTATTAGTTTTTTTTTTTTTTTTTGTTTTTGTGTTGACCTTGAAGGACCAACAAATGCCTTTCGTGAAGCTACAAGTTTCTTTAACTTTATACTTTATAGCAAGAATATTAACTGCTATATAAGACACAATTATATACCTGTGGCGTGGGAGACCGTGGTTTGATTCCAACGGGAGCTCATGTGTTTCGGATTACATGTTAATCAGTAGGTCCCGTCTCATATAGCCTCGCTGCTGAAAAGGGCGCTAAACTCAAAATCAATTCAACTCAATAATTATCTATACATTGAATTTAATAATAAGGAGGGAGACCTTGAAGGAGGGAGGCCGAATAAAGTCAGAGAGGTCACGGTGGGTGGTGTGTCACAGTGAGTCACGTCCTGTTGACCCACGATCCACTGACCTACTCACAAATCTTGACACAATTGACCCACTCCATATCTGGACTGTACACACAGATAAAGCAGACATATATGTAATCTGATCTTACTTGGCCTTCACTAATTTAAGATAATCTACAAAAAATGAAAGAAAGCAATTTCAAACGCAAAAATATAGAAATGTATTTTCAACGGAACAAAAAAAAACGTAACAGCCCAGATTTGAACCCGGATTTCTCCACTCAGCAAGCAGACGTCTTACCGACTTACCCACGGCATATCTTCCGACTTCTGGTTTTGAAAGTTTATTTACACTCCGTGTGTTACGTAACAACGTTACGAGATGTCCTTACTGTTGTGTTAACACGCGTTCCGTAAATTTACGAAGTCGCTCTTTTAATACAAAATCAATTCGACACACACACACATACACACACACACACACCCCCACATATATATATATATATATATATATATATATATATATATAGACATATATATATATAGATAGATAGATATGTTGGTGCACCATTAAGCTCCCAAGAGTACAGATTAATTCATTCTTGATTTTAATCTACAGAACAAATGTTTTTTTATGAAAGCAAGGGGACTGCTACCCATAGATGGCTAAGTGAGGTAAATAAAATTTAAACCTCAAATGGAACTGGGGTGGCTCACCGACAATGGCTGAGTTAACACGTTTGATAACAGCGCGGGTAATAGCTGACTTATAGATAGAGCCTGTGTAGGTAAGTGGATAACGCGTGAGACTGTCATTCTAAGGGTGTGGGGTTCGAGTCTCGGCCTAGACTGAGTTAATTTTTTTCCAACACTATAAATGATGTTCGCGTTTGATACTGAAAGAGATTTATCCTATGAAGGGAGAAAACCCACGATGGGGGCAGGGGGAAAGACGGACACTGTTTATCCTTAAGTGTTAAAATTTAATTTATTCCCATGTCTTTTGCTCTTTCCTTTCCTTCTTTTCTCATTTTGTTTAGCTTTCCATACTTTTTCGGTCTCTGCATGATGCGTATTATTGTTTTCGTTTCCTTTGCATTAATTCCTATCTCTTTGATCTTAAGGTAAATGGAATTTCTGTAGATTTATCTCGTGGTTGTTTCTCTAAGTGATGCTCTCAGATAGTAATACTTTTTCCTCCAAATGGAGGAATATCCTGGCATGTTATGTTTTCGGGCACGTATTTGCTGTCATGTTGGTTGTCCAACTATCAGACATAGAGTGAAACTATCCTGCTACTGGAAAAAGCTATCATTTCTTATGTATCCAACCTCCACTTTTTACAGTCGCTGACTGTACAAATCCTTTGTTCCCTCATCACGCTAATACGGCTGAACCAATTTCTTTTATTTTTGGGGGGTTATTAGGATTTGGACCCTAGATGGTTTTTATCATATCACTTTAATTTTTAATTACCAGTGTCTTGAGATAATTGACCATTCAAGTGTCCATAACGTACAAATCCTTTGTTAGTTCATCATAGGTATAAAAATAAACGTATTTATATGCAACCCGCATGACCGTGTCACTCGGCGGGTTAACATAAATGACAGGCGCTATAATGTTAACATTTACTGCAATTTGAAAGCGAAAAAGTAAAAATTATCTAAGTAACAAAGTTTATTGCGTTCCGGGGTGACCGCAGCGAAGCGGGGTGAACGCTGCTAGTACTAAATATTAAATTTGTCTAAAAGAAAGATTTTTGCACTTGTATGTTATATAGGAACGTAAAAAACTGCAAATAATAAAATGTAGGGTTTTTACAAATGATTGTAGCTGTTTCATGAATTTGGCGTAGCTATGATATTTGGCATATTATCACGAAGCTTTACCATAATTTATTTAATTTATTTAATTTCGAACTTATAATAGTCAAATTCCGTTGAAAAGTAGCTATTCACAATTCTCTATCCTCCAATTCAACTTAGATTAGTTTATTTTAAAAGAAAGTAAAACTATTCTGAACGACTGGTTTGTTTAAATTTTACTACATGTGGGTACAAACATCCAACTGCTTATCAAAATTAAATGAGAGCTACCCAATCTTACTTTAGATTTTTTTTCAAAAGAAGTTTAAACTGTTAACTTATTAAAGACACTTTGAACCAAATCCATTCGTTCGTTTAAATTTATTATTATTATTATTATTATTATTATTATTATTATTATTATTATTATTATTATTATTATTATTATTATTATTATTATTATTATTACATTGTTTCACAATTTATGAACCAATGATTTGAAGCAATCTAAGTCGGAAGAGTTTCCATTTACTGGTTCAGAAAATATTGTATGTTTTTGTCGTATTGTATGTTTTTAATACTCATAGTTCTTATATTCATTATATAAGGCGTATTTCACGGTAAGAGCGTAGTTATAAGGAATTAAGCAAAAAGTAAAAAGAAAAATGTAAACAGACTTGTATGTTATACGAAACTGAAAACAATTAAATATCAATTAATTTCGAAGCTCTAGTAGTAAAAATGACACTAAAATAATACACTATTAAGTAAGAAGAAAAATAGTACAATATTAAGTCAATTATTATATAAATTCTCCTGATAGGATGGTCATGCTACTTATAAAGATAGTAAAACGATTAAGTTGAGTTGATTTTGAGTTTAACATTCCTTTCACCAGCGAGGCTATATGAGACGAGACCTACTGATTAACGTGGAATCCGAACCACATGAACTCCCATCGGGAAGCAAACCCGGCTCTCCCACGCCAAAGACACGTATGCTAACCGTTTAGTCACAGAGGAGCTCAGTAAAATGATTGAGTTGTTCGTGAAAGAAATTATTTAAGTGTCAGATATTCATTGTTATTTAATATTTTGTGATAATAGACCTTAAGTTAACGTTCATCTGGGGAGAATTGATAGTAACCACACCACAAAGGTTGAGAAATGCTTTAATGGCATACTACGAGTTAACATGAACTATTATGAGTATAATCCTATTTCCTGCAAATGGGTGTCATTTCAATTTTGGCGTTAAGTATGTTCTGTTTTGAGTCTACATAAGCTTTTCAAGTAAGTGTTGGCACAGTCCCCATCATGACGAGATATAATTAAATGTTGAAAAATATTCAACATAGCTGGTACCCTGGATTGAACTTGAACTTTTAAGGCTGAAAAGCAAGCACACTAAAACGAGCGGTACAATGATTGTGCTATTTAGACTTAGTATGTGAGCACTAATGGCGAAATAGGATTATTAGGTCTATTAAATTTAAATATATGTACAATCTGAGGTTTGAAATAATTCACAAAGAAAGAAACACTAGGCTATGTATTGTGGTTTATCACATTTTCTTTTTCACGAGTAATGTTAAGATCACGTGAAAAAAAAAATGACTCTGAACCTATTTTGTTACAAGTTCTTGTAAAATTGAGAAGGTACTTAAAATAACAATCAGCAGGTGGTCGAAATAGCAAAAAAATTCAGTGAAGTTCGATAGTCAAACGCAATTTTTTGCTGTTTTATCAGGCAAATATCGAGATAGTATCTTGTTGAAGTATCTTGGGACTAATTGTCAAATATTAAATTTAAGTTAAATTCGTAGTCGAAAGACATCATGTTCGATTGGATTGGGTTTGACTTGAGCGACCTCTTAGCGAGGCTATATGAGAAGTGAGATCCAAACTGCGTGAGCTTCTGCCGAGAATCGAACAGGATGTCCTGCACCGGAGAAGCTTACGCTGACTATATAACCACGGAGGAGCTCTCATAATTTGCGAATTCAGATTAGGAAGTATTGGATTTAAATACCGTTTTCTCTGTGCACTCAAAATTAATTATGAATTTTAATTAGGAAATAAGGTCTCGTTTTGTGCAATAGGAAATATTAGTTTAGCCGAAATCGTATATTGTATGGAAGGACTGAAACTAGATTGGAATGATGATTTCTGGTGAGTCTACCAACAAACCTCAGCAACGATTCGCGAGGACAACACAAGAACAGGTTTTCTCTTCTGAAAACAATAAGACCAGGCCAGGGAGAAGGCCGTGGAAAGGGCAAGAGACCACCTGCTGCTCGAAAACCTTTCATCTGAGCCGTTTTTACGCGCCGTATTTACGCTCGAAGTTAAAAGCAGCCAGACTTTTCAAGCGTATAAAAATTCGGTACGTAAACGTACGCCAGGTCCCATACACTAACGTATTGACAGCTGCTAACAAGACTAGCGCATGAAATTTTATGGCTACGACTGAAAAATACGTCAGTGTATGGCCGGTGTAAGAGTGTAAAAATGTAATATATATGCTTATGTAGATTATTGTTTTAAACAAAATAAACATTTTAAACATGTTTTTTTGTTTAAAACAAAGTACTTTGTTTTAAACGTTAAAAACGTTTTAAACAAAAAAAAATGTTTTAAACATAAAAAACGTTTTTTATGTTCTTTTAAAAAAAAAGTTTTTTTTCAACCCTGCCACTGAGCCAAACATTTTCGTCAATTAATATTTTTAAAATGATTGGAAAATTTATATTTGAAAAAACGATAACTTTTAAGTTGAAATCATTTGTAATTGTCATGTTTGTTAAAGGTGGCTGGATTAGCCGACATTTTTGTACTTTACTATTATTATTATTACTAGCTGAACTGCGCTCTCTACACAGTGCAGCATTCGCATATGAGCATGAATCTCCCTTTCATTCCTCACAACATCTGTAAATGTCCCTTTACAGACACAAGTGAAAAACGTTTTGATAAAAATCGGCAAGGGGGATCATAAAGGAGAGATTTTATTTTTTAAATTATTTTTTATTAATTAATTTTTTTTATTAAATTAAAAAAACTTGGCCACAACAATGTGGTGTTGGAATGTATAATGCATATAGGATGTGACGCTTAATTTTTTTTTAAATTTCAACGCTTCCAGTGTACCCTAAAAATGTAATAAAATAATGACCATGTTTCTTTTTTAATATTCAATTAGAACTGGACAATCTACGCAAAATTTCCAATCGATCAGTGAAAACGTCATCTTTCTAGAGAATGTAGTTGCCGAGATCTCATTGTCGGAAGAATTGACCACAAACATATAAACGTCCTCAACATATAGTTTAAAAGAACTCGAAAGATGGAAGCACAATTCACATGCATTGGTTTTTGAGAAGGCTTATTAAAATACAAAGGCTTTGAACAATAATTTTATATCATAAACTTTATGAAAAAGATATAGTTAACTAATTTAGACTATTTAAAGAACAAATAGTCTTCAGCAGCGAGACTGTATAAGACGGGACCAACTGATTAACGTGGAATCCGAACTACATGAGCTCCCGCTGGGAATCAAAGTCAGGTTTTCCATGCCAAAGGCGCGTATGCTAACCGCTTAGCAACGAAGCTCGCAGAGGAAGAGAGAGAGAGAAACACTGTGTAAAATTTTACTTCCCAACTTGAAATATTAGAAAATTTTCCGGTTCCCGAAAGCTAATTGGAAAATTATAATTTGTTGCTGACTAACTTCCCTGTACAGAAATTCAATTTTGTATCTCTATGTGCAGTTAAATATAGTGGAAAATTTTCCACATAACATCACTATACATAATATCCAAAATTGTCCGGCTTATGAAAAGTTTTTCACTTGTTTCTACATCGAGATGAAAATTTTCCGATCTATGAAAATTCCTTTCACTTGTTTCTACAGAGCAATAAAACTTTCCGATTTACAAAAAGTTGTTTTACTTTTTGCTTCAAAATGATGAAAACTTTTCGACTCTTAAAAAGTACTTCAATTTTTTTCATATAAGACAGAAAATATTTCAATTCATGAAAAATTGTTTAACTTGTTCCTACATAGTACTGAAAATTGTCTGAGCCATGAAAATTTTCAGATTCTTTAAACGATCTTTCACTTTTTAACATTTCTATACATGAATTCAATCAATTTTATGATTGCTGAGGAATTGTTACTTGATTACTGATATCTTTTTAGAACGGAAAATTTTCCGGAAAAATATAGCGAAAAATTTTCTGAAATGGAAAATTTTTCACCTCACATCATTGAGACACTGCTAGCTGTTTATCTTGCGGAAATTATCCAATCTCGGTCAGTAAAGGGTTAACTCTTCCTTATGTAAAACTACAAAGTAAATATCCCTATAAATAAAAATGAACGGGCTCTAAAAGGTTATACCATCCGATCTATCGGCAGTGTAGCAGAGTAATCCCGAACAAAGTTTAATTTATATTTATATTTAAGAGTTAAGTTTTTAAAGTCACTAAAATCAATAAAAGAGTGAATAAAACTTTTGTCCTTAATGAGACTCTTTATGTTGGAAAACAGTTAAAACAAAATAATAACAATAAAAGACGTTAGTTCTAGAAGATGAAAGACATAACTTTTTCATCACGCATTCTAAAGTAAATAATTTGTAGATCTTTGTATTCTTTGATGGTATTCAGACAATTCGTTGATACAAAATGTCAGTACCATCTTCTGAACGTGATAGTAAATAGAACTAGTTGCTTATTCAAACCAGATGTCATTGATTGACGTGTAGTATATACAAAAGGCCTCGGCAGAGAAGTTCTTTTAATTATATATATATATATATATATATATATATATATATATATATATATATATATATATATATATATATCGTTTTATTCTGTGACTCACATGAATTAACACGGTGCAGGCAGTGGCCTTGTTCCATAAAAAAAAAAAAAAAGTGCTGGCAATTCAGGCTACACGATTAAGTATTATTTTTGAATGTATAGGATGGATGTCTGGTGTTACCAGACGGGTTAAAGCGAGAACATGAAGAACTCAACAGTCGCTGGAAGCGTAAAGTTTAAGGAAAGGTTCAAAACCGATCATCATAATCGAATTCATTGCTTCAAATTTTCCTAAAAAACCATTACCGCCAGGAATTGAAGAAAAGACTTCTGCTTGATCTTTATTTTCGATCATCGCCCTGAAGTGGTCTCATTGACCTCAGTTTATTATTATTAAGGTACTGGAACCATATATGGGCATCTTAAAGCATTTTAGATCCGTTTGAGAAAACGAATTCAGCTATCAGTCTCAAAATTAGCTTTTAATATTCCTTGAACCTTCCTCTATCTAAAGAAGGAATTAATTATTATAAATATTGACACATTTGAGAAGGAAAAATTTGAAACTGGGCCCTTGCAAAGTGGCCATATTGGGAACAGGGTCATCTAATATGGGCACAATTTACATCAGTGACAATAATACTCAGTTAATAAGTGAGAAATTATTGTAATAAGAGAAACACTGACACTAAAGTGAACAAACAGTGTCAGAAGCACAATAACAGTTTTATAAGCTGTTATGAGTTACAACATTATGAATGTAACTAGTTACTAACATCATGAAAGCAAAACATTGATTTTCATTAAACATTAATTTTTATATGTAGAAATTTCTAAGATAAAAATAATAAACCACAAAAACAGTCATTGGCAGACACGGAGAAGCCTATAATAACGGTGGATCTATATATGGTGCATCTATAATAACAGTACTAGATAATGAAGTTTTCTAAAAAAAAAAAAAAAAAAAAAAAAAAAATCAGAAAGTAAAAATTAACACTGCTTTTAATCATATCAAAACAGATGCGAGGGTTCGACCACTTTGTCCTGTCTCAAGTCTAAGAAAATGTGAGAAATAGGTAATATTTTTTATTAATGTTGCTGTCTATGTAATCATAATAAAAAATATTTTAAAATTATAACATCTTAATAACAAATACTTTGACACTTCTAGTTGATCACAGTTGTCTCTTGTCGTATTATCGTAAGCTACAATTGTCGCGACACCCCTTGAGCCTGGTGTGGATTTCACTAGACTTTACAAGCGATAAGCAGCAATTATCAGAAAGATTATTACAAGCTGGAAATTACTTATCAGGGTCGCTGGCAGGAGGATGTAACCAAAGAGAGATCGTGATGGAATAGGTTGAGAAATCCTGGTCTAAAGCTTTAGAATGCTCGACTATCATATCGGCATCGACTACAGAGATGGTGTAGGTCAATAAAAAGTTGACTCACGACCCACAACTCACGATTCACCGTGACCCACCATCCACAATGACCCCTCTGACCCACTCTCACCAGACCCCCTCCGACCCACCACCCACTATGACCCACCACTAACCAAAATACATTGTCATCAACTCTGACCTATGACCCACAACCTCCTCTCCACTGACTTAGACTCACTTTACACTTGTAATAAAACGAGACTGTGAAATTATCATTAATCGGAGTTCGAATTTCTACGATCAATTGTTCAAGCACCGCTCTCCGCCATGTGCATAATTCTGATGCACAAATAGTGGGGTGCAAAATACCCCCAAAATATGGCTTGGCGACTAACGTGTTAATTAACATATACATAATCCATGTTAAATTACAAATACTCTCCAGTGAAAAATAGGATGAAATTTGAAAGTTTCAAATCAAGGTAAAGTATGCCAACGTAATAATAATAATAATAATAATAATAATAATAATAATAATAATAATAATAATAATAATAATAATAATAATAATAATAATAATAATAATAAAAACTGTGTAAAAATTTCCATAGCATGCCCTACAAACTTAAAATGTCCATGTAATGAAGCTTACAATATAAATTTTATGCCTGTTTTTCTCACAATTTTATGATCAATTGCCTTTGCTCTGAATGCTCCACACAATAAACGAAAGCTTCATCATTCATTATAGACCCGCTAATAGTAAGCATAGGCGCAAATCTGACTTCAACATTGGGGGGGACGGGTAAGACGTTCACACACACACACACATATATATATATATATATATATATATATATATATATATATATATATATATATATATATATATATATATATATATATATATATATATATATATATATATATATAAGCGATGTTCAAAATATTTATGAAGTTGAAAAACAATGCTGTGAAGGATCAGGGGAGCAGAATGGTCTTCAGTGACGTATTTAGGAGGCTATCGGGCTCATTCTCCCCTCGAAATAATTTGTTAGTTTTACGCATTCCACGTACAACAATAATCCTTCTTACCATTTCTAAGAATGTCATTGACTTTCCATTTTCTTATGCTTTTTGTTCAGAAATAATACTGTATTCGTCAAATTTCATTCCATATAAGAACTGCGTCCTTAATTGTTCTTTCTGTCATCCTTTCTATTTTTTGTTTCTTTTTCTTGACGTTACTACTTTCATTTCGCCTATCATACCTTATCGACCGTTGTCAGTTGTGATTCAAGTTGGCCGTCATCAGTAACACCAAAACTAAGAGGAGTTGATAAGCGAAACTAGTGTTCCACACCAACATGCGCTGATATCAACATGACAGGACTTTAGTTATTATAACAAAGAAACAATTATATCGTTTAGTTATTTTTAAAAGAAGGAAATGTTTGAATTAAAGAAAATCAAAACGGGGGAATAATTAGCCCGGGAAATTAGGACGGCCAAGAGGATGCTTTCTTTTTCTTGTATGAATAGAATAAAGAGTTAGATTCACTTCTAAATTTTTGTATCATATCATATAGGATTTATCGACATGTAATTCTTGTAATTATAACTTCAATTTATGCATAAATTAAAATATATTTAATTCTCAAACTCAGGTGGGCAATTGCCCACTTCCTTCCTTGTGTTGGGCATAGCCCTCGAAAGAAAATCCTAAATACGCCATTGGTTGTCTTCAACATTGGAAGGTGGGCAGATTTGAGGCTTATTCTAGATAAGGGAGATGAAACTCATATTACGGTAGATGAATCTGATCAACTGTTGTAGAGCATATTATATATTAGGTGATGTAGATGAAGTAGTAGTACATATCAGTATTACAAATCACTGCCGTGAAAACATTCTGAAATCTAAATACATGCATATTTATAATTGGTATGTTTCTAATTAGGCATCCACAAAGATCCACGTTAAAATTGTTTTATTGTAATATAATAATATAAATGACGACTTCCCCAAAACTATGAAGAAAGAATATCAATTATGTATGACGCAACAATACTCTTTGAGGAAAATGATTATAATCTCAATAACATTACAGGAATCGTTTAAGAAATCTGACGCATGTCATACTCTTTACTTAACAGATGTAACCTTAAGATTATAAAGAAAAATATTCCAGCAATTGAATTCTTTTCTTTGCTTACGAAACATCCTCTCTCAAAAGAAAAATTGGGACACGCGGAAAATACGTAGGAACAAACCATGGTTCGGACTAGCAGAGAAGAGAAAACAGGCAAAATTACGTTGGCTACAAAATCCGAATGAAATAACTACATAAAATTTCGTAGACATCAGGCGAGGAACTTCCAAAACTTTTAGAACAAAGAAACGCGATGTTTTGAAAGCTAAAATTTAGGAATTTGAAGATAATAGTAAAAATAAAAACATTCGGGACATGTATAAAGGGATCAACGAATTTAAGAAAGGCTATCAACGTCGTTCTTATATATGAAAGAAAGCTGATGGAACAGTTCTCACTGATACAGATAGCATTTTAAATAGATGGAAAGATTTCTTTGACGATTTGCTTAACACGCAGCCAAAAACTAATGTGCGTGAAGAAAGGAAGATACACACCGCAGAACCATATATTCCAGAACCCAATCGAATAGAAGTAAAAATCGCTATAAAGAAATTAAAGAAACACAAATCTCGGGTGTAAACGAAATTCCGGCTGAGTTAATTTTAGCTGGAGGCAAAAAAATTGTGGAACAAGATACACAAACTCATTCTCCTTATCTACAACAAGGAAGAATTGCCACAAGAGTGGGAAGAATCAATCATTGTTCCAATCCACAAGAAAGGCGACAAAACTGACTGTAATAATTATCGAGGCATCTCTCTTCTGTTAACATCCTATAAAATCATTTCAAACATTCTATTAGCAAGATTGACTCCATACGCAGATGAAATTTTTGGAGATTATCAGTGTGGATTTAGACGAAATCGATCAACTATCGACCAAATATTTACCATTCGCCAAATACTCGAAAACAAGCGGGAATACAGTAGTCCGGTACATCAACTATTTATTGATTTTAGAAAGGCTTATAACTCGGTTAGGAGAGAAACATTGTACAACGTTCTTACAGAATTTGGAATTCCGAAAAAGCTAATTAGATTAATTAAGATATGTTTAAATGAATCCCAAAGTAAAGTCCGGGTAGGAAAATTTTTGGCCACGAGCTTTCACGTTAAGAATGGCCTGAAACAAGAAGATGCGTTGTCGCCATTATTATTCAACTTTGTCCTGGAATACGCTATAGGGAAAATCAAAGGTAGCAACCAGGGTTTAGAGCTGAACGGTGTTCACCAGGTTATGCGTACACTGATTATGTAAATTTAGTAGGGGATGATAGGAGAAAAATAGAAAGAAATGCAGAGGTCTTATTAGACGCGCTTGCATGGACATGGGTTTAGAAGTAAATGGAGAGAAAACTAAATACATGGAAGTGCGTCGGCAAATTATGTATGTGTTAAAATATTAAATAATACTTTTGATAAAGTAGATACTTTCAAATATCTAGGATCAATATTAACAGATGAAAATCATATTCACGAAGAAATTAAATGTCGACTAAAAGCAGGGAATTCGTGTTACTATTCGGTTCAAAATCTCTTGTCGTCGCGAATTCTGTGGAGGGATTTGAAGCTTAAAATGTATAAAACGATAATCATACCTGTTGTTCTGTATGGTTTCGAAACCTGGTCGCTTACTGAGTGCAGAGTATAGACTGAAACTATTTGAGAACAAGATCCCGAGAGAAATATTCGGACGAAGAGGAACGGGAATGGGGAATGGTGGAAACTTCATAACGACGAACTACGTAAATTATACGGCTTACCTAACATTGTTAAGGTCATCAAGTCTAGGAGGCTTAGGTGGGCAGGACATGTAGCCAGGATGGAAGAAAGTAGGAACGCTTTCAAAGTGTTAGCGGTAAGACTAATCGGAAAACGACTATTAAGAAGACCTAGGCGCAGATGGGAAGACAATATTAAGATGGATCTCGCAGAGATAGGAATACAAAGTAGAAACTGGATCCAGTTGGCTAAGAATAGAAGTCAGTGGAGAGCTTTTGTGAACGCGGCATTGAACCTCCGGGTTCCATAGGCTATAGAGTTAGTTAGCTTAACGAAGCATGAGTAGATGCCTAGGCTGATACTACAAATAGATGAAATGCGCATTTACTGAAAAGATGGGTTCTACTGACATTGATTAGTCTATATACTCTTCGTGTGCTAGGGCCTAGGGGAGAGGAGGAGATAAGATTTCATATCAGGTTACGTCACGCACAGTCGCACGCCTTCATTTTCATTAAAAATGGAAAAGCCAAGAGAAACAAATTTCATCTCACTTTCCTTTGTGGCAGTCGGACACAACTCATCACAGTTATCTGCAAAAAACACTTTTCAAATCGGATTATTGGGAGAGCCTCCAGTTCCAATGTTGGGGGGGGGGACATGTCTCCCCATTTCCCCGGAATTTGTGCCCGTACCTACAGCTGAGACAACTTTCCAGCATGAGGAGAGGGGCATATCCTCCTCTGGCATTTATTGCAATTTGTGCCCAAATAGCGGAAGTGGAATTAATACATATTGATAAGACTACTAAACTCACTACAGCACGAAGTTCAGTTTGAAATACTACAGAATACGATTCTTTTTAAAAAAAAAATGGAAAAGCCAAGAGAAATCAATTTCATCTTACATTCCTTTGGGGCAGTCGGACACAAATCATGACACTTATCCGAAAAATCACTTTTTAAATCAGATTATTGGGGGGACAGTCCCCCCCAGGTCCAAGATTGGGGGGACATGTCCCCCTCGTCCCCCCCGGGATTTGCGCCAGTGATAGTAAGTAATGGAAATGCCAAGCATTGTAGTTTTTGTTTCTAAATTAAAAATTGCTTCTCAATTTATTTCTTAACTAATAGCAACCCACTACCAATTTCCCATATACACAAAGACCCCCCCCATTAAAAGAGAATTTTTAAAAAAATGCTAGCATACGTTCTGTCTATTTTTAATAAAGAGTTAAATATACTGAATTTCAACTCCCTAAATTGAACGGCTCCTGAGATACTAAATTTTTCGCAAAAATTCGGATCCCCACTCCCCCCTTAGGATATGCATTATAATGAAAGCGATATGACAGGGGCAGATCTAGGGGGTCGATCGGGGCAATCGTCCCCCCCAGAAGAGGAAACTTTCTTATTTTATATACTATTAATAAAACCCATCCCAGAGTTTGAAGCTCTTAAAAGTAGCTCTAAGTAGCAGTATTTCAACCCACCTCCCCCTAGAAGTCTGTCCTGGATCCACCCCTGCGATATGACAATATCCCATTTGGGATTGGGGTCTAACTATATACCGGTACCAAAAGGCATTTCATTTAGTCGTAATCATCACACACACATAGTTACATTCAAGTTTTTATATAATAATTCATATATTACAGTTGATTCAAAAAATATTTTTTCCAGTAGTTAGCTCTTCTAAAAACGCTTAGGCTGTGTCTCGATAGCTAAGTAGTAAGCCCTATTGCAATTATTATAATTAGAAATATTAATATCCAAAAGAGCCTGAAGTTCATTTTTCATTTAGATATATTCATCTCAGGAATAAATAGAAAAAAATGAAAAAGGAAGAAAAATGTAGCGAAATTTATCAGTGTTTAGAAGATGCCGTGTGCAATGCACTGAGCACAGTGAGTCGGTGGGTCATGATAGGTTGGTGAGACAGAGTGGTTCAGAGTGGGTCACGGTGGATGGTGGGTCTCAGTGTGTTACTTCCTGTTGACCTACGACCCACTGACCCACTCACAAATCTTGACTCATATGATCAACGACCCATTTTCTCATTCCATCTCTGATCAACTATGTCACATAGATTGTGTGAGAAATATATATTTTTTCATTAATATGGATATGTCTATACAATTATAATAACAAACTATGTATATATATATATGTCGTTGTAATTTAGATTTTTTCTGGGGGGGCAAGCATTAATATTTAGGACCCTAGAGAAAGTTGTTTTGGACCCTACCACAAAATAGGTCTCTTCTTTCCATCTTACTCTTACAGCCCTTTCTCATTTGACGGCGAACTGCCGCGCAGGGTAGAAAGACATTCAAGCAATGGAGCTTTTCATATATGCGCGGCGGTCGCCGCAAATTTTCGCGGCGAGGAAAAACCACCGCCTCTCCCTGCTAGAAAGCGGCGCGGCAGATTGCCGCGTACAGCCAAGCGGGACACTGCAAGCAATGGCGCTCTTTACATATAGGCGGCGATCTACCGCTTGGATGTTGGAGGAGGGAGCAAGTGTTGCCAGGAAAGAGTAAAGAGTGGTTAAGATAATTTGTATGTATGTGTGTTTTACGTATATATATGTGTGTGTTTGTGTATTTATGTATGTTTTTATGTTCTAGCTTAGGACAACTCGAGTGCTTTTAACCAAACTTGTTACATACAATATATGGGAAAAGATGACATGTAAAAATAATCGAAAATGATCGATACTACCGAAGTGTCGAATCCAAAGGTCGTTGATTAAAAAGAGTCCAAATCAATACATATTATTATTTTTTCTATGTAATAGAAGATTGAGATAAATGTGCTGGTAGCTCTGGGCAAACGAGCTTCTCATTTTATAAATTTCTGGTACCCCAAAATTGAAATATGTACTATCAAATATTTCAACAATATTACATATTTTACAGTCTTTTGCTATATATTTATGTACTATTTTGCTATATATATATATTGTTACATAAAAATTCGTAATCCGGATTTTAGTAATAATACTGTAATGTACCTTAGCATAGCAAGAGAGAATTCATTACTTGATATTTGATAAATGTACCGTATTTTATATATTTTATAACTATCTTAACACTTCTATGGTTGTAATTTCTTGAATAGTCCTTTGAATTCAGGGACTAGATCAGTGCTTTAAAGAGACTTGAGTCAATAGTCGGAACGCTTAAAACAAACGAATAAACCCGAAATACTATGATAATAATAATAATAATAATAATAATAATAATAATAATAATAATAATAATAATAATAATAATATAATACCAACAGACCAGCCTTGGGTTCAGTGGCTGAGTGTTGACTTGGGATTCTGGGATAGATCTCAACCACCGACTATTCCGAAAGGACTTTATCCTGGTTTTCCCAGTCACAACAGGTGAATATCGGAATGGTATTTTAAATATCCAGAACCTTGCCTCTATTTTGCTCAAGTCTATTATTATTGTAGAAACAGTTTGTAAAAATCTCTTTAAATGTACTACTTCTCTAAAAAAAAAAAAAAAATGAACCCATGTTTGTCTTACTGTTTTTTTTTTTTTTTTTTTTAATTTATTTATTTCTCTCTGTCTTAAGACGGCGAGAAGAAGACACTTTTTGCGTCTGTCCATTGCAACCATCACAACACGATAAGAGTAACAAGGTTTTGTTTCTTCAGTTGCACAGCAACCTTGTTCGCATATTTTTCATTCGCGGCAATACGCCGCGTAATATAAAAGGGTACTAGTGTTGTAAAAAAAACGGTTTTTTTCTGTGAAGTTTTTTTCAATAAAAAACATCGTTCTTTTTCATGTTTTTTTCAAAAGTCTGTTTTTTTTTCTGGCAACTATTATTTATTGATTTATGTTGCAGATTATTGAAATAATCAATAGAACTTAAGTCGAAGCCCTCGTAGCTTACAAATCGTTTGTTTCTTTGTACCTATACGAGCAAAATTGTGTGATTATCCCTTTCGACCCCAGGTCATTTTTGGCGTTTTCCTACATTTCCAGTTAGTGACTTATTGCTCAAAAACTATTCATTCGATTGATATGGTTAAGGCCTTGTTTTTAAGAAAATGGATGTGGCTACTTTTGGTGTAAGTTATATTGCAGTGTTTCCAACGGGTGGGAAATTATTGAGGGAAATGTAGGGGTGAATATTTACAAAAAATTCCCTAAACGAAATTCAAATTTTTTTTTTCTAGCACCACTGCTCCTATATGGGTTCAAGTCACCAAAAAACATCTTTGGTGTGTTGACAAGGTACAGTGAAATCCTGAAGTCGCTGGCTTCCATTCAAAGAGGGAAAGAAAAAATTCTGTCATATACATGAAATTTTGACAGTTTTTACGCCTCAGAAGCAAAAATCAAATATGCCGGGGTACAGCTTCTCTAATTATCCTATTGAAACTTTTTATGGTGCGTTCTGTAGGGCAAAGAGGAAGCTTTCAGGTAGTGGTAAGTTTGTTTCAATGTAGCCAGTAAGAGGTTAATAATAGAGGGGAAAAGGAAATTTTCCGAATTTTTCACCTAATAGCGGGAATTAATTGTTTTGGCTGGAAACGCTGCCATCAGATAGACGAAAACTATCTGAAAATAAACCGTAGTGCTTCAAGAATATATCCTACTAGTATCATGGCGATATAGAACAAAGTAAGCATGAAATTTAAAAAAAAAATCTCATTCTACCTCAGAAATTCACCATTTTCTTACCATTTCCAGAACATGGTTTATTATAAACATCAACTGTACTTCCCCTAATTATTCTAGTAAAACTTCTTATGGTGCGCTGTGTAGGCTAAGGATGAGGCTGTTAGACACTGGTACATTTGTCCGAATGTAGCCAACAAGAAGGAAATAATAGGAATAAAAACGAGAATTTTTTCCAAAATTTGCCCCTAAAATCTGGAATTAAAATTTTTTGTAGCTAGCAACACTACTATCAGACACACACAAACTATCTTAAAATAAGCTTTGGTATCCCTTTAATATATCCTACAAATATTGTGACGATATCTAATAAAGTAAGCATGTCAATAAAAAATATCTCATTCTACATTTAAAAAAATCACAGTTATCTTTCCAATTAGAGAACAAGGTCCACTGTCAACCTCAACTGTACTTCCCCTAATTATCCTATTGAAACTTTCTATAGTGGGTTGTGTAGAGCAAAGATGAGACTTCCAGATACTGGTACGTTTTTTCCGATATAGCCAACAAGAGGGAAATAATAGAAACAAAACATATAATTTTTCCAAAATTTCCCCCTAAAATCTGAAATTAAAATATTCTGTAGCTGGCAACACTGCTACCAAACAGACGCAAACTATCTTAAATTAAACATTGGTACTCCACTAATATATCCTACAAGTATTATGGCGATATTTAAGGAACAAAGCTTCTAATTACCAAAAATATATTACGGTAAACAGAAAAGTAAGGGAAAATTAGAAAAATCAAGGGCTAGAACCTAAATACGAATTTTACGTGCGCCCCCTAATTACCCCATTGTAACGATCTGTACTTTCGTTTGTTAAGTGAGAACAAATGTTCGATTGGCGTAAGTTGACTTGCACTCGGGCGTATAGGTACGGATTTATAAACAAAAATTCCTAATTTTTTGCCCAAATATAGGAGAATTTTAATTTCCCTAATTGGCAACACTGCGCGTAGGCCCGCCCATTTGATGTCAACAGTTAGGTATCCATCCGAGGTATCTACCTGGCAAGTCTTAAGGATGTCTTTCTACAACGAAGGAAGCTACAGGGGGGAAAAAGTAAAGGAAATTCGAAATTAGAAAATTCTCGAATTTTTGACTGGGGTGAAATTTGAGAAGGAAATTCGACACCAGAAGAAAAAGAAATTAATATGTTAAACTATAGTCCAACCACATTTTGCAAGAATAATATCCCGATATCTTAGTGCCCACACTGGAGCGGATTAAACAAGTGACACACCTGTGTGTGCCACTTTGGCCACCTGGGCCACCGAGTATACATTTGATTACATTTTTTTGACTACTAACTCGTGTTGTTGTTGTAGTTATAGTCTCGACTAACAATAATATCGTTGTAAACAATAACTTTATAAGGAAAATTTTCTCTCCTTTTTACATCTTAGTTCCAACACTGTTGGTGAGAAATGTAGGGTGTTTCAAAATAAATTTTGGGGTTTTAAGTCTACGTAGTACTTATTACATTTTACGTACAATTATAAGCAATGCATCAAGTAAAAGAGCACCTCAAACAGTCTTTGCTACAAGTGTTCAATGTGAGATTCATTCGTCACACGGCACACATCTGGTCGATAGGCGAGAAAGGCCCATAAACTTTCCGCCACATGGCACAAAACACATACAATTTAGGGGAGTTTCGTCTCAATTGTACCATCTCCTGAGGATTTGCTGACGGTCAGATGCAAACATTATGAGTGTTCACATTAGCTCTTAGGTGAAAAGCCGATTTATCACTGAAGACGACACGATCCAGAAAATCTTCATTGTTATGCAGCAATATTTCACTTGCGAAATTGGCACGTAAACCGTAGTCTGTAGGCTTTAGACCTGTAGCAACTGCAAACAATAAAGACGTAATTGCAAGCGTCTCCTTAATATTCTTCACACAGACGGTTGCACTGTACAGGTTCAGTCTTTATTAAAACACAAAAAGCTTTCTGCTCTCTAGTCTCCATCTTTGCTACTTGCTCTTTCTAACGGCAGACAGAAGAAACAATGCATGTACATGCGTGCGTACAAAACTGTTTGAGTTGCTCTTTCATTTGATGTAATATTTATAATTGTAAGTTAATTGTAATAGATACTACGAAGTTTCAAAACCCTAATATTAATTTTGAAACACCCTGCATTACTTCAAATTGAGTCATCCTATATTCAGGTCCTAGTCAATTTGTCGCCTCGTGCAATGGCATAATTTGCCGCCTCCCCCTTTTTCCAGAAAGAACAAATCTTAGAAGTCATGATTTTAAGTATGTTACTCCAGCATGAACAACAAAGGTGAGGGTAAGTGCAGTCGCACTCAGAAAGGCTTAAATACTTACTAAAAATGCAATTCCGTTGTGTCTGTTTTTTTCTTTAAATGTTAATTTATTATGATAGTGAAAGATAAAGCAAACACACCTGCAGAGGAAAGGTGGTAATCCTTTTTATAGAATTCACTATCGAGCTTCAATCTCAATGTATCAGTTTGCAATTCCAGTGCAACTAGCTCTTTTATCTTTATTTCTTGATTTTTCTTCTACATCTTCTAACATTTTTTTTTAATGTTTCTATCTTCAATGGTAAGGAACTTGCTTCTGACAAAAACAAGACTACTTTCATATCAAAACTGTGATAACTTAATAAATGGAACAGATATTCACTACTATTCGAGAATTGAATTCTTGCATTTGACAACAATCAAGCAATTTGTGCTCGGATTTATTCGACCATTTGCTTTAGGATTGTCCATGTGGCCTTAAACTAATGCAACCTAAACATAATTTATGAATGTAGTATTCTAATAGGTCAGCTTAGTAAATGTAACTACCATCATCATGAAGTCTGTTTTAAACAAGAAATATTTAATTTAAATAATATACTTATGACAGATTTTGCCGGACCATCCAATCTTGCCGTTCCACGCAAATGCACGTGTTGCATATATACCAGTGGTGTCCAATTATAATGAGCCTGAGGGCCATAACCGTCTTTGCTAGCAAGGTGGAGGGCCGCAGCTGCTAATAATAATAATAATAATAATAATTATTATTATTATTATTATTATTATTATTATTATTATTATTATTATTATTATTATTATTATTATTATTATTATTATACAAAAGAAAAATATAAAAATGTATTTGAAATATTACATTCAATGGGATAAATGATGGTAACTAGGAGAGTTTACAAGGGCTGGGATATCTACATCCAATCCTGTTATTGCGAGGCCGCAGATGTAAAAGAGAAGAATCTCCAAGGCAGCTTCCGAAGAGATTCTTCACAATTTTCATGGTGAATTGGTATGGTTGGTTTGATTTGGTTAATTGAAGTAATCGTTCCTTTTAGCCTATAGCTACATTACCGACTCCAGTGTTGCCTTGGATGTCCGGGTCTTTTTGTTGTACAGAAGCACTAAATGGATGCCTTATTTCGAAAGAAGAGTGGAAACATTAAAAGAATGAACATAAATGTAATCAGTAATAACAATCGTATGTCGTGAGAGCTTTGTGGGCCGCAGAAAATGGTCTGGCGGGCCGCCATTTGGACAGCTCTGATATATACAGTGGCGTATTTAGGGGAGCTTCCGGGCTTAAGCCCTCCCCCCGACATCTTACTTACTATAGTAAAGTATATGAAATATCTTGCAGAATTTTCACATTTTCAGGCAAATCCCCCCGAAAGTTAGCAAAGCCCCTCCCGAAACAAAATCGTAAATACGCCACGCCATATATGGTAGAGCCGGCTCTGCATATCATATATATCTAGTCGACAAATTATTTATGTATGACATTTAGAAAATACTATTAGGCAAATTAGTATTAGTTTTTACCTTTAGACAAGTTATTGGAATTTTATACTGCTCGTGACATTATTTTCGTACTTATTAAAGGCCTGCATTCGCGAAAAAACAAAATTTCATTTCTACTTTTATTTCTTAGTTGATATTGATGAAAACTGCTGAAGCCCGAATTGTTAATAGGTATGGTATTCATGTAAATTGTAAAATATTTGTAGCGTATCAGTATCTAGCGGTTAATTTATGTTGCATTTTACGGTGATTACACCTACATAAAAATATTTCATACTTAAATAGACGTAAGATGCATTACAAATGACTGTTTGAAAAAAAACGAAATTTAGAAAAAAAACGAGAGCCAATGTTTTTTTTCTAAAAAAACGTACATTTTTGAAAAAATACGAACCGTTTTTTTTCTATTTACAACACTAAAGGGTACACTTCTCACGCGGCAAACTGCCGCGAGCGGCAACGGCAAATCGCCGCCTCAATGTGAAAGAAGCGTTACTCTTTGTTGGCCCCGCGTAGCATGTGGGCATTCCGGCACGCCCCAGAGCCCGTTCCATACATGACAAACTCATTAAGGGGACAATATTGACAAATTTCGAAGCCATACGAATAGGGTCTAAGTATTATTTCTATGGCTTATAGTAGTAGACATTTTTTAATGAAATGGGCCCACGACTCATTTTTGTTTTATTTACCTTTTGTGTGCTGTTTTGTTTATGCAATCTAGTGAACCTGTTTGATGCTTCATTTATAATTTTATGTTCGTATCGTATATGGAGTAAGAAAATTTTGTCTTAAAGTGGGCGCCCCTCGAACGTCGGAAAGCTTCCCTGCGGGGGCAGTTGCCCCCTGCCCTCTCCCACAAGTTTCGGCCCTGCATCTTTATAACAAATACTTTGACACTTCTAGTTAATCACAATTGTCTTTTGTATCAGTGTTTCGTCCAGACATGTTTTTTTTTGAGGGGGCACTGCCCCCGGAGCTCTGGGAGTGCCGCCCTGGACGAGACAAAAAATAATACGTCTATAATATAATGATAAATAAAATAGTACCAGCAGTGCCCTCCCGGAATACTACGTGTGTCCCCCCGGAACACTTTTTCTGAAAGAACGACTGTTTTGTATTATCGTAGGCTGCAATTGTCGCGACACTCTTGAGTCTGGTGTGATAGTAGGCTTCACAAGAGATAAGCAGCACTTATCAGAAAGTTTGTCACAAACTGGAAATTACTTAAGGGTCGCTGGCAGAAGGATGTGATAAATAGGGGATCTTGATCAGATGAGAAAGCCTGGTCTAAAGCTTCAGAATGCTCGGCTGGACTATGTCACATCGGAAACCACCACCACAGGCCGTATCCAGGGGGTCTAGGGGGGAAGGCCCCCTATATTTTCGCTGCCCCCCTAAAATTTTCATGGTAGGCTTGCAAATGAACTTTAATATGGTGATGAACTATAATATGGTTGGATCGCTTCCACCCTAAATTAGCCGCCCCCCCCCCTACATTTTTGGGCTGGCTACCGGCCTGCAGCACCTATGGCAAAAATTGTTTGTATTTTGTGTGTGTGTGTGTGTGTGTGTATGTGTGTGTGTTCTTCTTACCACTTATTACCGACGTTACATGTATCATTTTATTCCAGCACGTCTTCTAACACGTTGGTCATGTTTATTACGTAAGTTAAGCGGTCCAACTACTTTATGATTTCCACTTATTTTAATTGGAGTAAATTGAATTCATGAAGGCGAAAAACCGGTTGCGTTGTGTTCAATTTAATAGAAAACTTCTTTTCATAATTACATCCGTACGTTTACTAATGTGCCTTGTGACCTGATACTCAGATTAATTAATTTTCATTACTCAATTAAACCGTATCAAAGGAATGTTTTCCTTTATATAGGATCTGTTTATTATGTTCTCAGTAGATGTCGGCATATTTTCAAATATATAAAGAGGAAAACTTTAACATTTTTGCGTAAAACCCTTTATTCAAGTAATGTTGATCTAACTAAACTTTTAGTGCGTTCAAAACAGTAATAAGAATTTCGCTCAGCAAATCTTTAACTTATGGTAAATATTTTAAAATATATAAAATGCTCGTATAATGTTTATTTTGTACTAGGGTACTTGACACACAAATCAGATGGTAGCTGTTTGTATGCAGGAAGAGACAATTTGATAATCGGAATTTTTTAAGGCGCAACAATGAGGTCTTCACACCCTTGTTTCGCTGTCTATCATGGCACGAAGTTTCGAAATTTTAATCATTAACTGATCTCAGAAAGATTGTTTGGACACGGAAGGAATCGCTCTCTCGATAATGCACTATAGGCTAGAAAACCGAATATGAATTTCATATTAAAACAAAATAAAGTGATGAAACAAATCAAATAGTCAAGGGCGCCCATGTTATGGTTTCCAACGGGGGCAAGTATAAGCGACATTTCAAAAATAGTTTCAAATTTTGCTGTAACTAATGTAAAAATTCTATTGGATTTTCGATATTCTGAAGTGCAATTTCCTCTAGGGGGAAGAGCGCCCCACCTTGCCCACAATGATGGGCGCCCTTGGATACAGTGGGACCTCGTTAACTGGAAGTTCAAGGAAATAGATTTTAAAAATGCAAGTCATCAAGGTGGCCAGAACAAAATTCGAGATACCGAGGTTCTACTTTCCTTAAAAAAAGTGACTATATAACCTCTATAACTCAAAGTTTTATTCATTCAACCTCTATAACTCAAAGTTTTATTCATTCAACCTCTATAACTCAAATTTTTATTCATTCAACCTCTATACCTCGAACTTTTATTCATTCAACCTCTATAACTCGAACTTTTATTCATTCAACCTCTATAACTCGAAGCTTTATTCATTCAACGTCTATAACTCGAACTTTTATTCATTCAACCTCTATACCTCGAACTTTTATTCATTCAACCTCTATAACTCGAACTTTTATTCATTCAACCTCTATACCTCGAACTTTTATTCATTCAACCTCTATAACTCGAAGTTTTATTCATTCAACCTCTATAACTCGAAGTTGTGAAAGTTCCTTAATTTAAATAAGATGACTAGTAAAAATAAAACCCTAGGCCAGAGGAAAACACAATTACAGTACAAACTAGCAACAATGATAGGACTAGCCAGAATGACAATTGAATTAAAGCATAGAGCTATATTTTCGAGTTATCGAGGTCACATCAAAAGAAAATCGACTTACATAGTTACATTTCGATTCTTTGAGGTCCGCAGATACGAAAATTAAAGTTAACGAGGTTTTTAAATATGATTATAAAATCCTTTAAAATTCTACTTATCGATTATGTAATTTTTAAATATTCGACTTATAAAGGTTATTTTACATTGAGTGCTATGAAGAATTCAAGAGAGGAATTCGAGTTATCGAGGTTCGAATTATCGAAGTTCAACTGTATAATAAACGCTGGTAGACAGTAAAATCACGCACTAGAAGTCTCAATTTCATCCCGGTAGATGTCAACCGCTGGAGAATATTTGCCGCCACCTAACGGCGAAATGTGTAACTTCCATTATCTTTGCTAAAACAGAATTCAAACATTCACTTTCGTTCAAGAGTTAATGGGTAGAGTAATGAACAGATGTAAATTGACGTTTTCCGTTAGGTCTAATATGTTAACGTATTGACTTCCTTAACGAACTCGGTCCAAGTCTATATATAGTCACCGTTAAAATCACCGTTATGCGTAAAGATGTAACGGATTGACTTCCTTAACGAACTCGGTCGAGGTCTATATATAGTCACCGTTAAAGTTGCGTTATCCGTAAAGATGTTAACGGATTGACTTCCTTAACGAACTCGGCCAAGGTCTATATATAATCACCGTTAAAGTTGCGTAATCCGTAAAGATGTTAACGGATTGACTTCCGTAACGAACTCGGTCGAGGTTATATAGTCACTGTTAAAGTTGTCGTTATCCGTTAAGTCTTTAACGGATTGAATCCATTAGCGAACTCGAACGAAACAATCACTCTAGCTATCTATTGCGAAAAACCCGAATTCGATAATTCGCTTACATATATGGGATATGGGCTATATACAACCACCGTTAAAGTCAACGTTACTCGTTAAAATATTAACTAATTGACTTTCTTAACGAACTCGGCCGAGGTCTATATATAGTCACTGCTAAAATCACATTGTCCGTAAAGATGGTAACGGATTGACTTCTTTAATGAACTCGGTTGAGGTTATATAGTCACTGTTAAAGTCGTCGTTATCCATTAAGATATCAACGGATTTACTCTATTAACGAAATTGACCGAGATAATTATTCGGGCTATCTATTGGGAAAAAAAGATCAGAATATTCAAAAAAAATCTCAGGCGTTCAAGAGTTATAGTGCGGAGTAACGGAGGACGTAATCCTAATAAGTGATATAACTACATTGTTGTAAAGCTTATATAAGATAGATCAATTGAAATGTGATGTGGGTCAAGAAAAGTATAGGAACGGTCGTTACCTATTTATTTCATTTCTGTTTATGCTAAGGTAAAATTCTGCATAATTGACAATTTAAAAAAGAAAATTAACAAATAGGTAAACACTGTTACTCTGGGGGCCACGGTGGCTCAGTGGTAGAGCGTTCACCTCTGGTGCTTGGGGTCCCGGGTTCGATCCCAGCCCCCGCCAAGTGAACTTTGTGGTGGACAAACACCATGTGCGTGGGTTTCCTCGGGGTTCTCCCGTTTCCTCCCACTTTCTTCATTCCACCATTTCATTCACTGCTCATCATTACCATCTCCTTTAGCCCAACCGGCATAACCGTAGGACGTAAAACTCAAAGATTTCATTTCTGCGTTTTCCTATTACAGGTTTTTTCCACGAGAAATCTACATATAAAGTTTTCGAATAATACAAGTACAGATATATTGTATGTACTTTAAAATTCTGCGACGACATAAACGACTGAACCAGTTGTAGGGATTCTTATTGAACTAGTATTAGTTAGAGGGGGCATGTGGTTCAGTGTATCACAAAACCAACTGAACTTAACAGAAAAAAGTTTCCTCCGGATGAATCGGTAGCCCTCTCCATGGATCCGCCGCTGACCATTATTATTCTTAGCGTTGTAATGCTGTTCTCAAGTCTTTTTTCTCGATTTTAGTACCTTACCAGTTCGTCAACCCATTGCCACCCATCCGAAGATAATCAAGATATGCCTGATCAGTGGCGTACGCAGAATTTCATCAAGCGAGGTTCAAGCACTCAATGTTATATTTTTTCCTGGACACACATAATTTTTACTATATAAGTTATATCTGAATATAACTTATCGGAAATAATTTATTATGCCAATGTATGAGAACGACTAGGTCCGTCCGTCTGTCTATCTATCTGCCAAGAGATCTCAGCACAAAAACAGCAAAAGATAGGGAGAAGCGATTTTATGATATGAAGTTGGGACCTCAAGAATGAACCCGATCTCTGGCTTACCACTCTGCTGAAACCGGAAGTGGTAGATATTTACTACAACTTCCGGTTTCAATATTGATCTTTATAGAGGAAAACCCTACAACAGATAACGAAAAATAGCTTCTTTGATAAGCATTTAATGTCCCAAGAATAAGTTGAAATTCGATTTTAAACCCATCTATTGAAACCTGAAGTTGTAAAAATTCCCGATTTAGGTTTAATGACTTGAAATTCGATTTTAAACCCATCTACTGAAACCAGAAGTTGTAAAAATCTACCGATTCTGGTGAATGAATTGAAATTCAGCTTTAAACCCCTCTATGAAAACCATAAGTTGTAAAAATCTACCGATTCTCGTTAATGAATTGAAATTCAGCTTTAAATCTCTCTATGAAAACCATAAGTTGTAAAAATCTACCGGTTCTCGTTAATGAATTGAAATTCAACTTTAAATTCCTCTATGGAAACAATAAGTTGTAAAAATCTACCGATTCTGGTGAATGAATTGAAATTCAGCTTTAAATCCCTCTATGAAAACCATAAGTTGTAAAAATCAACCGATTCTGGTGAATGAATTGAAATTCAGCTTTAAACCTCTCTATGGAAACCATCAGTTGTAAAAATCTACCGATTCTGGTGAATGAATTGAAATTTAGCTTTAAACCCCTCTATGGAAACCATAAGTTGTAAAAATCTATCGATTCTGGTTAATGAATTGAAATTCAGCTTTAAACCCCTCTATGGAAACCACAAGTTGTAAAAATCTACCGATTCTGGTTAATGAATTGAAATTCAGCTTTAAACCCCTCTATGGAAACCATAAGTTGTAAAAATCTACTGATTCTGGTTAATGAATTGAAATTCAGCTTTAAACCCCTCTATGGAAACCATAAGTTGTAAATATCTGCCGATTCCGGTTGTAGTATTGTATTTTTATACAACAAAACAGTAAAATCTTATAAAAAATTGTTTTTGATACATATTTAACATCGTAAGAGTAGATTCTATCTCCCCATATCCACTAATGAAACCGGAAATGATAAATCTAACACTTTCAATTAGAGTATTGGATTTTTACAGTTTGGCAGTTTACCGTAACATTACAATGTGAATGGCAACTCACTTAAGTTTAAAGAAGATAATTTATAACATATAACGTATGTGTTGAAACGTTGATACTGGTAAGCTGTCTAAATGAAACACATTTGACAATTCATTAAAAAATATATAAGCACAAAAGAGCGAGAGAGAGAGAGAGACAGAGAATATAGTGTTACTTCAACAACTTGGCAAAGTCTGAAATTCGGCAGAGGGCCAAAAAATCTCGCTATGGAAGAATAAGAAGGAGGTCAGGTATCGGAGAAGATATAAATAACGTACTCACACACACACACACACACACACACACACATACACACACATAAGCACACACCCCTCTCTCATACACATATACACATTAAATGAGTAGAAGCATATAAACATACATACATATATACAAACTAAGCGGTCACTGTATGGACTCACGTGTGATTTTCTTCCCACTGTAGCTAAAACGCCTTCCACGAAACACGTGGGTGACTGTAAATTATCCATAAGCTATGAGGATTTTCTGCTACTTTCTTCCTTCTCTCTCTCTCTCTCTCTCTCTCTCTCTCTCTCTGTCTCTCTCTCTCCAAGAGTAAGATTTTGCTGACGGAAATAATTATTAAGGTTATGCCCTCGTAAGCACTAATACATCTTTCTTCTGTTTGTAATATCAATTTGTAGTACATTGGAGAGAGAGATTGAGCATATCTACAGATCTTACATCTCTTTGTTGTTTTACTTCTTTCCAAAAATAAACTGATATTACAATTGACATCCAATCTGGATCCTTAGAAAGAGTTTTGTTATTCTTCACGAGTTTTTGCACTTTTTCAAAACAATCACAAAAAACACAGGATGTTCGTAAGTAACCGTTCAAAATTCGCAAAAATGATTTCTTGCCCAGTGCTATAAATATACGAAATTCTGGAAAACACTGTAAAATTCTGCATATTAAGGTACAGCTAAAATGGCACTTGGGAATTTTGGACTTTTCCCGGACACCTTTTACCTGTATTATAAAAATTCTTATATACACTAGTAATAATGATTACAGTTCTAATATAAGTTCTTCTTAGATATTTGGAGGTTTTGTTAGTGAGTTTGTAGGGACCCAGAGACCAGGGGTGGATTAACCCATCTGGAGGCCAGGGGCTAGGAAAAATATGTGGCTCTTACTGACTTCACCTAATACATTTCTGTGAAAGTACAGTAGGAAAGTTAAAGGAATATGTTTCATATTTTTGGTCATATTTTATTTTATGATGATGATTGTAGCTTCATGATTGTTTTCATATAGACAGTTGAGATTTTGATCAGAGTGGAGGTCCCTTTCCAACTGGAGGCCCGCAGTTATAGCCCCCTAAGCCACACTCAATCCGGCCCTGCCAGAGACCAAGCGTCCTAGGGTGACAGGATCCAAGGCATTTATGGGTAAGGAGTGTGTAGGGACCTCTTAGAGACCAGGCATCCTAGCAAAGGGAACTCTCAGAGATCAGGCGTCCTAGCAAAGGGAATTCTCAGAGATCAGGCGTCCTAGCAATGGGAACTCTCAGAAATCAGACGTCCTAGCCAAGGGAATTCTCAGAGATTAGGAATCCTAGCAAAAGGAATTCTAACACATTAGGCGTCCTAGCAAAGGGAACTCTCAGAGATTAGGCGTCCTAGAAAAGGGAACTCTCGGAGATTAGGCGTCCTAGCAAAGGGAATTCTCAGAGATTAGGCGTCCTAGCAAAGGAAACTCTCAGAGATCTGGCGTCCTAGCAAAGGGAACTCTCAGAGATTAGGCGTCCTAGCAAAGGGAATTCTCAGAGATTAGGCGTCCTAGCAAAGGGAATTCTCAGAGATCAAGGCGTCCTAGCAAAGGGAATTCTCAGAGATCAGGCGTCCTAGCAAAGGGAATTCTCAGAGATCAGGCGTCCTAGCAATGGGAACTCTCAGAAATCAGACGTCCTAGCCAAGGGAATTCTCAGAGATTAGGCGTCCTAGCAAAGGGAACTTTCAGAGATCAGACGTCCTAGCAAAGGGAACTCTCAGAGATTAGGCGTCCTAGCAAAAGGAATTCTCACACATTAGGCGTCCTAGCAAAGGGAACTCTCAGAGATCAGGCGTCCTAGCAAAGGGAACTCTCAGAGATTAGGCGTCCTAGCAAAGGGAACTCTCAGAGATCAGGCGTCCTAGGAAATATAACCCTCAGAGATCAGGCGTCTTAGAGAGTGTAGGTAATGATCAATCGGTGGAGATCATTATGATGCCTTTTGAGATGTTCTGGCTTCTTTTATCCAGAAATGTTGAAGACTGCACTAATCTTCGTTACTTGACGATCGTTTGCGATGTCTTTCGTAGTTGTCGTCTGAAGTTGTTTACAGTCAGCACGTAGTGTTGGGAGCATGTATAGAACCTTGCAATACGTAAAATAAGTTTGTAGATTAAAGTTTTCTTTTGTCAACACACGAAAGTATAGAGATACAATAAGAACCGTTTAAAAAAATAGAAACAATTTTCTTAAATGAAATATACTAAGAAGGATATTTTTGTGGGATAAAATGAAAAGAAGGAGTTTAGAACTAGAAACAATACTGAGGAACTGCTTTGGTGGCGTCCAACGCTTTTAGTCTTTTTTCAATTTCTACATTTAACTCTACAGATTTTCTTTTTTATAGAAAAAAAATAAAAGTTTCGTTAATAAGGCAATAACACTGAACTAAAGAACGCAACTATTGAAATGCCCGCCATTTTTGTTCTAGTAAGTTGGCAGCACTGAACGTTACAAGATTTTCATCTGTTGCCTTTGTGGTTTAGTAGTCACAGAGCCCCGAAAAGCGCATAAGCATAATCTGTTTTCTATACGGATAACAATAGAGCGCTTCCCGGAATGCTGAATAGCATATGATAGTCATCTGTTTTCTGTACGAGTAGGAATGAAGCGCTAATTACATTTGTAATAAATTTTCACTGTGACAACACGCTGTTCAGTGGTTGGTAGTTAGCTAGCCTATCATTTCCATTAGTCACTATTATTGGAACCAAAAATGACAAACTTATTTTTTAACTCGTTCACAGCTAAATGTTTGTGTATTTTTTCTTTCTTTCTTTTCTTTTCTTTTCTTTTTTTCTTTTTCTTTTTTTTTTTTTTTTTGTACTACACAGATAAAATGTTTAGAAAATGCGATGACGAAACTCTGGAAGGATTCTTTATATCAAATAAAAGAAAGAACTTCTAATAAGTGTGAACAGCGGTAAAAGTGGATCTCAAAAGGTAAGGGGACGCATGAGGTCACGCCGTCCCCCGTGCCCATCTTTGCTCATTGTATTTTTTTTTAGGAAGTGAGAGAACACTCGTATTTTCTGGAACGGGGGCACAATGTCCCCCGCGTTCCCCCTCACTTTACTCTTAAATATGAATCAAAAGAACACCTCCTTTCAGACGTACAAAACGCCGAAAATGTTAAATATCACGTTTTAGAACGCTCTAGCTTAAAAACTATAGGGTTTATCGCAAGTGATTAAACGAATTACACAGGAATTATTACGCGCTCTATGTGAATATCCATGTTTCACAATTTTGTTGTTGTACCCTCACAATGTTGTACCAATACTGGTATAACGAACTGTATAGAGGAAGTTGAGGTACGGGTATAAACTCTTAAATACTAACTAAGTACTAATGACTAGTGTTGCCACGAGACGAGACGAGACGAGACTTTAGGCTGTCTCGTCTCGTCTCGTGCAAAGCGTGCCTCGTCTCGTGTCTTGTCTCGAAAAAATGTGCTCGTCCCGTCTCGTCCCGTCTCGTTTTGTCTCGTTTTGTCTCGTCTTGTCTCGTAAAAAATATAGCAGCATACCATGGGAACGAAAGTAAAATGTAGCAGACTGCACCATGCTAATCAAGATACAACTAAGTTACAAGTATTACCCAGAACACACAAGACAAGAAATGTCACGGTAGCTACACCGTGAAGCCTGGCACTGGTGTATGTGGTAGTCGGTTCGATCTCGGTTAGTGCCATGTGAGCTTTGTGGTGGACAAACGTCGAATGTGTGTGGGGGCCGCGGTAGGTCAGTGGTAGAGCGTTCACCTCTGGTGCTTGGAGTCTCGGATTCGATCCCAGCCCCCGCCAATTGAACTTTGTGGTGGACAAATACCGTGTGCGTGTTTTTTCTCGGGGTTCTCCCGTTTCCTCCCACTTTCTTCATTCCACCATTTCATTCATTATTCATCATCACCGTCTGCTTTAGCCTAACCGGCATAACCGTGGGACGTAAAACTCAAAGATTTCATTTCATTTCATTTCATTTTTCGTATGTGTGTGTTTTCTCGAAGTTGTCTAGTATCCTACCACTTTCTTCATTCCACTAATTTTCCCATCAACATCCATTCGGGGTGGGCCAAAGTTGCCTAAAGGTCTTAAAAATAAATTCAAATAAGCTCACGAGGCAAGGAAAAATAGTTTACAAGATAATATATCTCTGCTGTTAGTTGTCTGAGGCTTCTCGATCCTGGCTTTTTTTTTTAACATTCTGAAACATTGTAATTTGTTTCACCAGTTTCAATACACGAATACCAGTTTCAATTGCTCATAGGTACGTCGAAGATGAAGACACTAATGTCAAATAATGTTTACACGACAAGCAAAGTTCGATGTAAAGGTGTCACCATCCCCGAGCCCACTTCCTTTATAGTGTCTGTATATATATATATATATATATATATATATATATATATATATATATATATATATATATATATATATATATACATGAGAGAGAGAGAGAGAGAGATGGAAAGATATATAGATAAATAGAGAGATAGATATATGTGTACACTTTGATTTCATATATTCCAGCCTTTAGGTTTCCATACCAATCCAAAAACTACTTTCCATTTTAGCATATTTAGATTTGTTGCAATTATTCTTTTTTTTTAAAAAAAAGGCTCGGAACCAAATAATTTTATTGAGTAATGGAAAGTATTTGATTGAAATTTTATACGTTACTGCACAGTAAGCTCTACTTAAAGTGCCATAGTAATGGTAGCTGAAAGACACATCGGACCAAAGAATGCTTGGGGCCAGTCTTCATCTCCATGGTACAAATCTGTTCCCATAACCGCGGGGTGTGTGCCACTATATGGTGGTTGCCCCGTTTGTGTAACAAAGTCATGACAGTACACCCAGATTAGCTAGCGGTCTAAAAAAGTAGTTGATTTTTGGGTGGCCATTTTGGATTAAAGTTTCTTATATTGTCGTGATCTATTCGCAATCATACAACGTACATCTTCATACCAAGCCGAGCGGTCTGCGGCGATAGACCATCGGCTTGAAGGCCCCGGGTTGAGTCCCGGAAGGGTCATGTGTATGGATTTTAACAGCAATTGTTTTTTCGTATTGTGTCAGGGGGCGAAATCGTACGGGATAAAAGGATTTCAGTCTGAAAAAATTGGAGAGAATATCCTCCCCAGGATACTTTCATGAGAGTAAGAAATTAGTAAAAATATGGATATACATTTTATGGCAGGTTTAAAATTATGGGTATCCTATTTCTTTTCTGTTAATTATGTTCTTCAATGTTCGAATTTTGATCATTCTCATGATATTTTCTGCTTTCAACGGAGTCCCATGAATATTATACCAAATGTTCTTTACACTCTGTAAGAAACCATTTCTGAAGATAATTTAGGTCCTAATGAATATTATTCACTAGGAAAGGGATGTATTCCCCTCCTCCCAACATGGAAGCAGAGGGCAATTTCGTAGAGGTCAGATCAAACATTTCCGCGTAACAAAACGAAGGTCCCCTTGTAAAACCTCTTCACTTAAAGTGTTATTGTTAGTATCATAAATTTGCTGAAAGGTTCGTCGATAATATCTTCGCTTTTTTTGGCCTTCGACCGCCTTCCAAACAAACAGGTGAATTTTACAACATGACTGCTGTATAATAAGCGAGCGATTGGAAAAATGGTAAAAGTGTGTTTTTATGTGTATGTGTGTGTGTGTGAGAGAGAGAGAGAGAGAGAAGACAAAATTTTAGTTGCAAGATGACATACTTCAATTGCCGTTTTCGGGTCATATAGCAAAAAGAATACCGCCACCAGACAATAAAGACAAGTGTAGAGTGTTCTGTTCTCTTCCTCAGCCTTTGATTTTGTTTGTTATCATTCCAGCCAGAAATGAAAAAAATGAGAATTTCTCAGTTTACAGCAAGGGGAATTGGGGACAAAACATTAAGGATGATATTCCTGGAAGCTCATGTATCACGATTGTTTCGTTCAATAGACAGAGGACACTTTTCTATGGAGGCTTTCAACATGTTTTCACACAAACATGTCTTCTCCTTTTGCAATCTATATGACTATTGGCAATTTCAATCTTGGCCATTTCCGCCAGCGTTTTCATTTTCGAGACACGAGACGAGACGGGACATTTCAAGAGACATCCCGTCTCGTCTCGTGTCTCGTCTAAAAGGTTCTGTCTCGTCTCGTGTCTCGTCTCGTTTACGAGATGGGACGAGACGAGACACGAGAAATGTCTCGTCTCGTGGCAACACTACTAATGACAATATTTAAGAAGTTGGTGTCATTATATATAATCATCTTGACAGGAGAAAACTTTACACAGGAGGTGGTATTAATATTGTTGTATGTAAGGTCACATCCATATATTTGTATGATTTAGATACAAAAGAACAATCAAAAAAATCAAAGAAACAGTGTTTCATCGAGACCAAAGAAGTTGCGGGCGCAAAAGTCAATCTCAAACGTTCTTGCTAGCGTTTTCTGGGACCAGGATGCGGTGATCTTTGTTGATTGTCTACAGCAAGATAACCTGGACATACTATGCATAATTACTACAATTACTAGACAGTCTTTACTCAGAACTGAAGAAAAAACGCCGTAGAAAGTTGTCTACCTTGACGACAATCCATCCCGTTACAAGAACAATGTCTCAATAAACAAACGGGCTATATTAAAATTTGAAACTTTCAATCATCTACCCTATGCATCTGGTCTAGCCCCATCTGACTATTGTTACTTATTTCCAAATTTAAAAAAAAACAACATCTGAAAGGGCAAAAATTCAGCAAAATTTCTGAAGCATTTGTAGCAGCAAGTGCATGATTTGACCCCTCCAAAAAAAAATGGAAGGATTAAACAAACTGTAAGGCTAAAGCAAAATATGAATCGAATTGAAGAGACAGTATGTTGTTAATAAACTTTGACTTTAACTTGTTTTCCTTAAGAACTCAAAAGACTTCTCAGTACCCCCTCGTATATGTAAAAAATAAATTAAGTAACAGTGTTATTTGACTTCTCCAAACAGTGACACACAATAGTCATAATAGAGACATATATAATACTTAGAATTAGAAGAATTAGGAATTAGATTTCTGAGCTTTCGGCATCTAAGGACATTTAGCTCGGCACGTATATAAGGGATGACGTCTCTCAGCAATCACCAGGCCCGTGCCGTGGAAAATCAACGCCCGGGGCGAGAGTATACCACGGCGCCCCATACATATATTCCAATTAATTGTTCCTATCTTTTTTTCCTTTTTTATCTCGATTTTTTCGCTCCCCTTACTTCGGCGTCCGGGTCCGTCGCCCCGCTCGCCCCTCGACCCCCCCCCCAACGGGACGACCTTGGCGATCACACTATCCGATGAAAGGGAAGACAGAAAGGATTGGGGAAGAACGGAAGCGGTCTCGGACCATTATATTAAGTACCATCCCAGCATTTACTAGATGTGAATGAGGAAACCCCAGGAAAAACCTCGATCAGGATGGCTCTCCTGAAACATCTTTTACACTTTTTCGATGGAGTGTCCCCAAGGGCGAGAGTGTTAAGGACTACGCTACACGGAGACACTCAGATATACTTGTGAAAAAACATAAAACATGAAAATAACTGTAATTTGTGACCAAAATAACAGATTTAGTTTTGTACGAATAGTGCAAAAGTCCTGCAGCAGAAAATAAACACATAGGGCTATCCTGTTCCCACCTCCGCGGTCAAACTCAGCAGAACAAAATTGTGCCAAGCGCAGGAGAGAGAGATAAATGGTTGACTAATGAACTCTCCCTGTTTTCTTTGGTTGAAAGACCAAAACAGTTTGCGTCATCTCTCGGACGAGTTTCCCTTCGGATTTTCCCCTGTGCTGCCAAATAAACAAATGGAAGAGGAAGAATTCGTTTGTTTGTTTGTTTTCGAATGACTTCTTACTTATTTAAGTCAATTTATAAAAAAAAAGAAAGAAAGAAAGAAAAAGAAAAAGAAAAAGGAAAAAAAGAAAGAAAGAAAATGAAAATAGAGAGAAACGTAGATAACTTCTAACAAGTTTCTTTTAAAATTCAAATGTATAAGTATGATCTATGTAGGATAACCCATGTAATTTTTTAGCTAAAGTGATGAAAACGCATACACGAAATACATATGGAGAAATAAGTGTATAATTAGGTTTATTAATTCATACTCTTTATAAACGTACAATTTATGAGCAGGAATGAATTAGGTAAAAGTCTGAGCGGAATGATTTCCTCCTTTCTGAGACTTCCCTCGTGGCTAAGCGGTTAGCGCACGCGCCTTTGGCGTGGGAGACCCGCGTTCAATTTCCGGCAGGAGTCCATGTGGTTCGAATTCCACGTTAAGCTGTGAGTCAACGCCTCATATAGCCCCGCTGGCTGAAAGAGACGCTAAAATCAAGTTAAAATTCCTCCTTTTTGAGAAAAAAGAACGGTGCAGATTTAAAATCTGTGGGCCAAACTTATGAAACTTCACGGATAAAATCTACTAATGGGCAAATAAATTCTGATATCTAAGCACAGACGTTATTCATTATTTGATCACCTCCTTTGTTAGCAGTGAGCTAAAGTAAGATATGAACCACTGTACTGCATTCGATGCTCTTCCATCGGGGATCGAACCCGGGACTACTTGCACTAAAGCCACGGGGCCCAACCACTTATTCAGCGAAAAGAGATTACGCAGAAATACCTCTAACTAAAATAATAACATAGAAATGGCACAATATACGAGTAAGTGTTATTACCGTGTAATTCTTCATAACAGAACCAAGCGATTACACACATTACTTGAATTTCTCTAAGGTATCTTTGTCACATTTACTTAAAATAGCACCAGCCCCAGTGTCTTCGCGTTCTAACCCCCTGAGTCGCTCGCTTGGCTTTTTCCACTACTACTTTCTCAGACTGCCCCACTCCCCAGTGCATTATGAATCATATCCCTTCGTGAGAACATACTTAGTAAAATTTCAAAGTCGCAGATAAATTAGAGTTTTATATCACTAAGGAATCGTCGATTTTTGGCATAAGGTATTATTGTGTAATTATTACCTTTATGCACAACGAGGAGCGCACCCAAGTGGGGGACCCACCCAGTACCGATCCAGTCCAAACATCGTAACACGATATACATTTGTATAGTTGTAAACATTAAAGTATACTTGTTTGGCAGAGAAGTGACTGATGTAGCACGAAGATTTGATATTACACGTCTTCTGTACCGTATTTACTCGAATCTAAGACACCCTCGAATCTAAGATACACTCCTCATTTCTAAACTTCAAAATTTCAGGTACAAAATGGGGGCGGCATCTAATTTAGTCAGCCCCATTCCCGGAGCGATTTTGTATGCGATTCCAAGGTGCACCCTGCATTTATGGCAGAAAAAGTGAGTGTCCTAGATTCGATATTCTTTTTTCTTATAAAAACATTCTAGTTCTATCATTTTATTTTCGAGAATATACAGGGTGACCCAAAAGTAGGTATACAGTCCCGTACTGACCAACTCATTGCTTTTTATGTAATTTCTTATTGTTATCCATCAAGTAAACTTATTTTAGTTATTATTTGTTCTTAATATATGTTTACTTATATCTTAAGTTCGGAACAGCCGAAGCAAATAAAGCTATAAGCTAGAATGTTATACTTAAATGCAAGGGGGTGTATACCTACTTTTGGGCCACCCTATAGATGACAGAACTTATCAATTACTTGTCGTCTTTTCTGATGAAGAATAAACCTGTTCGATACCATCAAAGAGAAAATAACAAGATTATTTTGTCTTTGATACTATATAGACGTTATGTCTTCGAGTATTGGATCCTTTACCCAAACTTTGGATCCCACCTAACAAAAATTTCTGGATGCGCGCCTGGGCACAGCTACTGTTAATCTAAAGCGGAGAAGCTTGAAATGATACAACCTCTAAAAACAGGAGGTATTTTGTACTTTATTTATTTTTTAAAATAAAACATTTCACGAAACAAATTGTCGTTTAGGGCAGGCCATAACCGTTCCTTGAGAGGAAGTGACGGACATTTTTTTTTTTTTTTTTTTTTAAGATGCAAGCACGAACTATTACCACATTCAGGACCCTTTCCAGAGGAAGGAAGCTACAGGAAGATTACAAAATCGTCCAAAACTGTTCTCACCATCAACTACAATATGCCACCGAAATCAAGAAGAAAACTGAGAACATCAAAGCAATTATTCACCAATTGATACCAGTATTGAAGACTTAACAATAGCACTCAAGGAGAAAGATTACCCAATATTCTGCGTTTCACAAATGCGAAAATACAAAGGGAAAGTCCCCATCCCACTATTCCTGATTACATTGAAGGAGATTCTACAACCTACCAGAATCTTCAAAGAAGACATTGCTACACATGAAAGTTCGCATAGAACCACTATAAAAGAAACATTACTTGCAAATGCTTCAGATACCAAAGATTTGAGCATTCGCATGCAACTTGCCAAGCTCTGCCTAGGTGCGTTAAGCGCTCCGGCTCTCATTGGACGTACCAATGAGAAAAGAAGACCAGAGACAAGAGTCGGACTTAGGTTTGGTGGGGCCCTAAGCTATTGAAAGTAATGGGGCCCTTTAAATGTCAAGATGAACGTAAGCACCCTATATACAGGAATGAAGAAACAAGTGATATTTCAGGAAGCAGGCTAGCAAAAGGGTCCCAATTATTATAGGAGTCTACACAACACGAAACACTGTTGCTATATGTAGATTTTATTTTAATTATTATTTTTCTTATATGTTGGAAATATACATCCATTTGCTTCCTTTAATATTTGGGACCCCCAAGAGAGTGGGGCCCTAAGCTACAGCTTGTTTACGTAAATCCGGCACTGCCAGAGACACACCAGCAAAATGTGTCAACTGTAAAGGCGCTCACCGTGCTAAATATTCTGGATGTGCGCGAATACAACAAATTCTACATGCAAAAAGGAAACAACACCAGCAAGCACAATCTCACTTTCAGCACCTCTTCAAGCCTACAATATCACGCACTATCGCAGCTTCAACATCGAAGATGTCTTCTGATGGTAACTCATCCTCTGAAAGATATTATAATCCAAACTGTTAAAGAATTTCTTCAAGTTCTGAAGGATTTAAACATGGCTCACATAGTACACACGCTACGCACCTACATACCAAAAGTTGAACGCAACCCTAGATCTGTTCAACAGATTCACCATCCACGCGGATTTCTTCTCTGAACTATTACTGTAGAGTTAAGAAGCTTTTAAGCACTCCAGCACTTCAACGCTTTATTGCTTTATAATTTTGTATTGTAAACAGCCAAACAAATCAATAAGTAATTAAATCCTGTTGCCCATCGCCAATGAAACCACAAATAAATGAATACGCATGGCTCAAGAGAAGGCGTTACCTTCTGCGACCCGCCCATCTTCAGATAAGAATGAAATTGCACTTTAAAGAAAAAACTAGTACACTAAAACATAGGTTGTCCATAAGACAAAACGAAAAAGAATATTCGTGACAGGAATTTTGCATGACAGGAGTGGAGATACATTTTCCAAGAAGAAATGTCAGTTTCACAACGCCTTTCCTAGACGAAACGCTCTGAGCTTTTTGAAACGTATGGGGGGCGCGGTGGCTCAGTGGTACCTTCCCCGCTGGTCTAGTGGCTAGCATGTGCGCCTTCGGTGTATGGGCTCCCGCTTTCGATTCCCGGTGGTAGAGCCTTTGTGAATTTTAACTGTCCTCGATGTTTTTGTGTTCGTGTCCCTGTTGTTCTAAGTGATTGGAAAAGCAAGTTAAACGAGTAAAATTAGTAATAAGTAATTCAAGTAAGTTACTGAGACATGTTCAGTGAATCAGTTAACTTTAAAAAAAAAGTGATAGATCGTTTATCTCCGGTGCTTGGAGTCCTTAGTTAGATCCCAGCTCGTGCCGTGTGGACTTTGCTGTGGACAAACACCATGCTCGTCGATTTTTTCGGGGTTTTCCCCTTCCCTCCCACTTTCTTCATTCCACCATTTCATTCATTTCTCATCATCACTGTCTCCTTTAGCCTAACCGGCATAGACGTTGGACGTAAAACTTAAAGATTTCCTATTTGAAACCCGAACAACTAAAATACAATGATACAATAAATGAATAAATATAACATTTCTGATGCATAAAATAGTATCCAGTGAGAAAAATGCAGCAATGAGTATCATTAGACACAGCTTTTATCTTTGGCTAATGTACTATTAGAATTTTATTTTTTAAACGTTTAGTTAAACGGAGCTTAATATCTTTTTATTCCAAATGATTCCCAAATTGTACTCATATACTATCGAATGTTTTATCTAGCCCGGGGTTTTTCAACCTTGGAATCGGGGCCTCTAGGGAGTCGCGAAAGAATGTACAAAACATAAAAGAAATTAGGATCTAATAGCAACAAAATATATTTTAAAATATTATTCTAAATTTCATACTTTGACAGATAAATTTTTATTTTCATATTTATTGTTAAGTACAGAAAAAGGTATTACACCAAATTTTACTCCAATACCATCATTATCATCATACGTATTCTGCTATTATTGGCTGGTCACTTGCTGCAACTGAGAAGCTTCCATGCTCCATGGTCTTCCGCTAACCTCTTTCGCTTCACGTATGATTTTTCTGTTTTGATATCGTCCATTAATTATAGTCTCCTTCGGCCTGTCCCTCTCTTTCCTGCCACCATACCCTATAGCACGTCTCTCATGATACAGTTCCTACTTAGCCAATGTCCCAACCAGTTTCTCTTACTCTTCTTAACAATATCTAAAATTGTTCTTTTCCCCCATGGCACATTTCTAACACCTTTTCATTCGTTTTCCGCTCGACCCAGCTAATTCTCTCCATTTTTCTCCACACCCACATTTCGAAAGTTTCCAGTTGTTTTTCACGATTTTTGCGTAATGTCCATGTTTCTGACCCATTTTATGTAACATTTTATGGGTCTTTTGCTCAACTCTTTACACAAATACAGAATCGCTTAAAAATAATTGGAATCAATCAGGAATGGAACTTGTGAAAAATTGCATATTGAAACGCAAGAAAAATAGAAATATAATAGAAATTGCATATTGAAATACAATTCAAAATGGTTGCTAGTATTCAAACCTGAGCCTGGTAAGATTTTACTTGGCTTTACAAGTGATAAGGAGACACGGTAGCAGATTTTGCCCGAGGCCGGGGAGGCGTAAGCTTCCCTAGTTTTCTGAGTAACAAAAATAATTTATTATTTATATATTCTTGAAAATGTATGGTAAACTAATGATATACCTATCATAGTCTGGGTTCTGGCTGCACCCCACCCCCCCGCCCAGTTCTTAGCTTCTAGATCCGCCACTGTAACCACAAATCTTATTAGACCATAGAAACCGAAAAGTACTTATGGAAGTTGCTGGCAAGAGAATGTGATAAAAAAAGGGGGGGAGTAATCTTGATATGAAAGAAGTTAAAGTGAAATTAAATGTCAGTTTAACGTCCCATGCTTACACCTTTTAGGCTAAGGAAAGCGATAATTAAGGCAAGTGAATGATGATGGAAGAGCTGGTGGAATGAGAATGTGGTGGGAGTAAACGGGAGGAAACAAATAGTGTCCTACGTAAATTAATTTGGTCGGGGATCGAACTAAGGACCCCATGCACCAGAGGTAAGCACTCTATTACTGAGCGACTGAGCTACTGTGCTCACAATAAAATATTTTTGGAAAGTCTAGTCTAGCCCATTACTGTAGAGAATTGAAGTTCCCTAGGGCTCTATCATTATGTTTGAAATGTATGTACCCGTTTAAATTAATTTTCCTCTGAATTATCTTGTCATTTCTGAGCGTGCAATACATTTGACACTATGCACTAATGGACTAATGGGCTAGGTCAAACATGATGAAAGATGGAAGACGGTGGAGTCATGATCAAGGGCGCCGATCCTGGGGGGCAGGCCCGCCAATGCTTATGTGGACCCCATGTAGTTTTATGAACATGTGTTTTTTATTGTTATATGTATTTTTAAGTGAATTTACAATATTTGGCATAATTTGAATTCAATTTATCTTAATATTCTTACAATATGCCTTCTTCGACCCTTTCTGCAACCAAACGCACATTTGAATGGCCCCCTCCCAAAGTTACAGAGAAATCGGCGCCCTTGGACATGATGGAAGATCCGTTATTTGTTGAAGTGTTTAACCATGGCAAATTATCTAGGAGATTACATTGATGTAATGGTTATTGGTTAGAGTGTACTGTCCCTTTCCAAGAGCGAGCTGGAGGCCGCAGTGGCTAGTGGTAGAGCGTTCACCTATTGTGCATAAGTTTATTGGTTCAATCCCAGCTTGCGCCCAGTGAACTTTGTGATGGACAAACACCGTGTGTGTGGCCTCTCTCTCTCGGCGTTCTCCCGTTTCCTTCCACTTTCTTCATTATATCATTTCTTTCATTTCTCATCATCACTGTCCCCTTTAGCCTAGGAGGCATAACCATAATACGAGGCATAACCATTTTCAACACCGAGTCTATACGAGACGTGGATCTACAGTGTCGCGCATGGGGTTGAATCTAAGATCTGGGAGTTGTAACATTCTCAGACTCACTAGTTTATAAGAAAAAATATTTTCTTGTCAGTAGGCTTTTAGAACATCTACCTCATTTCCATATGAACAGGAGCAATGGAATTTCATTCTCTTTTAGCTACACGTCTTTCTGGAGGCTTACGAACGGATAGCAAGAGGACCAGACATTCTATTCTGTGTTAATTTGTCGGTTGGTTTAATAATGTTGCTTTTTCCTTTTCCAGTTGTGTTGATAGTGAAATCTGCTCTCAAGGTTAGCAGGTTTTTCCCTCCGGTTGAATCGCTGCTGTTTAGTTGGTGATGAAATGTTATTGCGCTACAGAAGTAAGCGGCTTCTCTCTTTAATGGTAATGACGTCCCAAACAACGAAGGCTCTGAACTCAAAGCACAATAGGTAGCAAAATGGAATTTTATATATATATATATATATATATATATATATATATATATATATATATATATATATATATATATATATATATATATATATATATATATATATATATATATATATATATATATATATTTCTAACTGAATTCATGCATCGTGTCTGCTTTAAACGATTGGCTTCAAGCACTACTAAAAGGACCACAGTCAAACAAATTTTTACCACTTGAAATCGTATGACCAGTGCAGTATTTAGGATTTTGTTTCGGAGGGCTATGCAGAACACGGGGAAGAAGAGGGGTGCATTTGCCAACATGAGTTTGAGAAATAAATATATTTTAATTTATGCATAAATTGAAGTTTTAATGGCAAGAATTACAGACTGGTGAATCTTATGTGATATGAGACATAAATTTAGCAGCGAATCTAACCTTTTATTTTATTCATAGAAGAAAAGGGAAATACTTTTTGAGCCTACCTAATTTCGAGGGCTACTTATGCCGCCCTCTTGATTCTTTAAATTCAAATATTTACCTTTCTTTATAACTAAGCGATGTAGATATTCCTTCGCTATAATAATTGAAGTCCCGTTTCGTTGATATTCGTGCAAATTGGTGTGGAACATCAGTTTCGCTTATCAGCTTCTCTTAATTTTGGTGTTAATGCGACAGCCGACTTGAATCACAACTAACAATGGTCGAAAGACAAAGAATGGGCAAAAGGGAAAGAATAAAGAACGCAGTTCTTACATGGAATGAAATTTGACAAATACAGTCTTATTTCTGAACAAAGAGCATAAGAAAATGGAAAGTCAATGGAATTCTTAAAGATGATAAGAAGGATGGTTGTTGTACACGGAATACAAAAAACTAACAAATTTATTTCAGGGGGGGGGTTGAGCCCGATAGCCCCCTAAATACGTCTCTGCGTATGACCCAGTAGTTACTAATTAACTAACCTGGAACAGTAGATAATCTCATCTCGAGAAGCAGAAATTCCCATTTTGCTCTTGAATTTCTCATGTTATACTAATTACAAAATTAGCATATGAAAATGCAGTTATTGCGTGTCACACATTTTCTTCAATGTATAAGTAAACTACTCGTAAATTTCGATCATGTACGTTTATCAAATATTTGATGAATTAACTATTTTTCTTAATTGAACATACAGTCAAAAATGTTGGCGTATATTTTGTTGTCAGGATTTATTATTTACATAATTCCTTTGTGTCATTACATTGTAATGAACACAAGAATACTAGAAGAACTTTATTTCTTCAGTCGTTTTATGTAGAACGTTTTCGAAATTGCTTCTTTTCTAATTTTGCGTTTTACTTTTCTTCTGTTAATTATATTCTTTGTATTTAAAATGTGCACAATTTACATTTCTTGGAGCTTGGTTTTTGACTTCTGCATTAGCATGCCCCATAACAAAATTAGACACTACTGATTTCAAGACTATTGAGAATCATTGATCTTCTTTCCGCCCATAGGGAATGTTGTCGATGAAAAATCCCATATTTGCTGCCAATTGAGATGAAAACTCCCTTTATCCCTTTTCGAGGAATTAATGTTTAAAAGTCCTATCAAATAGTGCTTTTTTAATAAGTTGGCATCACTGCTCTGGGGCTAAGAACTCAGAAAACAAATGAGTTTGTCATCAACACGGAGGACCAGAACTACATGTATTTATGCCTTACTTTGAAGTTTTGTGGTTTTTATTGGTGCGTCCTTCATTCACTTCTGGGGAATTATCATCAATTTTAGTAAAATATTCGCTTATAAAGATGCATTGTTCTTCGTAATAAAGATTCGGAAGCAACATGTACAAACCCAATAAACAACATGCATTTTGTGTGAAAACAATTAACACTTAGGTGGTTATAATCTTAGGAATACTAAATTGATTACACTGACATCCAATTATGATACTATGAACTTAAAGGAGTGCATTCAGATCACCTAGATGAAAATTTTATTTTTCAACATTGTGAATTATTGGATCCGTGCAAGGAGTCACAAGATTATTATCATTTACGTTATTCACACGGATGTCTTGAAGCCTCAAAACTACGAGCAAAAGTGAATATGTTACCCAACATCAGTGGCGGATCTAGACGGTAAAAACTGAAGGGAGGGCAGCCACAATCCAGACTATAATAAGTACACCTTGAGTTTACTATAAACTTTCCAAAAATATATAAAAATAATAGCTTAAATTAGTTTTGTCACTCAAAAAACTGGGGAACCTAGACCTCCCCAGCCCCGATCTAGGCCCGCCACTGTCGCACTTTTTTTTTTTTTGCCATACATGTTCTGACTCTTCTGTACGTCCCGTTCAAAGTAGTACTGAAACAGATCAATTTGATTCTAAGTTATTGCGAAGCGGACGGTGCCAAAAGTGCATGTTGCCCATCCAATTTGATACCGGAAACTCATCGTTAGTCTACTGCAGTGATTCTCAACTCGTGTGTCGCGACACACTGGTGTGTCATCCAGTTCTCTAAGGAGTGTCGCGAAATTTTAGAATTTAAAAATCATGAAGAATTCAATAATAATTAGTTAAAATCGAGACAGACTGTACCAGTCAACACCTCCAGCGGTAGCAATAATGCCCATTATAAAAACTAATTGGTTTCACTATTATTATTATTATTATTATTATTATTATTATTATTATTATTATTATTATTATTATCATTATTATTATTACTTATAATAAAAATATCAAATGATTGTGTCGTGATTTCCTCGACGTTCAATAAAGTGTGCCATAGGTCAAAAAGGATGGCTAGCATGCAGGCCCGTATCCACGGGGGGGCTAGGGTGGGCCGTTCCCCTCTAAATTTTCACTGGCCCCATAAAATTTTCACGGAAGGCTTGCAAATGAACAATAGTATAGTGTTGAACTATAATATGGTTAAGTCGGGCCCCCCTAACTTCTACCGCCCCCCCCCCCTACATTTTTGGGCTGGCTACGGGCCTGCTAGCATGTTTACTCTTTACGAGCATGAGGTTCTGGGTGGAATTCGGTTTCCAGTAGAAAAGCATCAAATTCATGGTTCAGATTCCACTTTAAATTGTAGGTCTCATCCTATATAGCTTCGCTGTTGTCCACGAGACGTGAAATATCTCGTCTCGTCTCCAAAACGAGACGAGAGGTACATTTTCAAAATTCGAGACGAGACAAGAAATTGTTTCTCTCAAATCTTTGGTCTCAAACACTGTTTTCGTGTTACTTGATGTATAGTATAGAAACTCTAGAACGATAAAGCGATTGTACGGAAAGCAGTTTATGAATATTTAAACATATACTCCAAAGTAAATATGATTTAAATATTCTTATATCACATCTTTCGTGAATCTTTCATGATGGGGAAGTATTCTGAAAAGTTCTAGATGAAATTAAGAAAAAGGCCAGCTATAAATTTTGTACATAAATTTACTAAACGAAATGAGACAAGAAAAAACCTTCCTAGAATCGAATCAAGATGAGAATTATAGAAATAAATAAATAAATAAATAAATAAGAAGAGACAAGAAATTCTTAATTCTCGTCTCATCCCGTCTCGTGAAGAACACTGCTACTGACAAAGACCATAAACACGAACCAATATAAAATTACACTAACCTGATAAAATTCAATTGGATTGACTTGGTTAGAACTAGACTAGCACGCTCTGCCAAAGTTCAATTGGATTGGTTAATATTGGGTTAGTACACCGTGATAAAGTTCAATTTTGGATTGGTTAGGATTAGACTAGCGGGACCCTGAAAATTTTCAATTAGATTGTATTTGTTAGAATTAGATTAACATCGGAGGAGATTGGTGAAATTCAGACTAATACACTCTACAACGCTTAATTGAATTGGGTGATTAGAATTTAACTAGGATGTTCTGGAAGTATTCAATTGGATTAGATTGATTAGAATTTAACTTACACGACCTGAAAACGTTCAATTAAATTGGATTGGTTATGATTTAACTAGCACACCTTGGAAACGTTCAATTCGATTAGATTGGTTAGAATTTAACTAGCATTTCTGGAAACGTTCAATTGGACTGTTTTGGTTAGAATTTGTTAGAATTTAACTAGTACGCGGTGAAAAAGTTCAGTTGGATTAAATTGATTAGAATTTGACTAACACACCTTAACAAAATTCAATAAAATTTGTTTGATTCAGGGCTGCGCTAATGCGTTTTTTTTTTTTTTTTTTACAGTGCTGTCCGAACTTCTAGTTGTATTTATGTCCGAGGCAACTTCTCCCTACCGGGAATCGAACCTTGGAACATGCATACTTATATAATACGTGCGTTCGCCACGCGGTCATGAAGGAACATTGATCAAATCTGAGAGTGTGATTTAAGAATATCTCATTCGTCTGCAGCTATATTAATATATAATCACACATTCATATCGTGTCCCATATTGTTCATGTAAAATTATATACAGAGTGACACAAAACAACCTCTCACAATTCAAAGGCTAATAAAACAAAAAGGAGTTGCAAAAAGAAACTTGTTTATTCGAAAATATAAAATGGAATTGATAACAGGTTTTAATTCCTTTTTTCTCATTTGAATTATTGTTTTCTCTTGTGTGTTGGAATGATATATCGTGACAATAGTTATTGTCAATAACACCCAATAACCCCGCTCTCCAACTTCTTTATCTGCTGTAACGCTATTAGTGGAAGGGCGAGAGTAGTTTTTTTTTTAGTAGTCATTACGGTTTGGTCAGAAGATCATCGCGCATATGCAGTTGAAATGTTTTCAAGAGGAACAGATCTGTAATTATTCTGCAAAGAACTTCTCGCTTAAAATTTCCATATTAGCCCTAATGAAAAAAATTGTTGATAGGAAAACTCATTTGAAGTCAGCGTTTCTTCCAGACATGTTTTTTTGGGGGGTACTGTCCCCCCGGGACCTCTAAGAGTGGCCCCCAAAAGAAGACCAGAATAAACCGTCTTTAATATAATAATAAATAGAATAGTACCACCAGTGCCCCCCGGAATACTAAGTATGCCCCCACCTCCCGGAACATTGTTTCTGAAAGAAACACTGTTTGAAGTGAATCGGTTTACCGTTGAAAAAAATAATAATCTAGCCTACCTAAAAGTACTCGTATGCCTGAGAATATTGAACAATTACTAACTGTAGCCTTCAAAAGTCGTCTTCAAATTGGATTGTTAATTATTTCATTTCAAATCAGATCAAAGCGATTACAATTTGTTTTCAATACCATTCTATACTTTTGAATAAACAAATTTCCAGCTGAATACTTTTTGTTTTACTAGCCTTTAAAATGGGAGAGGTTATATTGCGACACCCTGTGTATCATATGTTCTGTAATCCCATGTACTGTGTCGAGGAGATGCCAGATTTTTCGGAGAAAAGATGAGATTTTACAACCTTGTAGTAGAAAAAACGAAGATATGTTATATTCAGAATTTACATTTAAGAAATACATAATATATGATTACTCATAGTGACGTAGAGTAGTTTTATAATCGGAAATTTGTGCAGTTTCATTAAAAATAATTGCAACATATAAAATACAAAAACTACAGCATATTATAGTTCCATGGTTCAGATCTTATGTTAAGCTGTAGCTCCTCGTCTCAGAGATCATCGGTGCTGAAAGGAATTCTTAACTCAAATCTACCCAATAAAATATATTACACAACATTTTGTTGCCTTTTAATTGTAATTCCAATGAAGACTTTGCATCTGTTAAAAGTTCCACATCATATCAAACACGTTCAGAAATTTTTGCACGACATATCGAAATTGACAACCACTTGCAGTTCTGCTTTTGTTAGTTCACAGTATCTTTGGTATGAACGGTCCCGGATTCGGAAAATGAAATCTTTAAGTTTTACGTCCCAGGGATATGCCGGCTAGGCTAAGGGTGACAATTATGATGAGAAATGAATGAAATGGTGGAATGAAGAAAGTGGGGAAAGGGGAGAAACCCGGGAAAACCCACACACACGGTGGTTGTCCACCACAAAGCTTACTTGGCGCGAGCTGGTATCGAACCAAGAACCCCATGAACGAGAGGTGAACGCTCGACCACTGAGCCACCGCAGCCTGGTTCGATTCCCGATGGGGATACTCGATCGTAAATGTGTAAAAGCTTTTTCAGACCAACCATCCTGAATGAGGTTTTCCTGGGTTTTCCTCATTCACACCAGGCAAATGCCGGGATGGTACCTAACATATAGGTCCCAGTCCGCTTTCCTCCTTCTCTTTCCTCGGATAATGTGATCGCCGAGGGACGTCATCCCTCATATGTGACGTGCAAACATGGCTATTGATGTCGAAAGCCCAGAAATCTAATTCTTGATCCGTGGTTACTTCACAGCAGGGGCGGAACCAGGGGGGGGCGATCGGGGCAATTGCCCCCTTCTCCCCAGAAGAGGAAGCTTTCTTATTTTATATATATAAATAAAATCCATCCCAAAGTTTGGAGCCCTTAAAAGTAGCAGTATGACAACCCACCGCCCCCCTCCCAGAATTCGGTCCTGGATCCGCCCCTGGTTCACAATAGCTTCTCTTAATGATATCAGGTTATCACAATCAATCGAAACCGATATGATCAAGACGTGTTGACGGACAAAGACTAAGACGCAAAAATTAAATTTTTCTCAAGGGAAATATTTGAGGGTCGGATAGATAGGAGATGGAAAACGCAGATGGTGCATTTTCTACTAAGTTAGATCGTTGAGTAGCGTTTTTAACAGTGTATGAAAAATCGGTTTCTCTAATTAAAAAATATTTCTTTTTCGCATTAATATGTAAAAAACATTTGAATGACCAAGACTATCTTTTTCTTCATTTATTAAAACAAGTAGCAGTGTGACATGTACACCACATGAAGGAGTTTGATTTTTTATGGTTTGATAGTTTCCAGTTATTATTGAAACATTTAATACCGGAAGTGATAGTAAATGTATACCATTTCCGGTTTTAGTAGGCAGACTAGAGTGTAGATGGAATACATTTTAAGATGCTTAATTCATTACAGAAATCTGCTTCTCGCTATCTATTACTTTTTTTATTCTATGGCACTCAACGTTAAAACCGGAAGTGGTTGATTCCTGCCGCTTCCGGCTTTAATAGACAGATTAGAGTGGAGATTAAATATATCCTAGGGACAGTTAATTGATTACGGAAAACAATTTCTCGCTGTTACCATTGTCGCTCTATAACGATCAACATTAAAATCAGTTGTGTTTAATTTCTGTCACTTCCGGTTTGAATTGAGAGATTAGAGTGGACCTGAAATATATTCTTAGGACGCTTAATCGATTGCAGAAAATCTTTTTTTGACAACTATTAAAGTTTTTGAATCAAAAGATCCAATATATTTCAATCATTTTTTTTTCTTTTAAGCCTTATATCTGGAGAACTATATATAGTGTAGCCAGATCCAAACTATCATTTAACTTAGTATGATGTGCTCACTCCGTAAAAAAAATACGAAAATTCGATTTAGGGGCCGTTCAAAAATTTTGTGATCCCTGATTCAAAACAGATTCATTTTATTTCAATCACAAAATTTGCTTGTAATCCTTATATCTGGAAAACTGCATAAATTGTAGCCAAACCCAAACCATCGCTTAACTCAGTATGACGTGTTTATTCCATAAAAAAACGAAAACTCAATTTAGGGGCCGTTCAAAAATTTTGTGGTCCCTGATTCAAAACAGATTAATTATATTTCAAAAAAAATTCTTGTAATCCTTATATCTGGAAAACTGCATAAATTGTAGCCAAACCCACACCATCACTTAACTCAGTATGACGTGTTTATTCCATAAAAAAAAACGAAAACTCAATTTAGGGGCCGTTCAAAAATTTTGAGGTCCCTGATTCAAAAAAGATTCATTATATTTCAAAAAAAAATTCTTGCAATCCTTATATCTGGAAAACTGCATAAATTGTAGCCAAACCCACACCATCACTTAACTCAGTATGACGTGTTTATTCCATAAAAAAAAAAACGAAAACTCAATTTAGGGGCCGTTCAAAAATTTTGTGGTCCCTGATTCAAAAAAGGTTCATTATATTTCAAAAAAATTTTCTTGTAATCCTTATATCTGGAAAACTGCATAAATTGTAGCCAAACCCACACCATCACTTAACTCAGTACGACGTGTTTATTCCATAAAAAAAAAAAAAAAAACGAAAACTCAATTTAGGGTCCGTTCAAAAATTTTGCGGCCCCTTATCCAAAAACTAAGTATTGTCCCAGATAGCAATCTTTTGATCCATTTATTTTTTATCATTTCTAAAATTCTTGTTACACTATAGCAATCAACGTTAAAACCAGGAGTAGTGGATTTCTGATACTTCTGGTTTTAGTAGAGATAAAAGAATAGAGATAGAATAGGTTGTTGGAAACTTTCTATTCCCATAAAGTAAAACGGTAAAAGATAGTGTGAAACTTTTTTTTTTTCCTGATATGGTTTCAAAATGTAAGGAGTATGTTAAATTTACGATTCTCTCTTAATTAAAATTGGATTCAATTATTTTTGGCTTCAATGTTTGATCTACATAAAGTAACAATGGCGAAAGATATCGTTCTTCAAAACATGAACATAAAAGTTGGAAGAATGGATAGAGTACGATGGTTTTGTCATTCATTACACACATCAGAAACAAAAACAAACGACGTTTTGAATCTGTAGATTGTTTTTTTTAGAAATTACCTTGTGTAAATAAATATAATTAACACAGTATAGATTTTGTTTTATTTGAAACAAACTATTGATTGATGTTTTAAAGCTCGACATTTCTTCCCAAGACTGAAGTCGTATAAAATGTGATAATCCAGATTAACATAGGAACATAAATATAAAGTTACTAGGGCCGCGATGGTAGAGTGTTCGATCCCAGCTCGCGCCAAGTGAACTTTTTTGGTGGACAAACAGCGGGGTTTTCTTAAGTTTTCTCGTTTCCTCCCACTTTATTCATTCCACCATTTCATTCATTTCTCACCATCACCGTCTCCTTTAGCCTAGCTGGCATAAACATGGGACGTAAAACTTAAAGATTTCATTTCATTTCATTTCATTTTTATAAAATTACCGTTGAGAGTCGAACCTGGATCGATCGCAAAGAACAGAGTAGCGCTGGCATGTTAACCATAAAGAATCTAGAAACAAGATCCTGTAAATTACTGCTGTGTTGCTGTTTGTGTATATGAGATTGGTACAGTTGGACAATACTGAGATATCGGGTGATGTAAGTGTAGCACGTTGACAAATGCAGCAGCGACAATCATGATAGCTCGTGCTACCAATTTGAACAGTTTCCGTAATAGGAAATTACAGTTGTTTCTTGTGAGTTTTTCTCAGTTGAGTTATTTGCCCAATGGTTTCCCAACTATCGTTGATGCTAGTTTCACCTACGTAGCGAAATTCAGATAATTAGCCTAATGTTACTTTTTAAAATGTGCAATTTCATTCTCATTCGAAGATAGTCAGGCTGTAGAAGGTAATGCCTTCTCTTAGGCCATAATCATTCATTTATTGGTAGTATCATTGGGGGATGGGTATCAGAATTTATTTATTTGGTTAGGAATACAGAAGAAAGACCTGAGCATGGTATGTAATTTATATGATGAAGTGCGTTAATAGGACATAAGGATTTAGGTATATGGTGTTAGTTGCGACGACGTGCTCTGGTGCTAGAAGCCCTTTTCATTACAAAAAAAAAAAAAAAAAAAAAAAGAGTTCAAAGTAATAAAAACAAAGCAGAAGAAGGACTACATGTACTTAAATGTTAATTCGAAAACACGTAATTTCTATTGGCGTATCCTTTATTCACTTGTGAGGAGTTACCATAGGGTTTACTAAAATACTGACTTGTAAAGATGCATTGTTCTTAATAATAACAATTCGGCAGCAGCATGTACGAACCCAATAAACTACATGCATTCTGTTACAAAACAATTAACACTTTCATTGTTACAAACTTAGGAATACTAAATTGATTGCACTGACATCCGATTGTGATGTTGCATTCATTGCTTGCATTCAGATTATCTGGATGACGAAAATTGTATTTTTCAACATTGTCAGTTATTGAGTTCATGCAAGGAGTCACAGGATTAACAATTACCGTAAATTATTAAACACAGAGGTTTAGAAGTCTCAAAGTTACGAGCAAAACTGAATTTGTTACCCACACACATATTTCAATCACTTATAAAATATTTCAATATTCTATGTTAACTAGGAACAAAATTTAATCTCTTCCGTAAATATTATTGTTACCGCATTCGTTGTGTAAAAATGTTCTTGAAGCTTCGTATCTACATCTGTTGACAGTGTGCGAATTACAAGGGGAATGAGGGGGAAATCTCCTTTGGTTATAGCAACATCCAGTATTAGCAGATTTCCCCCTCAACTCCTTTGTAACTCGCACTCTGTCAACAGATGTAGACACGAAGCGTCTAGAACATTTAATACACAACGATTGTCGTAACAATAATATAATTCGTGATATCAGTATATTTACGGAATAGATTAAATTTTCTTGCTAGTTAAAATGGAACATTGAAAGATTTTACAAGTGATTGAAAATTGCTATTGTTTTAATACATTATAAACATATGGTGAATTAATATTTTACTTACAGTTACAAATGGCTACTTTATTGCTTGAAGCAAGAAACGAAAATGAAAGTTTGACTTGAATGTGAATCGAACCCGGGATCTTTTGCACTTGAGTCTCAGGTTCTTCTCACTCTGCCACGCCGTCAATTGATAAGTTGGCGCGTCTTACGATATATGCGGCGATTAGAAAACTTTAAGACGGTTTTTCTAGGTTATTTTTGGCCATTGCGCTCTCTCAATTTGTAATATTAACTCTAAATGTGCACTACCACCTCACAAAAAATGGCCCCGAAGTTCACTTACCAAAGTCCGCCTTCTCCTTGTGAGAGTTGCTTAGAAGTCGATTAGCAAGTTCTGACAAAGTTCAGTTGGATTGGTTAGGCCTATTCGACCAGCACACCCTGATGAAGTTTTTGTTTTAATAGAGGTAAAAGCGTAAAGATAGAAAAAGCTGTTGAAATATATTGTTAGAAACTTTATATTCCCATAAAGTAAAAGATAGTATGAAACATTTCTTTGCTGATATGGTTTCAAAATATAAGGAATATGTTAACTTTGCTTTTATCTCTTAATTAAAATTCGATTCAATCACTTCTAGTTTCAATGTTGGATCCACATAAAGTAACAATGGTGAAAGATATCGAGTTTTTCTAAATATAAACTTAAGAGTTCGAAAAATAGATGAAAAAAATGAAATGAACTCTGAGTTTTACGTCCCACGAATATGCCGGCTAGGCTAAAGGAGATTGTGATGATGAGAAACGAAAGAAATAGTGGAATGAAGAAAGTGGGAGGAAACGGAAGAACGTCGAGAAAATCCAGGCACACGGTGTTTGTCCAATACAAAGTTCACTTGGTACTAGCTGGGCTCGAACCAAGGACCCCATGCATTAGATGTCAACGCTCTACCACTGAGCTACCGTGTAAAAGGTATCGAGTTTTTCTAAATATAAACTTAAGAGTTCGAAGAATAGATGGAGTAGGACAGAATATTTAACTGTAATTCATTGCATAAAAAAGAAAGAAAAATGACGTTGTGAATCTGTAGATTTTTTAATTACCCTATGTAAATAGATATAATTAATGCAAAAAAACTTCGTTTTTATTTAAAACAAAATATTGATTATGAAGTTCAACATTTCTTGCCCGTACTGAAGTCACATGAAATATGATCATATAGATTAACGTAGGAACCTAAATATATGCGTTACCATTGGGAATCGAACCTAGGTCTATCGTACAAATAAAGTAGCACCAACATATTAACCATAAAGATTCCAGAAACAGTATTCTGTCAAATTACTCTGTACTTGATAGTAAAGGTCGTAAATCAGATCAAACTTTTCTTTAAAAGAACAAAAAATATGTCTACAATTGCCTTAGTGAGTGACAAATGTACTTAGAATTCTTATGTGGCAGCACCGGTATTCTTTACGTTAGAATAATGTGTTGCTTGTGTCATTAAAGAACCAGAAGAGTTCATGTCCTGCAAATTAGTCGTACGCTTTGTTAGTTCCCTTCCGTCACTTATCCCTAGTTATCCTCTCTTCTTGCCCCGTCTGTCAATTTGGCACTGGGAACTAGTGATGTCATTGTTGTTTACACGTGACTACATTTTTCTTTCTAATTTCTTTTTTGGAAGCTCAAATGATGATGGGTCGAGACGAGTTAGTTACCTTCTTTCCTCTCTTTCACGTTCATTTATTTTTCGACGTTTGGGCACAAACCCAAAACAAACACAAAAAGATAGAGGACAAAGCTAATGTTATTGGACTTGAACAATACTTTGCCTCTCGTTTGCAAATCCAGCATTTGTTACGTTTCCTTATATAAGAATGAGTCGAAAAAGAACGAACACATTCAAGGCCTTCTCTTTTTTCCGTAAAACTCTCCACTACGCTGAACTCACAGTTCTTATGTCAAAATCTTACAGATAACGTACAAATTTGAGGTCCTCTCAATTTAGAATGGCATATACTAGGCCTACAGATGCCTCAGTTGTATAAAAAAATAATAATAATTTTCAACTATACACACTAATAAACAAATGAGTTTCAGAGAGGCTGAATGTGGTCACAAGGATACTCAATCCCCCTGGCCACCCCCTTGCTACATTGCAAGAAATAAATCAATGTTTGGACTTTTTTTAAAACGACTTTTGGTTATTGTTTACCGCATCCAAAAATGTCCTGAAATGTTCTATCAGTCAACAACAATCATTCATCCAACTAGAGTAAACTGTATGTTGGCCAACCAAATAATTTACCGTTATTTATCCAACGTAGATTAAAGTGTATGTTGGTCAACCAAATACTTTGTCGTCATTTATCCAATGTAGATTAAAGTGTATGTTGATGAACCAAACAACTTGCCGTCATTTATCTAACTAGATTACAGTGTATGTTGATTAACCAACAATATACCGTCAATTATCCAACGTAGATGAAAGTGTATGTTGGCCAATCAACAATTTTCTGCCAGTTATCCAACGTAGGTTAAAGTGTGTATTGGACCAACTAACGATTTGCTGTTATATATAACGTAAATTAAAGTGTATGTTGACTAACCAACAATTTGCTGTCATTTATCCAACGTAGATTAAAGTGTATGTTAACAGCCAACAACTTGCTGTAATTTATGCAACGTAGTTTAAAGTGAATGTTAGCCAACCAACAATTTGCCATCATTTATCAAACAGTTTCGCCCCTCGCACTTCCGATTGCAACTTTACGTCTTTTGTAGGAGATTACGATGGCAATTGAGTTGATTGGCAAATGATCAGCAAACAGTCAATTACAACGTAAGCCCAATATTGGCAGTTGGCTAGCCTACCGTTCCCCACTGTCAAGCCAACTAAAATTATTTGGCTAAATCTGGAATAATATCCACCAAAGTCACACATAAGTATTCTATTCACATGAGATTCACTTAGTGTAGAATAAATGAATAACGGAGCGCGACAGTAGCTTAAAAGAAAACGCAAGAAAAATTAATTTAGAAGGATAAGAGTGCATATTGCTATCAAAGACACCCATACGGGTCAGAATTCCTCTTCAGAATCAATTAGGAGTTGGCCCACACACACTTAAATCGTATTCAGTTAAAATACATACTGTAACAGATATCGCCGCGCGTGGTTGGTTTTTACAAGAACAGTAGCCCGATAACTAGAATTTGTCAATTCTAGAAGTTGCCGCAACATGCACCCACATACTCTCTCCTTGCCTACGTGATACATGAAAAAAAGATCATGTTTCTTCTACCCACGTTGTTTAACAAGTTTATTGTCACACGCTACGACACATACAAAGCATGTCCTTCAGAATCGAACGAACGTGATACGAACGATTGGGAAGAAGCAAATTAGATACAATATTTTCTAACAGATTCTTGTAGTGCTTGACGAGAGGACGACAATAATACCAAAATTGAAAAAAAAAAAAAAAAGACTGAGACCAGAAATTTTACCAATTAATGTGGAATTTGAACCACTGCTCGAGTTTGCCAGGACTGGTAGTGTAGTCCCGTAATCCAGCTGTCTTGCAAATGATTAAATGATGGCAGTTATTCCACACACAAAAAAAATCCTACAATGAATGTCAAATATCGCTCATACTCGAAAAATATTCGAGAGGGGCCACGGTGGCTCAGTGGTAAAGCGCTTACTCTGGTGGGTGGGGTCCTTAGTTCAATCCTCGGCCAATTAAGTATATAGTGGACAACATCGTGTCCGTGGGTTTTCTCGGAGTACTCCTGTTTCCTTCCACAATCTCATTCCACCAATTCCGCGGCGGGAGCTCATGTGATTCGGATTCCACGTTAATCAGTAGGTCCACATCTCATGTAGCCTCGCTGCTGAACGGAACGTTAAACCCAAAATCAACTCAACTCATTTCACCAATTCATTCACTTGCCTTAAACACCCATCTCCCTTTGCCTGAAAGAGCGTAAAAGTGGGACGTTAAACTTAAGGATTTCATTTCATTTCGAAAAATATCCCTATATTCAGTCTTTAAAAAAGAAAAAAATACGAGTTTTATCATAAGTACTAAATGAAAAAGATAACTAAAAAGAAAAAAAGATGAGTTATCATATGAAGCAAATGAAAAAATTAGGAAATCAATAATTGCCCTTTTTAAAATTTGGTTCTGGTTGTGTAGTAAAGATATTATTTTTTTTAAAAATAATTATAACGAACTGAGTCATATGATAATGTCCCATACCCTAAACCGGGCTAAGTTCCATAGCTGTCCAATCTTTTGATATATAATGAAGTAAGGAAAAAAATATATATATACTGTTTCAGCAATCGATCTATTTACTCATTTTATTTAGCGTTTAATCATTCTACCAGTGCTGGTAAAGATGGTCCATCTTATGTAGAGTGGTTTTGACGTATGATTAGTGTCATACTAGGCGCCTGACTACTGCAGGAATCATATGTTAGTTGAACTCTTTAGTATGGCACTAATCACGCGTCAGAATATCCCTGCATAAGGCCTGGTAAGAGTTACGCTTCTTTAAGGAAGTTGTTAATGAAATGTAAACAGTCTTTTGGGATAATAATTGATTATACTGTATAATCCTCTCCACGGAAAAGATCCCTTTGCCATGGGATTTATTCCTCTATATGGTAACACTGGATGTAGTGGTGAAGAATTAGATATACGTACTACTGTGAAGGTTGATTTTGAATTGTAGATCTGAAGCAGAAAGTCTGTGGGGGAAAGTTCGACATTAACAGCCTTCAAGTGTACATCGTATTCTCGTCGTACTGTCAAGAGGTAGGGGGTCAAGTGGGACTTTCTTCACATATGCGCAGCCTTTACATGTATCTTCTTTGTACATTTACTAGTTCTTAAATCCATTTCTTTCCTTTTTCATCATACATTTCCCCCTTTCCCTCATCTTTCTAACTCTGTCCATCTGGGTCTTTGGCCCTCTTTCATTGTTTGAACTTCTCTCCTGATTTTGACGTTTTCTTTTCCTGATTGTGACATTTACTTTTACCTTGTCCTGATTATTACTTTGTGGATTTTCTCTTACTTTCCCTATACTTATTACTTTTTTATCTTTTCTTTTTACTAATGAATTTTTTACATTATACACATTTTATTACCTTTGCAAATTGCCGAAAAATTCTTATTTAAGATAGTGGCAACTTTTTGCATCTCATTTTTGGGACTTCATAGATCTTGGGCGATGGTCTGTGTACTCACCAACTACACCGGAATTAAACTCAGGTCCTTGTTGGGAGCCCAAGTCCTTTCCTTCATAACCTCGGTGATAGATAAGGACATAAAATGTAACCTCAAAACACTATTAAGGTTTGACTTCTAAGGTCCTATGCAGAATCGTTTTGACGTATGATTAGAGTCATACTAAAGGCTGACTACTGCAGGAAACATGTTGAATGAAAATGAAATGAAATCTTTAAGTTTTACGTCCCACGGTTATGCCGGTTAGGCTAAAGGAGACGGTAATGATGAGATATGAGTGAACTGGTGAAATGAAGAAAGTGGGAGGAAATGGGAGAACCCCGAGAAAACCTATGAGCACGATGTTTGTCCAACACAAAGTCCACACGGTGCGAGCTGGGATCGAACCAGGGACCCCAAGCACCAGAGGTGAACGCTCTACCACTGAGCCACCGCGCTCCCCAGGAAACATGTTAGTCGAACTCTTTAGTATGGTACTAATCACGCGACGGAACGACTCTGTATAATATAAGGCCTCTAGAGTTTAACTTCCCATCTGACGCACATACATAGATTTTACGTAACTTAGTTAAGTTAGCTTAATTCAGCCTCACTTAAAACATTTTAGAATAGCTATCATCATCATCATCATCATCATCATCATAGTATTCTGCCATTATTGGTAGGTCACTTACTGCAACTGAGAACCTCCCATGCTCTACTGTCTTCAGCTAACCTCTTCGTCTTCATGTACGATTTCTCTGTTTTGATATCGTCCTTTAATTTTAGTCTCCTTCACCCTCTCCCTCCCCTTCCTACCACCATACCCTCCAGCATATTCTTCATGATATAGTTCCTTCTTACCCAACATCCACCCAATTTCTCTTTCTCTTCTTAATAATATCTAAAATTGTTCTTTTCTCCCCTACCATTTCTAACACCCTCTCATTCGTTTTCCGCTCGACCCAGCTAATTCGCTCCATTTTTCTCCACACTCACATTTCGAAAGCTTCCACTCATTTTTCATCAGTTTTTCGTAATGTCCATGTTTTTGACCCATACAACACAATACTCCACACGATACATTTTACAAGTCTTTTTCTCAACTCTTTATTCAAGGTCCCAGAAAGTAGTCTTTGCTTTTCGTAAAGGCTTCTTTCGACATTCCTATCCTTGCTTTTATTTCACATTCACATTTCATATCATCACTTACCCAGGTATCGAAAACTAGATACCTGTTCTATTTTTTCCCCTGTTACTTCTATATTTGACACCGACCCATTGGTTCCAATCACCATGACTTTTGTCTTTCTAACATTTATATTCATTCCATATTATTCACAGCCATTCCTCACGTTTTCTAACATATTAATTTTCACTTCAGATTCTGCAACAAGCGCCATACCATCTTCAAACCGTATATACCTAATCATGCTACCTCCTACTGAAATTCTGTTTTCGTTTTGTACGCTCTTTTTCAATATCTCTTCTAAATATATATTAAATAACGTAGGCGAGAGACAGCATTCCTGTCGAACTCTCCTCTGTCATTCCCTCCCTTATTCTAACACTTACTTGTTCGTTCATATGTAACTTTCTTATGAGTATAGAATACCTGAGAGCACCTTAATTCTGCTCAGCATAATCCAGTAGGTTAATTTCTTTTAGGTGGACTTAGCTTAAGTCAAACATTGTGAATTCTTAGGGAACAAGACTTCTTACAAGTAAGGTTTCCCAGGTGATACACGCCGATTTTAATCAAACTTCACAGGTTTGTAGAACAGCAAAAAATAAGCGACACGTATTTTTTTATAGCGGCCCATATGCATATTTAGGCGGTATAATAGGGCTGTCAAATTGGGACAACAAAGCATACTTTATGTAATAGCGCGAAAACGAGAAGAGATAGCCAACTGTTGTAAACGAGCAAGTTGTCATGACACGATAAGCATTTCAATAACACATAGCGCTTCCACGGGGATAACCCACAACATCCGCAAATGGACCAATCAGAGATGAAAAACAGTCACAGAGCTTTATCTTTTACGCGGAATACAAATAACGTAGGTAAGAATAAAGAATGATAAAAAAATAAGTGATACGTGTTTTTTCGTTTTTGCAAGATGAGACAAAAAACGTAAATAGATGCATCGTTATCTCAATGTCGAAAGATTGGAGAACTGGGAATATGAAGATGTGAACGCCTGTATGAGAGGCAACCCGTCAATCAGTGTTGTAGAACTGGTTGCAGGCACGCCAGAAGAGAGACATTGGCTCAAGGACATTGTAGTGTAAAGAAGCAGAACCAGAAATGCGGCGAAAACTGGGTATTACCTGCGAGTGTATGTCTACGTAAAACACGGAAGCCCTACAGTGTGGAAGTGGGGACAGAGTTGTGTTTTGAAACTAATAGACGGCCGGTTGATGGCGAACGTTTGTGCATCCTATACGTGTGTTTGTGTGTATATGCCATGTAAAGATACCGGTAGAAGTCCTGAACATATGAACCCGTGTGTTGTGAAGTAGTCAGCATGAGGTGTGTGTAAATGGTATGCTATTGTTTGCAGTGTTGTGAAAATGATGTATGTAAATCCACACAATGTGCTGGATATGTTAATGGACACACACAAAGAAACAAAATCTGTTAACACTGTAAAAACAAAATATGAAATGGAAATAAAGGATATACTTGTTGATGTCCTGGAAAGTTTCTGGAAAGGTTGTAATACCGAAGTGGACGTTAAAGATGATCTGGTATTTATTGATAATGATGTACATGACGTCGCTTCTTCACTCGCGAGTGAAGATCACAGAAAGCAACGAAGACGAAGGATTATCACAATACAACGTCGGTATTGCGGAGAAAGGGAGCACCAGCGAAGCTGTAGACACAATATAAAGTGAAGGCAGTTCAGTTTTGGAAAAGTGGAAAGAAGAGGCGTCTGTCGTTTGAAACTGTGAAACATAGGTTCAAGTTCGTCAAAAGTAGGAAAGATCTCTATAAATGGGAAAGACAGTTGCATGACGGTGGAACAAATTATGAAAAAGGGACGCATATTGATGCAATCGTATATGAGAAATTTCATACTGCTAAATGCAAAAATCTTATAATTCATGACACAGACTTACGACGTTGGGCTATAGAAGCTAGTCAAACTGTGGGATTCGACGGGCTTAAAGCGTCAAAGAAATGACTATGACAGTTTAAAAGGCGTCATCACATCATATCACGGAAAATTACAAAATATGTCACGTACAATAGTGCAGAACAATCCAAAGATATACATGATAATGCTAATAGGTCCGTGCAAAGTGTTCGCTCATGTATAAATTCTCATGGCGCGGAGAATGTGTATAATACAGATCAGAGTGGATTCAATTTGGAATTTCATTCGGGTAGATGTCTGGCAATGCGTGGAGAGAAACAGGTCTACGCAAATGTTCAGTCTCTGTCTGCGACGACACACAGTTACACGATACAGCCAATCGTATCTGCCAATAGAAAGCTACTGTCGCCTATGCTCATCGTCTAGAAAGAACCTCAGAGAAAGTTTGGGCCACGGGTACAACAGACAATGCTTCGACCAGAAATCTTGCTGATTTGTGCATCGACATCCGGCAAAGTAACCAAAGAAATAATCAAATTATGGTTTCAGCCTGCGTACCTTCCACAAGTTGGTGACCGGAAGTTCTATTAGGCTCATGTCCGATTTCAATAAGAATCATTTGTATGACGAATATTTACTACAATTGCTTATATTCGTTCCATACAATATTCAACATTACGCTACATTCTGTTAAATAGCAGCCGGCTATGGTTCAACATACAGCATGTTACCGAAAATAGTGCTTGTGTAACATATTCATGTGTTTTGGTTTAAATGCATGCTCATATGCATGTGACTATGAATTGTTTATTTTTGTCAACCTGTTCAATTGTGTTCAACATGTTTAGTATCCCGCAAAGGGCGTATTTATCCCTACAACGGGCTTGTTGCAAAACAATATCAATGTTTGTATCACTACCCTATACGGCCGATTCTTACAGGAAAGGCTTGATTTCGTTTACTGCTGGGCGGCTTTTGAATTACTGATTATGAGCATTGAACAGTTCACAATCACTAACTACTAATAGATATAACATATAAACCATTGAACAACAAGACCAGGTTTGGTATTTCTCTCTCGAGCAGGATTCTACCTGTCACCTGCAACCAGTTTTACAACACTGATTGACAGGTTGCCTCTCATACAGGCGTTCACATCTTCATATTCCCAGTTCTCCAATCTTTCGACATTGAGATAACGATGCATCTATTTACGTTTTTTGTCTCATCTTGCAAAAACGAAAAAACACGTATAACTTATTTTTTATCATTCTTTATTCTTACCTACGTTATTTGGATTCCGCGTAATAGATAAAGCTCTGTGACTGTTTTTCATCCCTGATTGGTCCATTTGCGGATGTTGTGGGTTATCCCCATGGAAGCGCTATGTGTTATTGAAATGCTCATCGTGTCATGACAACTTGCTCGTTTAAAACAGTTGGCTATCTCTTCTCGTTTTCGCGCTATTACATAAAGTATGCTTTGTTGTCCCAATTTGACAGCCCTATTATACCGCCTAAATATGCATATGGGCCGCTATAAAAAAATACGTGTCGCTTATTTTTTGCTGTTCTACAAACCTGTGAAGTTTGATTAAAATCGGCGTGTATCACCTGGGAAACCTTACTTGTTAGTTAGTTGTTGCTACTCAGCAATGAGTAATAAGAGAGTCTATCTATCGCAGAGCGACGTCCAATGAATAGGCTTGGTCTTATCTCCATGTTGTTATTTCATGTGGCTTAGCAGTGGTTGAAAATGAATAAATAAATTTTGTACAAATGGTTAAGTAAGCTCAGTAAATGCTGATGGACACATAAAGTAATATCAATCCGGAGATACAAATAGTATAATACTTACATCTATCGTTCATCGTTATGATCACTGAAATTCATTTTAAGTCCTTTCACTCACCTGCAAAACGAGAAAAACAAAATTAAAATTAATTCAAGCTGGCGTAAGAGAGTTTTTAACATTCAATACGAAATGAGTTTTTATATCGTGTCTGTGTTCCGCCTTATCTTTGATAAGCATTATATATATATATGAAACTTAGAGCAGGCACATAAGCAGGAATTCATTTCGAGAGAGGGTCAAAAGCCTTCTTGTAGGGGGAGGGTACAAATTCAATATGAACATAAATTATATTAAAATTTGTAAAAAAAAATCCACCCTAAAATTAGACTAAAGTTACAGAAAGTTTGGGATTTCGGAAGGGGGACGGGCTGGACCTAAGAGGACTCACTCCTCGCATATGTCCCTGACTTAGAGTACGTATTTTCTTTTTTCTTTCTTTTCTTTCTTTTCTTTTCTTTTTTTTTAAAAAAAAAAGATTATTAAGGTTTAATGACAACAATGTCCTACGATAAAACACGTACCAATCGGAAGGACTGTGAAAACTTGAGGAAGGGCCGTGAAGAATATGGGATGAAAATAAATGTTAGAAAGACAAAAGGCATGATGATTGGAACGAAGCGGTTGATGTCAAATACACGAATAGAAGAGGAGAAAATAGAACTTGTGACTGATTTTCAATACCTGGGTAGTATTATTATTGATGGTATGAAATGTGAACGTGAAATAAAAGCAAGGATATGAATAGCGAAAGAAAGCCTTTAGGAGGAAGAAAGGCTGTTTTGTGGGACCTTGAATAAAATAAAGAGTTGAGAAAAAGACTCATAAAATGCTTCGTGTGGAGTAATTGTATTGAATGGGGCAGGAAACTGAAGCTGATGCTGAAGTAGACACTAATGCAGCTTTTTATTAGTACACTAGCAAGACGACAATATTCAATATCGTTGATGAGATATACAGGGGTTGGACAAAAAAATCTAAAACGTTTGCAAAAGTGAGAAAATCATACCTAGTATGGTGTGGGGCCTCCTTTTGCGTCCAAAACAGCTTGGATCCGACGTGGAATGGACGTATACAGCTCCTGAATCGTGGTGTGTGGAATTTTGTACCATTGTTCCTCCAAAACATGCTCCAGTTCCTTAAGGAATGCTGGTGGAAGGTAATGAGACAGAACACGCCTTTCTAACTCAGACCACAATGGCTCAATGATGTTCAGATCTCGTGATTTTCGGACACAGGGGAGGTGTGATAGCTCCTGGTCATGCTCCTCAAACCATGATTTCACCGTTTTTGCAGCGTGACAGGGTGCCAAATCATCTTAGTAGATGCCATCACGATCAGAGAACCATATGTGGGCCATGGGTAGAACCTGGTCCCCCAAAATGATCTCATACGCCTTAGCATTCATCATTCCATGCAGGACTATGATGGGACCTGCAGAAAACCACGATATCATTGCCCATACTGTAACAGAACCACCCTCATGCTGGGAGCAGACAGTCTGTATCATAGGCCTGCGACGGTGTTCTCCATACGTAAACACGACCGGTTGTTGGAAACAAGATGAAGGTCGATTCATCGAACCACATTACGTGTTTCCACTACTCATGAGTCCACGCCTTGTGATCCTTCCACTACTGGATATGCCTCTTCGCATTTATTGCTGTGACAAGGGTTTGACGATAGCGGTCCTGCCATGAATTTTCATTTTATGAAGTTCCCGTCGCACTGTTTTCGATGAAACCAAGTTCTGTAGGTCGGAATTGAGTTCAGACGTAATTTTCATGGCAGTGGTTTCTTTTTAGCTGCTACAATCCGTTTTAACGTCCTCCGGTCCCTATCTGACAGGATTGTCTTTCGACCACTGTTGTGCTTTGCAGACGTCGTTTGCCCATGAATTGTGTATGCCCTCGTTACATTGGACAGAGTGCCTTTCGAAACCCCCACAATGTTCGCCACTGTTGCCACTGAAGCTCCAACCAGACGGGCACCAACGATCATTCCTCTTTGGAAGTCTATCAGGTCGCCCATTTTACCGCCCATAAGCCAATTCCTTATCCAAACTGTTCTCTAGACTACTTTTTTTATCTTTCTTTTATAGGATTATACAGAGGTTGTTCAGTCTACATTTGGCCAATTTCGACTTACCTAAAAATTTAGAAGAATCCATGGCGCCAGGTCCGTAAGTCTCGATGTGTTTCCCTTGGTTCCTAACAATAGCCCGACAGCGTAATTCCCAATGTAATAGGCTTCTCTGAAGAACTGGGAGAGGAATCTTGTTCCATTCCCGTTGTACAGCTTTCCAAAGTCCTTCCACAGTTGTCACACGCCGTTTTCCCAAAGCCCGCTTCAGTAACCCAAATCCACAATAGTCTATAGGACTTGCATCTGGAGATTTAACAGGTACCTCATTGAAAGGTATCACCTGTATACCACTTGCCTCTTCCATCTCCCTGTAGAGTGCGAGGGACGATCGTGAAGTATGTGATGAGGCCTTGTCCATGTGAATGCGCACCAGATTAGCGTCATTTCCGTACATTGTTGGAATTTCATGCTCGTAGATCGGCTGCATGATCTGCTCCTGAAAATACTGCGAATTTATTTTGCTGTTCTTCGCCACTCTGCAAATCTTCAGTTTACCTCGGTAACAGTAGCCAGTAACGACCCTTTTGGTAAGGATTCTTTACAGACATAGACCCAACTTCTGAAGTTCTTGGCGCCTTTCTCTCGGTACATAATGACTCTCGGTTTGTCGCAGTCGGAAAGGTAAATCCATGCTTCATCGAGCGTTACGACGTACATCCACCTTTATTTAGCCAGGTACCGTTCGTACAGCTTCCGGGCGTTACACTTTCGTTCCTTTTGGTGGGCATCCAGCTTGAGTTGATGGTGTAACGTCCGGTTCACAGTCCCCAAAGACACTTCAAGACGATTAGCCATACACCTTTGTGTTGGCGGATATTCTTGCGTTGCCATTTTGCGAAGTTTTCTCTGCATGGTGGAGGTGGCCTTGGTGCATTCCCGCTTCCTAGGCAACTAGGTGGAGCTTCGTTGCCCTTGTACATTCTAATAACATTTTTTATTCCACTTAAACTGATGTTGCAACCGTTCTTCTTGCACTGTTTCCTAATGACAGAAACATTAAAGTGGGCGTCATAAAGAGCTGCAACATAGCCTTCCCAAGACCGGCTTAGTTTGGGCGGCATTTTGGTCATAGAGCGGAAACTCACACACTTGGAAACACATTTAACATAACACTTACAATAATGGACCTGTTTTGTGCGTTATTGTCGTCCGCGCGGAAAAACAACTCCGTTCCCAGGAAGCCACTGCACAACACTGCAGGACGCCACGAGCCAGGTCGGGTGAGTCCATTCTGCCCGGAAGGGGGAAGGAACGAAATCGGCCAAACGTAGGCTGAACAACGTCTGTAGATGCAGCACACATTTAATTATAGAGATAAGTAGCCCTCACTGCTTACGGGATGAAAGCAAATGTTTCTGTCTCTACGAACTGCGCGATTCACACTTTTTATATACAAAAGATATACATTTTAAATTACATTTCACCAGCTGAACCTGCGCTGCCTACTCAGCGCATCATTCTGTTATGACCATGAATCTTCTACCCACTATGCATATCTTCTTACTCACATAAATAAAAGGATGAGACTAACAAAGGAAGTGAACTGCTATGTATAGATGTTGGAGTGAGTTTGTAGCAAATTTGTAGAAGTAACACGATATCAAGTGGATTTTTTTTTTCTAATAAATCCATATCCGTCCGAGTACGTCTCATTGCGTCTCTTGAGGCCTTTGAAATTGCCAGCAGTAATAGGTTTTGCAATTCAGATAAATACATGGAAGTGCGTCGGGACCGTAATACGGCAAATTGTGGAGGCGTTAAAATATTAAATAATGCTTTTGATAAAGTGGATACTTTCAAATATTTAGGATCAATATTAACAGACGAAAATCATATTCACGAAGAAATTAAATGTCGACTAAAAGCAGGGAATTCGTGTTACTATTCGGTTCAAAATCTCTTGTCGTCGCGAATTCTGTCGAAGAATTTGAAGCTTAAAATATATAAAACGATAATCATGCCTGTTGTTCTGTATGGTTGCGAAACATGGTCGCTTACTCAGAGGGAAGAACATAGACTGAAAGTATTTGAGAACAGGATCCTGAGAAGAATATTCGGACCTAAGAGGAACGAGAATGGGGAATGGCGGAAGCTTCATAACGAGGAACTACATAGTTTATACGGTTTACCCAACATTGTTAGGGTCGTCAAGTCTAGGAGGCTTAGGTGGGCAGGTCATGTAGCTAGAATGGAAGAAAGTAGAAACGTTTTCAAAGTCTTGACTGGTAGACCCATAGGAAAACGACCATTAGGAAGACCTAGGCGCAGATGGGAGGACAATATTAAGATGGATCTCGCAGAGATAGGAATACAAAGTAGAAACTGGATGCAATTAGCTAAGGATAGAAGTCAGTGGAGAGCTTTTGTGAACGCGGCACTGAACCTCCGGGTTCCATAGGCCATAGAGTTAGTTAGTTAGTTAGTTAATTCAGATTTGAGCAAAGCGCCTACAATGTCCGTCAACCTGCCATACGTAACTTCTCTTCTCTACTGATTACCTAACACCGTAGTTTCGGCGTGCAATAATGTTAATCTTATGGACTTGAAACGGCCCCTAAAATGTTGAATAGAATAATACCGACACGATTTTTGAAAATTTTAATGAGTACGGGACAATGTACACAAAATTTGGAATCGATGAATGAAAACGACATATTTCTAACACTTGTGGTTTCGATACCTCATTATCGAGACTTCTAATCACATATAGATAAACATTTTTGTAGAAAAGTATATATTTTAAATTAAATTTCATAAATACTTTCTCTCTCTCGTGAGAGATAAGTTTTTTTTTTTGTGTGTGTGTGTGATACGAATAAACTTATTGCTTGAGATTAAAATCACTCAAGTAGAGTTACCGAATTATTAAACAGAATAAAATTGTGGTAACATTGTTTTCAAATTGAAAAATTTCATAGAAATTGTGGCGTGCTCTTGTTAAAGGCTTTAGTGACACCTATTACGTGTAGATGAAATCTGCGAGTGACAAGAAAGTGAATTTTCTCCATTAAAAAAAAAAAGAAGTCAGGCCTAAAAACAACTATCCGATTTTCATGAATTCTTTGGAGTTACCCATAAAAGTGTAATAATATTTTTTTTTAAAAACAATTACATAATTTTCGTAAAACGTAGTAAGAGCTTTCTTTAATGTTTGGGTTTGAAACCAATTGAAAATAGCAGCATAATTTCATTTCAACAGAAATAAGAATATACTTCAGAGGCTAAAAGTTACCCCATTACTGGGCTAAAAAATTGATTAGAGTCAAGGAAATTGATTTCTCAACTTTAAAGAAAATGAAAGAAAACACTGTGTGTGCTATATACGACACCCTTATTTCCTAAGATGTCTACTGCCTTGTCTTTAACAATGTGTGAACCCAGACCCGTAGTTATAGGGGTGCCCAGAAGGGATGCGGACGAGTCAAGATTTAAGCCTGCCTCGATTCGTCTCGAGACAATGTTGTCCCGATTCGTGTCTCGACTCGAAAATATGTTTCTGTTTCGACTCGACTCGAATTCGAGACGCATCTCGAAGTTCGAGTCGAGACAAAATATACGAGTTAAAAATATACGCACACATCAGCAAGGAGTGAAAGTTGAAGTTCAATATCTCATGAACAATCCATATTTCTTTTATGTTGGGAACCAAAACCATAACTACTGTATGTAGTTTATTGTTTTATAATTTAGTGTTTACAAAAATCCTTTCAAAAAATACTTATGTATAGAAGTGAAAGGTACCTATCTGTACTAGTTCTTGGCACCCAAGCAGTCCATTTATTGTAATATACTATGTAAAATAGTCTCGTATCATAATATGTGATGTACAACAAGTGTTACATTATATATATATATATTATCTGTATAACACATTAAAGCCTCAAAATAGTTGGGAAGTGAATAATCCGGAAGTTATGTAGCCCTATTGCATTCATGGGAACGAAAATACAGTAATTATAACTATGCTAGATTACTATAGACTGCCAATTGCTCATTCAGAGAATTCATGAAGTTCACTTTATCGCAATAGTTTTATACAAACTACCTAGATATAGGCTACAGATAATTGTTTTATACAAACTAGATAATCAAATATCATTAGTATTATTATATTTGAAGTACAATCAAATATCACATTAATTATTAGCTTTAATTAACTGAGTTGAGCTGAAAATTAAATCTTGATCTCGAAAGATTAACTATTAAGTTTATGCGTTCTATAATTTTCTAAAGTAATAAATGCTGGAATTGTTTTCAAGGCTGTTTCTAAGTGAATACTTTCTTCAAAATAATATTAAAAATTATAGAAAGATTTTCGAGACATTCGAGGCGAGTCGAGATTTTTACGAGCAGTCTCGACCCGAAAATTCGAGTCGAGAAATACGTTTGTCTCGACTCGTGCGCATCCCTAGTGCCCAGGGGAGGCTCAGGCCCACTGACACTTTCAGTTGTTTGTTTAGATAAATGTACAAGCCTTCGGGGATGAGTGTTGACTACAAAGGCAAGTCTACAGATAGGACAAGGCGTTTTACGAAGGCTGTGAAGAGCAGGGGTGGATCCAGGGGAGGCGATCGGGGCGATCGCCCCCTCAAAGAGGAAACTTTCTTATTTTATATATATAAATAAAACCCATCCCAAAGTTCAAAACCCTTGAAAGTAGCAGTATGAAACCCCCCCCAGAAGTCGGTCCTGGATCCGCCCCTGGTGAAGAGGTCGACGACGAAGCCCACCCTACACTGACTTTTATTGTTAGAGCAATTCAGTTAACACTTCGAAGTACAGAGCTCCTTCGTGGCTAAGCGGTTAGCGTACGCGCCTTTGGCGTGGGAGACCTGGGTTCGATTCAGGCCTGTAGCCAGCCCAAACATGTAGGGGGGCCGGGCTGAAGTTAGAGGGGCCCGATCGAACCTTATTATAGTTCATTTGCCAGTCTACCGTGAAAATTTTAGGGGGGCAGCCAAAATATAGGGGGGCCGGCCCCCTGGATACGGGCCTGGTTCGATTCCCGGTGGGAGCTCATGTGGTTGAGATTCCACGTTAATCAGTAGCTCCCGTCTCATAACCTCGCTGCTGAAAGGGACGATAAACTCAAATTCAACTCAACTTCGAAGTACAACTATATAAACTGGAATAATAGGGCCTGAGAGATTACATTGCATATTACATAATCAATCACGTACAAACACTCATACACTGTTCATTTATTCATTTATGTCCAAACAACAATTAAGTCTATTACCATAAGTACAGTAAAGTGCTGTACATGAAAACTTAATCCAGTTGTGTGCATTTCAAGCGTTATAACATGTACTCTTTAACATCGGAAAGAACGTACCCTCTAATGGTAAAAGAATTATTAAAAGTTGTTGAGTAGTTTCGGACATTACTTCGAATAAACACTGTTTATTTCATAAGAGCAAATAGATCTAATTTCTAAAACAATATGAAACAAAATCGATAAACTTTTTATTCGTATTAACTACTCGAGTTTCAATTTTGTTTAATAATTCCTTGTTCCACAAAGACATATATCCATATATTCATATATCCTTCTAATGTACTTCACATGAAATACGCCGATTGGAGGAGAGCCTATGCTCCAAGCCAATCACATACCACCATAGTTTTACCGGAATTTGAAATTTTAACCAATCACAGTTTCTGACCTATAGAAAAGTGAAATTTCTGTGACTCCTAGTTTAAAATGCAATTAATGTTGCATGATATAATACACGAAAGTCAAGGGCCCTGAAAGCAAGTGTCATTGTCGGGAAAATAATTACTACTTAAGTATCCCTGAATATATAAATATCCCATTTTGTGAAGATTAGCATGTTAGGAATTAGGCAGAATAGGAATTCTTGTTCTGCTTAAAGATAAGATGAAAAATGTACTATAAAGTGTTGCTGGAAGGTCATTAGCCAGAACAAGAAGGAATCGTGCTCACATATACTTACGTTAATAATTGCTTCGATATAAATTTCTTTGTATACTTTATTTATTTTTTTTAAGGAAAGCATGCTTTTTTTAAAAAAATATATTTTATACTTACTTTGAAATGAACAGAGATTTATTCGTTTGATTTTTACTGATTCTTTCTCCAAGTCTAGTTAATTTCAACTGCTTTTATAAAATTCATTTGCACTTGATATAAATTTAATATTTCTCAAATTAAATTTAATTTATATTTATTAACAAGTAACAGTGTCACGTGTACACAAAGTGGAGCAGTATGTGTTTGTATAGCGTGATGTTTTCTCGTTTAACATTTAAACCGGAAGTGGTAGTAGTTTATTACAACTTCCGGTTATAGTAGAGAGAGAGAGAGAGAGATTAGCATGAAGATTGAGTATATATTCTTAAGACGCTTACTTGATTCCAGAGAACAGGTACTCGCTATCTGTTATCGTTTTTCTTACTCAATAGTAATTATTATCGAAACCGGAATTGGTTGATTTGATTAGAGGGTGAAGAGTTTTTTTTCACAACGTTTAAGTGGATTCCAAATAAAACATTTCTCGCTATTTCTTATAAATTTTGCTCTATGTAGATCACAAATGAAGTAAAATGAAATCTTTTAGTTTAACGTCCCACGATTATGCCTTTTTAGGGATGATTAAGGCAAGTGAATGATTATGAAAGAATTGGTAGGGTGAGATTGTAGGAAACGGGAGTGCCCCGAAGAAAACACACGGTCACAATGTTGTCCACCACAAACATACTTGACCAAGGATCGAAGCAGGGACCCTCACGCACCCGAGGTAAGCGCTCTACCAATGGGCCACCATGACCCCTTCCCTACCTATGTAGATTGATATTGAAAACGAAGGTTCTAGTGGATTTTTATTACTTAGGGTTAGGAATAGAGGTAAAAATTAATCTTGGAACACTTAGTCGATTGCCGGAAACCGCTTCTCACTGTCTACTGCCCGTTTTTGGTGTGTACGTGATCAACGTTAAAACCGGAAATGATTGATTCCTACCATTTTCAGTGGATTAATCACTTCTATCAACGAACTCTTTACATCGTGACCAAAATTGGTGGTGGTCAACCTAGTAGTTCTTAAAATGTTTTGTGCCCTGGACAGGTACACGAACAGAGCAAATATACAGGGTGTTTCAAAAACCACACCGGCAATGTTTGGAAGGTAATTCCTGGCACCAAGATAAGACAAAAAGTATAGACCAACCTGGGTGCACAAATGCTTCCTTTCGAAGTTATAGGCTGCCGAAAACATAAAAAAATGAAATTTAAAGATCAATAGCTCCAAAACTATGGGACCTACCGTAGTCGGGTCAAGACTTCACTTAGGAACTAATATGTGTCCTATCCAAAAATCCATGTTTCAGAATCCTGCAGTACTCACGCAACACTTTTTCTAGAGGAAGTTTGGCTACGGGCATATAATTTGAAGTACTCACCAACTACCTCTATAAAAATTGTTGCGGAAGTGCCGCAGGAATCTGAGACATGGATATTTGGATAGAATACGTACAAGTTCCTAAATAAAGTGTTGATCCCACTACGGTGGGTCCAATAGCTATGGACCTTTAAAGTTCATTTTTTCATGTTTTCGGCAGCCTATAATTCCGAAAGGAAGAATTTTTGCATCCAGGTTGGTCTATACGTTTTGTCTTATTTTTGTGTCAGGAATCACCTCCCGAACGTTGCCGGTGTTGTTCTTAAACACCCAGTATAAAGGAGTTTCGGTAAACGAAATCTTTCAACTAGAAGAGGCAGAAAGACAAAAGAATGGAATCGTTCTTTATCAAAGCTAGAAGATATAATCAATGGTTGCAAAGAAACAGAAGTGAAGATGGCCTGGACCAAATAACAAGAACAAAGGAACGAAAACTGTTCGAAATATGACCAAAATGGAAGATGAATATCAAATATATCATGTGTTTTGCAGAAACTATACGAAAAGGAAAAGCAGCTCACATTAATCGAACTAACTAACTCTATGGCCTATAGAACCCGGAGGTTCAATGCCGCGTTCACGAAAGCTTTACATTGACTTGTGTCCGAACTTAGCCAACTGGATCCAATTTCTACTTGGTATTCTTATTTCTGTGAGATCTATCTTAACACTATTCTCCCATCTGCGCCGAGGTCTTTCCAATAGATGTTTTCCGGTTGGATTTCCAGTTTTAAAAAGTTCGAAAGCGTTCCTTCTTTCTTCCTAGAAGTAAGTGACCTACCCACCTGAGCCTCCTAGACTTGATGATCCTAACAATGTTTCGTAAATGGTACAGCGGTGGACACTTCTAAATGGTACAGCCATATGGAGATTTACGGCTAAGGTGTACCATTTAGAAGTGTCCATCGCTGTACAAGTTATGCAGTTCCTGGTTATGAAGTTTCCGCCATTTTCCATTCCCGGTCTTCTTGGGTCCGAATATTCGTCTCAGGATATTATTTTCAAATACTTTCGGTCTGCGTTCTTCTCTCAGACTAAGCGACCATATTTCGCAACCACACAGCACAACAGGCATGATTATCATTTTATATATTTTAAGCTTCAAATTCCTCGACAAGATTCGCGACGACAAACAATTTTGAACTGAATAATAATACGTAAATCTGTATATGAAAATAGGTAAAGCCTTAATTTAGTGAAGTGACACCGGCATGTAGCAATGTATAATATTGCGTTAAGTGATTTTATTCTAGTACCCAAACCACACTAGAAAGTGGTTGCAACCCCTCCCCCGTCCAACACACATATTTAATTCCATAAGTCTGTACCCACCTATCCTACTTTGTCTTAAGATCTAAGGTACATCATGAGTTTACTATAAATTTTCAAAAATATTTAAATAATGGTTTAAATTATTTTTGTTACTCAAAACGTTGGGGGCCTAGGCCAACGACCCCGGGGCTAGATTCGTTACTGATTAGCTTGTAGGTCAGTAAGCATTCTTTTTGACCTAATCCTCAGATTATGTAAACAAAGTTGTAGATGTTAAAATCATAATTATTTTAGCTCTTTCTAAGCATTGTGTGCTGAAAATATGTTGTACGGAAATTACCTACAGGAAATTAAACAGAAGGATTATAAGTACGGAAGAAAGAAAAGAAAAGGAAAAAAAAAAACATCAATGCCATTTTGGACATGAGTTTGATAGACCAATAGCAATATTTTGCTTTAAAGAGAGAGAAAATAAATTAAAAAAAAAAGGTTTGGAACTCAACTGAGATTAAGGTCTAACCAACCCCTTATGTGTGCATTTCGTGACTCGCAATACGATAGCGTGCATGAATCCATTTCGCGTGCCAACTTGCCGCTACCAACCCATCAACCCATTTGCTTAATACAAATAAGATCTTTCCTATTCACGGATGAACAGTAGGATATTCTATAGAGGAAAAAGAAAAAAAGGAAGATCCCGATGATATTATTACATTACGTAACATATGTTTTCGTTTCTTCTTTCATATTACTTTGAGAAGGAGGAGGAAAATATATAGAAAATATGGTCTTATAAAAGGACGTTAGTTTCTTTTCTTATCTGTCATTTTATGATCACAAAGAACGGCCATTTTGTTGTCAGCTATTTATCTACCGTCACGCCATATAAATTCACTAGATATTACGCTATCTCTTGTTATAAAAACTTAAACATGTGGAATAAATCCAATATTAGGCAAATAGGTCCCTCAGAAGTTGATGAACTAGATACGGACGTAAGATATGTTTCATTTTTAAAATAATAATAATAATAATAATAATAATAATAATAATAATAATAATAATAATAATAATAATAATAATAATAATAATACACTTTGTTTTGGCGGACAAAGGACTATCGCCAGGAAAAAGGGGCTATCGATTCAACGGATGATACGATTCTCGCCCAGTTCTGTTATTTTTGATCCTCTGTACAAAGGTTTGCTTCATCTCAATTCAATTAGTTCCATAGCTACTTCATGATGATGATCTATAATTCCATCGGGAATCGAACTCGGCCACGTTAATCACTTTACTATACGGAGCAACCGTTTCTCTCATTTCTTTATTTGGGTCGGTACATCAGTATAGGTGTTTGCTTTAAAATTGGCGTGTCAAAGTCCCTCTCGTCGGTACCACTCTCCCACCATCTCTCGTTCATCACAACACTTATCCAATTCCTGGTCATTCTCTACTGAATCATAATGTAGCCAATTTCGCTCACCTCAACGCTGTAAGCAGAGTTGCTAACCCTAATCAATAATTTCAATTTTATACTACATTGTCATATACAGGGTGGCCCAAAAGTAGGTATACAGCCCTGCATTAATCAAGTATAACATTCTAGTAGGGATGCGCACGAGACAAGATTTGAGGCTGTCTCGTCTCGAAAATGTGCTGTAAAAGTGATGTCTCGACTCGAAAAATATATGTTTTTCTATTGGAAGAGCTGTGTCTCGACTCGAATTTTGTCAGGAAAATTCTGTCTCGAATCGTCTCGTGCGCATCCCTACATTCTAGTTTATGGGTTTAAATAAATTATATAAAATGCAGTACAGTACTGTATACCTACTTTTGGGGCACCCTGTATATACAATCAATCAATGACAGTTTTAGAAAAAAAATAAGCTGGTTAGTTATATTTAATATTTTATACAGCTACATTCAAGTTAGTCTATTTTCTAGCGAGTGTATGGTTTAGCACTGTGTTCTGGATTCGATTTCCGATCAAATACAATATTTTTGGAAGAGATTAATCACATCAAAATAAAAAAAAAAAAAACTTCATATGGACCTGTGCTCAAAAGTGGATAGGCCTAGTTTGGTAGTTACAGGGTGCCGGAAACGTGAAATAAGTGAACTTTAAAAGTTCATAGGTCCACTACTATGGGTCCTATCGTAGTCGGGTCAAGACATCACTGAGGAACTGGTATGTTAATTATTCAAATATCCATGCTTAAGAATGCTCCAGTACTTGTACACCTATTTTTTGGAGAGGTAGATGGAGGGTGATCAAGTGTTCCTAAACAGTCCCTCTAAAAATAATTGTGCAGGTACCGAAGGTTGGGAGCACTAAAAATCATGAAATATTTAACCCTTTCGGATCCAGGTCATTTTTGGCGTTTTCCTACATCTTCAGTTAGTGACTCACTGCTCAAAAACTACTTACCTGATTGTTATGGTTAAGACCTTGTTTTTCAGAAGAGGGAGTGGCTATTTTTGGTGTAAATTACATTGCAGTTTTGCCAACGGGAAGGAAATTATTGAGGGAAATGTAGGGGTGAAAATTTACAAAAAAAATTCCTAACGAATTTCAAGAATTTTTGTAGCTGGCACCACTGCTGCCACATGGGGCTAAGTCACCTAAAAAAATTGTTTGGTGTGTTGACAAGGTACAGTGAAAACCTGAAGTCGCTGGCTGCCATACAAAGAGAGAAAGAAAAGTTCTCTGTCATCATACACATGAAATTTTGATACTTTTTACGAAAAAATCAACAGATATGCCGGGGCTTACAGCTTCCCTAATTATCCTATTGAAACTTTTTATAGTGTGTAAGCTAAGGACGAGATTTTCAGACAGTAGTGCGCTTGTTTGAATGTAACCAACAGGAGGGAAATAATACAGACAAAAATGACTTTTTTCAAAATTTTATCCTAAAATCGGAATTTTTTTAAAATGGCAACACTGCAACCAGACAGACACAAACTATCTTAAAATAAACATTGGTACACCGCTAACATATCCTGCAAGTATCATGGCGATATTTAAGAAACAATACTTCTAATTACAAAAAGATAGATTAAGGTAAAAGTAGGGAAAAACTAGAAAAACTGAGAGTTAGAACCTAAATACGAATTTTTCGTGCACTCCCTAACTACTCCATTGTAACGATCTGTACCCGCTTATGTTCAGTAAGGACCAATGTTCAACTGGTGTAAGTTGACTTGCGTTCGGACGTATAGGTACAGATTTCTAAACAAAAATTTCGAACTTTTGGCTCAAATTTAGCGCAATTTTAATTTTCCTAGTTGGCAACACCGCGCGTAGGCCAGACCAATATATGTCAGCAATTTGGTACCCATCCTAAGTATCTACCTGATAAGTCTTAAGGAAATCTCTCTACAACGAAGGAAGCTACAAGGAAAAAAAGCAAAAAAAGAAAATTTGAAATTTGAAAATTCTCGAATTTTTAACTTTGGGCTGAAATTTGAGAAGGAAATTCAACACCGAGAAGAAAAAGAAACTAATATATTAAATTATGGTCCAACCATATTTGGCCCGAAAAATTATCCCGATATCTTAATTAGTGTCCATACAGGAGCGGATTAAAATAGCGACACACCCATATGTGACACTTTGGCCACCTGGGTCCGAAAGAGTTAATAATTATTCAAAATCAATTTTGAGACAAACTGTACTAGTCAGCTCCCAGTGACAGCAACAATGTTCAGAACTATATAGAGTCATTTATATACAGAAGCTTTTGGTCTTACGCCATTATATTTTATATTATTATTATTAATAAAATCCGATAAGTGTGTCGCGACATTACGTGTTCACTAAAGTTTCTTTAATCAAAAAAGGTTGGGAACCATTGCTGTAAATAACTAATTAACTGAAATGTGACTGGAAAGGAAGTTCTTTTAAGACGATTGCATAATATGTGTTTCTAATAATGTTAATGAAAAAAAAGCCATAACGTCGGGTAATTACAAATGGAACATATTACATATAAGCAGAACTCAATTTTCGATATTATTGTACTAATTAAAGGCTGGAAGCGTATCATACCCCTCTTTCTACGCCACTGCAGCTTGCAATGAACTTGATATAGGTTCAAAGTTACATATGCCAATTAGGAGAAGGGCTACCCGAAGTATATTTGTTTTATAACCGCTATTATTTAAGGGGAAATATATTTGCATATAATTAAAAAAGTGCATAGTTTTTTTTAAAAAAAAAAAGGTGGGAAGGAAAAAAATCCCTTGTTAAAAGATTCTCTACAAACAAGTTCGATCGTTTTATTTTTCAGAATGGTATTGATTTTTCTTTTCTTTTCCCCTTCTTGAGAGAGAAAAAAATAAGCAGGTGTTAATGAACAAAGGCGTCTAAAAAAAAAGATTTCAAAACACACATTCAAAGAGTAAAAAGAGAAAGAGAACATTAAAAAAAAAAAAGTGAATTGTAGCCACGCCTTCAAAAGAAGCTGTTTTTGGGAACAAGGTCTCTCCTCAGCGATCATAAGCATCCCACGCTTCAAACTACCGGTTAGTTTAGCATGTGGTCGGTGGAAGATCAGTCACACAAAACTGGTTCTTTTACGTTCTGTCACTGTTTGATTCCACGAAGTGTCAACTGAGGACTATCTCTATAATAATAATAATTTTGTTTTCAGTGAATCATTGTTCATCTTTCTAAGAGAATGAAATTCTCTTGAAATCACCTTTACATTTCCAAAAAAAGAAATCAGTAAGCGGAATTATATACAGAATCGTATAGTTGCACTGTAAAAAAAATGAGGTGTTAAAACAACACAAAATCATTACCACTTTAGCGTGTTACTTGTGTTTACATAATATTGTTGTAAACCTGTGAATCATCTGACAACAGTTACACAGATAGCTGTGTTTCCATCTGTTTTCTTTATGTTATTCTTGTGTCTTATCATATATGAACATAAGATGGCAGAACTGTTGCCTATGTAACTGTTGTCACGATTCACAGGTTTACAACAATAATATTGTGACCGATTACTGAAAACATAGAACATTATTCATTACTTGGCAGAAGTGCTAAAGATATTTTGTAAAGATTTGCTCATATTAAACGATAAATACCAATGCAAATTCTCCCAGGTAGTAACTAGTTATTTTTGATATGCTCGGAAGGCGATGTCTTTGTGCTGAATTGACACACAAGTAATACACTAAAGTGGTAGTCATTTTGTGTTATTTCAACACCTCATTTTTTTTATAGTGTGTATATCATTCTAACTTTCCATTTAATATCTAAGTAAAAGAACATAAATCAAATAAAAGCAAAAAGCATACCTTAATAACGCTTGTCTTACAGTTTCGGTAATGTATTATTGTCTTATCTAGATCATATGTCTGATGATGAGAATGATATATTACCGAATCTATTAACATAATATTCCGTTGTTATTGTTGTTTACAACACACAATTAAATATTACGGTACCAATTCGTTTAAAATTACTTTAATAATCACCAAAACTTACCGCGATAATTATTTCAATAAATTAAACTATTTTTATTCCTTGTAAACTGTATTTCCTTAATACTTATCATTCATTTCACAGAAATTAAAAATACACTTCAATTAACTATGGCTTCCTCACTTATTATATCTTTAACAGCATAAATAAAACAAGTTTAAACAAGTCTGGCCACATTTGTTATCATAAGGTACCAGACTATTGTCCATGTTGCCCAAAAACTAAATATACATAAAGGTTATCGTTGCATGTTATACATATATTTTACGTACAGAATCATAAAAACTGTAATTTCGAATGTCTGTGTTCTACTAGGGTTACCATGTGTCCCGAATTAGGAGGAACATCCCGAGTTTTAAGAAAACTTTCAGTTTCCCTAATTATGCCTAAAAGGAGAATATCAGATGACAGGACGTCAAATTATCCAAAACATTTACAAAATATGTAAAGGTCCTATTAAACGCTTGCAGTGACTTGGGTTTAAAAGTAAATGCAGAGAAAACTAAATACATAGAAGTGCGTCGGGACTGTAATACGGCAAATGATGGATGCGTTAAAATCTTAGATAATGCTTTTGATAAAGTGGATAGTTTCAAATATCTAGGGTCAATATTAACAAGCAAAAATCATATTCACGAAGAAATTAAATGTCGACTAAAAGCAGGGAATTCGTGTTGTTATTGTTCAAAATCTCTTGTCACCGCGAATTCTAGTGAGGAATTTGAAGCTAAAATATACAGAATGATAATCATACCTATTGTTCTGTATGGTTGCGAAACATGTCCGCTTACTTTGAGGGAACAACATAGACTGAAAGTATTTGAGAACAAGATCCTGAAGCGAATATTCGGGCCCAAGAGGAATGGAAATGGGAAATGGTGGAAACTTCACAACGACGAACTACATAATTTATACGGATCACCAAACATCATTAGGGTCATCAAGTCTAGGAGGCTTAGGTGGGCAGGTCATGTAGCTAGGATGGAAGGAAGTAGAAACGCTTTCAAAGTCTTGACTGGAAGACCAATCGGAAAACGACCTTTAGGAAGACCTAGACGCAAATGGGAGTACAATATTAAGATGGATCTCGCAGAGAAAGGAATACAAAGTAGAAACTGGATCCAGTTGGCTAAGGATAGAAGTCAGTGGAGAGCTTTTGTGAACTCGGCCTCCGGGTTCCATAGGCCATAGAGTTAGTTAGTTAGTTAGTTTTTCTTACAAAATATGTGACAATTGCTCTAGGGACATTTGTAAAGGGGACGGCACGATGGCTCAGTTGGTGTGGGGGGTCACTGGTTCCGTCCCCGTCCAAGTAAATTTGTGGTGGACAACATGATGTTCGTGGGTTTTCTCGAGGTGCTCCTGTTTTCTCCAACATTCTTAATCTAGCAATTATTCCATCATCATTTCGTGGGACATCAAACTGAAAGATTTCCTTTTTTTTTTATTACATTTGCAAGTTTCGATTCATGATTTGTATACGGAGAGAAACATCGAGCGCATTTACAAGAAAAATTCGTAGGGAGCTTTCCTGGTGCTATTCCTGCCACGGCAGGAGGACTGGAACTCTAGAAAATCCGTGTTGTGCTACAGATTTTCCGGACTGTATAATGCCCTTACACGACTAGATAGCGTTCGTCAAAATAACCATGATTTTTTTTTTTTTTGTATCCTAGACATGCCGACGAGGTCACATGATTTTCGGTTGTACAGATTGGTCCTGGCTACGCAACAAACCTGTGCGTGGCGTGGTACAGAATATCTTGTCTGTGTGATACAGAATCCTGCCAAAATTTGCCTCTTAAAGTTTTTAGACTAAAAACCAGCTTTTTTTTTACACCTCTCTGTGTATCGTGATATCGATATGTTTCTACCACTAAAATTTGTGTTGGCAACAGTCCACCAATAATGTTATTCTTTGACTGGACCGATGGTTCATAACTTCCATTCAACTAACCGTTAAGAAGCTGATGCTATGAGTTGCCTGTTGTGTATGTTTTAGGTTTAAATTTTCATTGCAATTTGCCTTGATGAATATACGTATTTCTTTCTATTTATTCTTAAAATGTTGTTCTATGTACTAATGTGTCTATGGGCAACTGGTGTGATCTGCACATGTTCGAGAATTGTGTACCTGCCGTTATAGGCTTACTAAAAGGTAGCAACCTGGATCTACCAAAAGTAATCTACTTGCCGTAACGTGACGGTACTAAAGGAGCAAAGTAGGCTACGTTGGGGAGTATGCAGAGTACTTTTTTCCTATCCGGCTCTAACAAGTTAAAAATTAAGAAGCTAAAGTCAAGGTGTGAATTAAGAATTTGGGTGAGCAATATCATGTACAGATTTGAAGAAAATTTTTATCCATAGTGAATAACATCATGTCCGGGGACTCCGGCACCCACAAGAATTTTAGTTTGGACCCAGGTTCGAAATCTTTTTTTTTTTTTTTTTTATGTGTTTAAGTCAGTCGTGTTACCGACTGAGCTAGGACAGCTCCAATTTACCCTTATAGTACCGGTATATTTTACTTTATCACAGCACAGCCCTTTATGGCAGTGTTCATAAAATATTTTAACTAAAAATAAATCAATCGAATATCGAGACTTCCCTGAAAACATATAGGCTAACACGTCTCGCCATTGATATGCACCCACATAAATTTTGGAAAGTCGGCGCCGTTGGCTCCACGTAGCATAGTCGCTAACGTTCTCGTCTTTGGTGCGAGCGGTTCCAGGTTCGATTCCCTGTGGGGACGTTCGGTCCAAAAAGTATAAAAGCTTTTTTCAGACCGGCCATTCTGAGTGAGGTTTTCCTGGATTTTCCTGATTCACACGAGGCAAATGCCGGGATGGTACATAATATATAGATCCCAGGTCGCTTCTTCCTTCCCCCAATTCTTCCTTCCTTCCCTTTCCTCGGATAGTGTGATCGCCGAGTGACGTCATCCCTCATACTTGACGAGTTAGCATGGCCATAGATGTCGAAAGCCCAGAAATCTAAATTCTAAATCCGAAAATCCCAGTAGTACAGTGGTTCCTAAACAGTGTGTCGCCCAGTCTGATAAGATATATGACGAAAGTTTAGAATTTAAAAACCATGATGCATTTAATTAAATCAATTTAGTTAAAATCAATTTTGTTATACCCACTATACCAGTGACGGATCTAATCCGGGGCCAGGGCCCCCCAGTTTTTTGAGTGACAAAAATAATTTAAGTTATTATTTATATAGTTTTGGAAGTTCATAATAAAATCATTATATACCGGTACCTATCATAGTCTGGAATCTAGCTAACCCCTCCCCCAATTTTTGCCTTCCAGATCCGTCTCTACACTACACCAGTTAACACCTCCAGCGGCGCCAACAACTCTCAGAACTACAAAGATGCACTACTTTATATAAACTTTTAGGTTTACATTATTATACAGCAATTTTAATTATATTATTATTAATGAAAAATCAAACAATGTTGATGTTGTTGTATGTCGTGATGTTATACAGTATTTGTCCAGTAAAATGTGTTGTAAGTCAAAAACGGTTGGGAACCATTGAAATTGTATGAAAAAAAAAGTAAAAGGAAACGTTATCTGCATTTTAATATCTCTTATGTTCAGTGTTACTCGTGAGACGAGAAATTTCTCGACTCGAAAACGAGGCGAAAACATCTTTCAGTTAACATCCCACGATTATGTCCTTTAGGCTAAAGGAGACGAATAATTAAGCCAAGTGAATCATCGGTGGAATCAGAATATGGAAGGGCACGGGAGTGATCTGAGAGAATCCACGGACACGATGTTGTCTACCACAAACTTACTTGGCCGGGAATTGAGCCAGGGACTCCACACCCCAGATATTAGTGTTTCATCACTGATCCATCGTGTCCTCGGTAAGAGTCGAGACGAGAAGTACGTTTTTAAATTCAAGACGAGATGATAAATAGAAAAAATCTCTTCTCATTTTCAAGATAAAACTGTAGTCACATTTTCAAGGTAAAAATCTCTTGTCATTTCTAAAATAAAACTCTCTTCTCACTTTCAAGGTAAAAATCTCTTCTCATTTTCAAGGTAAAAATCTCTTCTCATTTTCAAGTTAAAAATCTCTTGTTATTTTCAAGGTAAACCTCTCTTATCATTTTCAAAGTAAAACTCTCTTCTCATTTTCAAGGTAAAAATCTCTTCTCATTTTCAAGTTAAAAATCTCTTGTTATTTTCAAGGTAAACCTCTCTTATCATTTTCAAGGTAAAACTCTCTTCTCATTTTCAAGGTAAAAAACCTCCTCTCATTTTCAAGGTAAAAATTTCTTCTCATTTTCAAAGTAAAACTCTCTTCTCATTTTCAAGGTAAATATCTTCTCATTTTCAAGGTAAAAATCTCTTTTCATTTTCAAAGTAAAAATCTATTCTCATTTTCAAGGTAAAAATCTCTTTTCATTTTCAAAGTAAAAATCTATTCTCATTTTCAAGGTAAAAATCTCTTCTCATTTTCAAGGTAAAAATTTCTTCTCATTTTCAAAGTAAAACTCTCTTCTCATTTTCAAAGTAAAACTCTCTTCTCATTTTCAAGGTAAAACTCTCTTCTCATTTTCAAGGTAAAAATCTCTTCTCATTTTCAAGGTAAAAATCTCTTTTCATTTTCAAAGTAAAAATCTATTCTCATTTTCAAGGTAAAAATCTCTTTTCATTTTCAAAGTAAAAATCTATTCTCATTTTCAAGGTAAAAATCTCTTCTCATTTTCAAGGTAAAAAACTTCCTCTTATTTCCAAGGTAAAAATTTCTTCTCATTTTCAAAGAAAAACTCTCTTCTCATTTTCAAGGTAAAACGAAAAATTTTACAAATATCGTCGGCAACTCTATTTATACTTGTAAGTGGTCAGAAATTGCACGTTCTATGTATAGTGTTGCCTGTGAGTGTCTCATCTCGAGTTTCATCTCGAAAAGGAGACTAGAACCGAGAAAAGAAGTACACTTTCAAATTCGAGACGAGTTGAGGAATTACCCAAGTCTTGTGGACAATACTAGTTCACCCAAGTCTTAAATTTTAAACATTATCTTAGTGTTAGGAATAGAAGCTCATGTATAAACGCTTTAATTTGATGAAGTAATTGTACGAACACAATGAAGATCATTTTTCAACATTTAAAGATGCACAAGTCATTACACAATATGCTCCAATAGCAAACATGGTTTAAATGCTATATCACATCTCTGGTGGATCTCTCGTGACGCCAAAAAAAATATCTGATAACATGGGGATGAAATTAAGACAATAGTTAGGCGATAAACTTTGTACACTCATGTTCAAAATTATTGTCGCATATCTATAACTGTCTTGTTATGGAAATATAATTTGATAGTGACTTTCCGGGGGTACTTCTAATGCTGTACAATCGGGAAATGTATATTTCTGGTAAATTTCATAGGAAAAGAGTTATAAATACGAAAATTAGAATGAGTAAAACAAAATGTTGCTAAATGAACAAGAAATTGTTTTAATTTGCTCCTCTTTTGACATGCACTTTACCACATAAATGTCTTAGCCGATTATACACATACTAACATTATAAGAAATATCAGGCGAAATCCTTATCAAATTATATTCCTACAATAGAATATTTATAGATATGCGACAATCATTTTGGACATGACTGTACACATATGTACGAAACGAAACTAAAGAAATAACGAGACGAGAAAAGCTGTCCGAGAATTGAGTTGAGAGGGGAAAAAATTGTTCAAGAATCGAGAGGAGATTTCTAAAAAGATTTACAAGACGAGACAAAAGAACCTTATTTCTCATATCGTCCCGTAACATTGTAGGTACTTATTTTACAGTATACAGGTTAAATGATCATTATAGGTATTCTGCCCTTATTGGCAGGTCACTTGCTGCAGCTGAGAAGCTTCCATGCTCCATGGTCTTCTGCTAACCTCTTCGTCTTCACGTATGATCTTTCTGTTTTTATATCGTCCATTAATTGTAGCCTTCTTCGCCCTATCCCTATCTTTCCTGCCACCATACTCTCTAGCACGTCCTTCAAGATACAATTTCTTCTCAGGCAATGTCCCAACCAGGTTTCTCTTCCTCTTCTCTATAATACCTAACAATGTTCTTTTCTCCCCCACCATTTCTAACACCCTCTCATTCGTCTTCCGCTCGACCCAACTAATTCTTTCCATTCTTCTCCACACCCACATTTCGAAGGCTTCCAGTTATTTTTCATCACTTTTACGTAATGTCCATGATTTCGCTCCATACAGTAAAACACTCCACACGAAGCATTTTATAAGTCTTTTTCTCAACTCTTTAATCAAGGTCCAACAAAACAAACTTTTCTTCCTCCTAAACGCTTCTTTCTCCATACCTATTCTTGCTTTTATTTCACGTTCGCACTTCATGTCATTACTAAGAATACTACCCAGATATCGAAAACTATTCACTTGTTCTATTTTCTCCTCCTAGATAGATAAGGCAGGCTAAATAGATAAGGATAAATTCCACTGAATGAAAATGCTGAAATAAAAACAATAGAAATTGACGTTAAAATCATCGACACTATATTATTATGTACAATAAATTTAGAGTTTGAGATCGAACAAAACTGAGAAACAAAACGTATGTGGTGAACGTAAAAACGTAGGTTACATGTGTAAATTTTGTATTTTTTGGACTTAAAGTACAGGAAACGTATAACTCAAAAAGTATATTTTACACGTACTTTCTGTATAAGTGTTTTGAATAAACGTACTTTCTGTAGGAACGAAAAAACTGTATATAGACAGTCAGGATCTTACATACAGATGGACGTGTGTAACATATAGCTGGCGTATGTAACATACATATATGTATGTAGCATAAGGAAAACTTTTAAATGCCATACATCCTGCAACGACATGATGTGTTATCGAAGCGGGAAAAGTATATAGCATATGGATAACGTATGCTCCGTACTAATTTTCATAGTAAACATAAGGATTCTGTATATTTGTACAATATACCGCTGTCCAGATAACGGATTTTTCTCACTAGTCGGTGCAGGTAAGAAATTGACAATATCGATAAGTTTGAATGAATACTTTCTTTCTAACTGCAGCTACTTTTCCACAAATATAGTTCTAATCATTCTACTATTGACTCTAAACATTGTCAAAAAGTTAGTGCCCTGTCATAGGAGAGTGGCTAACATGTATGTTTTCTGTAAGTCTAGTGTCGGAAAGGGTTGTGCCTATTCTCAGAAATCGAAAATCGACGTACTCAAAAGTACTAAAATTCGATCGTTATATCTAAATATTAGAAGTAACAAAATATCGATAGTATCGAAATGTCGATAATATCAAAATATGCTAAAAAAAATATCGAAATATTGATTTTAAATGTCGTAAAAGAAGTAAAATATCTATATATCGATCGAAATGACTTTCTGATATCAATATTTTGATATTTGAAAATATCTCAGGTTTTATCGATATATTGAAGGTATTAATCTGCGTTAGTTCCTTCCTCGATCCTCAGTCAGGGTAACTGACTCGAAAAAAAACTTTAAAAAGTGCTGTCGGTCCCACTTTCAGCAGTGACTCTTGTTTCATATCAGCTTGAATCTTAAAAGGAAATTCAAACTCCAATTAATTATCTATTTATTTATTGATTTATTAAGAAACTGAATTTCATTGAAATTACTTTCAGAAGTTGAATAGAAATTTGTGATTTCCCCTTTAATACAAGATTATGAAACTAGTTTCGCCTGAAAATTATGCAATATGTTGTTCACGTTCCATTAGCGGCTTGCATAACTTCTAAGAATGAATGATTCGCTAAATTCAAGTTCTCAGAAAACGGATCATCTATTACTTTCAAACGTACATAGAAGTATGTATTGTATTGTCGGAAGAATTTTGTATATCTGTGCTAATCCCTATAAAGCAAATTTTGCGATAACCATTCTTTCGTCCTCATACGCAGTCACCTATGGGCCTCATCATTCAATGTATATTGAGGTTGAGATGATTTTAACTCCCTTTCAGCAGCGAGGCTACATGAGACGTAGACCTATTGATTAACATGAAATCCGAACCATGAGCTCCCGCCGGGAATCGAACCCGAGTTTCCCATGCCAAGTGCATGTACGCTAACCGCTTAGCCACGTAGGAGCTCTTGTTCAATGAACATTGGATCAACAATTTATATATATAAGAACAGTGACGGCTGTTGAGACAAGTCACAAAAAAAATGCAACTAACAAGGGAAGAGAGGGAGATTATATATCGAAGTGGAAGATGGCTTGTACACCAATCGAAAGCACTAATGACGCCTATTGCGAAATTGTAATAAAAAATTTACGAATGCATATACTGTGTGAGTTATATGAATATACAGGGTGTCCAGAAAATCCGTTTCCATCCTTAAAAATCGCAAATAGTGAACCAGATGCCAAAACAGGAAAACACGTGTTTGATTATTTTAAAAGTACAACGTATCAAAGCAAAAAGTGTTGTCCCAGGGCCACCCGCAAGGTCTCAGGAGGAGTCCAACTCAAAAATTGCAAATGGTGAGGGGGTCAAGTAGCATATCGTTGGAAACCTGTTAGGAAACGAAACGAAAGAAGACGGAACAAGTCTCGGCTCTCTAGAGTTATCCTGTGCAAAATGGCCGCCGGTCAAAATGTCAGCAAAGACGTCATTGTAAAGTCTAAAAAAAAAAAAAAATGAAACGGTGAGATAGATGTCAAAACAGGAAAACACGTGTAATCATTTCAAAAGTACAATGACGGAAAGTAAAAATATTTGTCCCAGGTCCTCCATAGGGTCCCAAACGGGGTCCTACTCAAAATTTTCAAATGGCAAGGGGGCTCAAGAAGGATATTGTTTGAAAGCTTTTGTTAAATGAAAGCAGATGGAACAAGTGTGGGCACTCTACAATAACACTGTGCAAGCATCTTGCATTTTAGCTCTTCTTTCTGTAGTCGGGTTTTAGTTTGTTTTCACTAACTACTGCCCCTACTGTGAGAGTCTGCTCTTTGAGCCCAGGAATATCGAAATAAACAAAGAAAGAAAAGAAAAGAAAATTAAGAAATAAAGAAAAGAAATAAAATTTGACTTATTTGAGTATAGAACTGACTAACATATAATCTACAATAGTGGTACTTATGCTCGTTGTCTGGATTATCAAGTATAAAATGATTCAAACAAAAACATTTCTTGCCCAAGGAACAGCGAATACGTGCAATCGTGTCACAATGACAAGTACCGATTGCTAAATGGAAAGCAAATGTGCTTGGAGAATCGAAATGATGATGTACATTTTGACCGGTCACCATTTTGCACAAGAGTTAAAACTTGTTCCATCTTCTTGCATTTCCCAACAGGTTTCCACCGATATTCTATTTGACCTCCCTTGCCATTTGAAAATTTTGAGTAGGACCGTATGTTGGACCTTGTGGAGGACCTTGGGACAAATATTTTTTTACTTTCAATCACTGTACTTTTGAATTGATAACACATGTGTTTTCCTGTTTCGACATTTGTCTCACCGTTTTGTATTTTTTTTAGGTTGCCATAGACTTTACAATGACGTTTTTGCTGACCCTTTTACCGGTCGCCATTTTGCACAGGATAATTCTAGAGAGTCGAGGCTTGATCCATCTTCTTCCATTTTCCAACAGGTTTCCAACGATATGCTTTTAGACCCCCTTACCATTTGTAATTTTTGAGCTGGACCCCGCCTGGGACCCTGCGGGTGGCCCTGGGACAACACTTCTTACTTTGATACCTTGTACTTGTAAAATTATCAAACACGTGTTTTCCTGTTTTGGCATCTGGTTCACTATTTGCAATTTCTAGGAGTGGAAACGGATTTTCTGGACACCCTGTATATTCATATATCTCAAACAGTATATGCATTCCGAATTTTTTTATTACAGTTTCGTAATAGGAGTCATTAGTGCTTTCGATTGGTGTATAAGCCATCTTTCAGTTCAATATATAATCTTCCTTTCTTTCCTTGTAAGAGAAGAATAAAACACAGATGCAGAAAGCATTTATTGAAGAATTAGTAAATTTTCTTCCGTTAACTTCTAACGAGAAGAAAAAAAAACTTTATAGATGTGACCTCTCTTAAAGTCCGCCACTGTGTAAGTCTAGGGCCTTGTTTGATTATAAATATCTCAAAAGTGTACTAAAATGATGAATTTCAACATTTAAGATGCTTAACACGTAGACTGCCACGTGTATGGAATTTCATACACACGGTTCTCTCGTGCAGTACCACATGTATGATTTTCCATACACAAACAATATATAGCACTTCTGTCGATTTGGTCTTTAGGTACGTATGCAATTACGAACATACCGTGTGGAGATCAAAATTTAATGTCTACGCCGCGTTTATACAAAACAATGCCCAAAGAAATTCATACACATTTATGCGCTTAAAGCAAAGACGGAAACAAAATAGTACTGACAAACTGTTGCTAGTGGCACACAGGTGATAACAGTGATGGTGGTTGTCAAGGTGTTAAATAATGTCCTAAATATTTAATTTAATACAATTAGGACTATTGATTGATTGATTGATTGATTGATTGGTCAAAGTTTGATGAGGACAACAGGCGTGAGACTATTTGTCTTTGTCAAAATGATTTGAGAAAAGTTCGAAACAAAATAATGATTGGAATTTTCTTACAGTAGTGGATGTCACATTTAGCATTATATTTTTCGTATTTGGAGCATAATACTAAAAGGTGCTACCTTTATGTTGTTAAAGATAACGGACTGAACATTTAATCCAGGAAAAAACAATGTTGAAGCAAAATTCTCCAATACTAGCGTTAAAGGAAAGGAAAAGAAACATTCTAATCGACAGATCTTACTGATCTGAATAAAATAATATGGATGGGTGTACAATCTTCATGCGTAATTTTTGAGAAAATTGATTGTAAATTTTTATTTCAGTCACTCATATTAGTAAACGTGTAACTAAGACTTACAATATCATAATTTCAGATTTTATCAGAGGAAGATGGCAGGAGCCTCACGTTTTCTATTAGTAGCAGTTTTTTTTTTTTTTTTTTAATAAATGTTCCTCAAACTCAGGGGAGGCTATTGCCACTCCTACCCTTACTAAATGACAACACTGCGAAAACACTTCATTCATTGTTCATTTGTTGCTTTTCTTTTAATTTTATATTTTAGTTTGTGTATTCGTCGACAGCGCCACAAACTGTCGTATCTGTTTTCTAAACTTTTCAGGAGAGCGATTTTTAGGTTTTCACACAAATTTGAACAGTCATAACTCAAAATCTATTTTACCGAAAGGAGAGAAAATTTACCAAGTTATAACTTAAATCATAAGAAATCAATGTAGAAAGTTTTATGGAATTTGCCTGAAAAGCTTGTGGAAAATTTGGCGGGAAAAAGATACGACAGTTTGTGACGATAGTAATCCTCTCTTGTATGAAAGATACGACGCATATTTTTTATACTGAGAACTACATTAATAGATGAACAATCGGAATATATTGCACTTTTATTGAAAAACTTCGTGTTTATTACACAAAATATTTTAACAAATGCTTCCTGAGATTCTTGAGGGTAAAACGAAATTCCTGAGAACACACAAGAAACACAATATTAAGAGCAGTGGCGTATTTAGGGGGGGCTTCCGGGCTTAAGCCCCCCCCCCCGAAATCTTACTTACTATAGTAAAGTATATGAAATATCTTGCAGAATTTTCACATTTTCAGGCAAAGCCCACCCCCCGAAAGTTAGCAAAGCCCTCTCCGAAACAAAATCGTAAATACGCCACTGATTAAGAGCATACTAACCATAACATAAAATAATACTATCAAGTTGTCAGTGCCAGAATATAAAATCTTGCAAAGTAATTTGCAAATTGCATGCTTTGATATTGCACTTGGCTAATGTGGTAAGTTTCTGTAAAATTGAACATGTTCAGGGTTTCGAATGATTGGAGTTGAGCCCGAACACAATGATAACGAGTCCTCGTAGGCGTGGGAGACCCGGGTTCGATTCCCGGCGGGAGCTCATGTGGTTCGGATTCCACGTTAATCAGTAGGTCCACGTCTCATATAGCCTCGCTGCTGAAAGGGACGTTAAAAATCAATCAATCAAAATGAGTCCCCGTACATCTCTGGAGCGATAATTTTTGACAAGTCTGCGAAGTAGGAACTTCTATCTGGTGGATTCAATCTGCGTTCTTTTCAGGGAAATAGTTATGTAAGTGTCCTCAAAATGACTTGTTTTAAACTGAATGCCGTTTGGATAATCTTTGTTCACTTTCAGTTCGCGCATTTCCGTCCAATTGATTGAATCTCCATTTTCGTCACGTATAAGTGACAGAATACAAAGACATTAGGACAGAGATCTAGTCTTCTACATCGCTTCTGTCAGCACAATGAACGGTATATGGGTTCTTTTTCCTTGCCAGTTTAACAATCGGTTCAAGTTGCGAGGGTACAAAATTACTGCCACAGTGCTTAATCGATGTGCTTATAGCACTGTGGACTGAATCTCCCTCATTTTGTCCATGCCTAGATTCAAAGAATCGGAGAGAAATTTCTCTGATGTTCTTACGTGTTTGCACCCCATCATAACTACCAACCTGAACTCCTACTCGGTCCGTCCTGTATTTTTCTAACTCATTCGTTACGGATTTTAACGCGCCTCCCTATAAAGAATACTAATATTCCATGTTCCAAATCTCATGTCCATTTTCTTTTGCTGATGTCGTGCCAAGTTATCAGTCTTGGTCCGAGGATGAGTTTGTTAGGCTCACCCAAACCCCCAAGCTGGAGGGCCACTCCTTGTCTGCCCGCGACTGTTTATTCAGTATATTCGCAGCTAACCTCTATATCTAAAAACCTTCTTCTCGATCCGCAATCTGGGGCCGCGGTGGCTCAGTGGTAGAGCGTTCACCTCTGGTTCATGGGGTCGCGGGTTTCAACCCTGCTCCTGCCAAGTTTACTTTGTGGTGGACAAATAGCGTGTGCGTGTGTTTCCTCGGGGTTCTCCCGTTTCCTCCCACTTTCTTCATTCCATCATTTCATTCATTTCTCATAATCACCGTCTCCTTTAGCCTAACCGGCATAATCGTGGGACGTAAAACTCAAAAATGTCATGTCATGTCGATCCGCAACCTGAGGACGCCCCATGCCGTGTAAATATATATGTATACAGCCCCGCATTGATCAAGTATAACATTCTAGCTTATAAATTTATTTGCCTCGGCTGTTCCGAGCTTAAGATATAAGTAAAAATACATTAGGAACAAATGATAAAGAAACTAAATCTACCTGATGGATAACAATAAGAAATGATATAAAAAGCAATGAGTTTATCAGTACGGGACTGGATACCTACTTTTGGGCCACTTTGTATATATAAACAAATTGCTTTGAATATAGGCGTATCTGTCCAGTTTCGAAATATCTGTTGCTCACAAACTGTCGTAACTCAAGATACGACTGTTTGTGAAAATGGTTTATATGTTTCATCTTATGATACGACACAGTGACGTCATCACCACCGTCAAAACAACGCACATTACAGATGTGTCGTTTTTAGAAATTGTAGAAGTCAGTGTATGCAACTACATAGTAAAATATCTCAATTTTCGATTTTTTCAGATACGACACTTTGTGACGCTGTCGACGATTTTTTTAAAATTAATGTTCCTCAAACTCATGGGAGGTAATTGCCACTCCTACCCTTACTAAATGACAACACTGCGAAAACACTTCATTCATTGTTCATTTGTTGCTTTTCTTTTAATTTTATATTTTAGTTTGTATATTGTGCCATAAATTACATGTAAATAGAGTCGAAAATGTAAAAATTCCGAAATTTGATTTACGTGAGACAAATTTACTACAATATAAACGATAAAGTGTCTTTATCTCCCACGTCAATAAGTGATGTCGGCTTTCGATTCCCCATGGGAAAGCAATGAGTTCATGACATTGGATATGGTGAACTCATAGTATCATTACGATAGAGACCTGCACGGGCCGAATTTTTTGGCCCGAGCCCAATCCAGCCCGAATGTAGCTAGGCGCGGTCCAGCCCGGCCCGAAAAGTTTTGAAGATTTTCGGCCCGAGCACGGCCCGGCTAGATAAGTTTTTTAAAATTCTTGGCCCAAGCCCGGCCCGGGCTCGATAAATTTTAAAAGCTTTTGGCCCGACCCCGGCCCGATAATTTTTTTAAAAATTTAGCTCGAGCCCCAATCTTTCTCAAAATTTAGAGCTCCTTCGTGGCTAAGCGGTTAGCGTACGCGCCTTTGGCGTGGGAGACCCGGGTTCGATTCCCGGCGGGAGCTCATGTGGTTCGGATTCCACGTTAATCAGTAGGTCCACGTCTCATATAGCCTCGCTGCTGAAAGGGACGCTAAACTAAAATCAACTCAACTCAACTTTCTCAAAATTTAGTACTAAACTTGACCTAACTCTCAGAAACATTTTCTAAACACTGGTTCACAACCCGACGCTTGCCTCCCGAATGGTACCATTGCCTCCTAGAACTTTGTTTGTCATCGAGAGAACAAAAACTCAATTCCCTGTAACAAAAATCTAACTTAATTGATTTTTAACATAAAGTGAAGATGACAATATCGTTTAGCGACAGGCCAAACTTTCCCACCCCTTCTTGTCATATTTTGGGTTCAGTGAAGGTCAAGGTCAGAGCTCAATTTACCGCGCAATGCCTGCAATCCTCTATAGTGAAAAGTGGAGCCGCTAAGCAACACAAACTGTAAATAGCTATTGCATTCTTTGTAACATTTTTCATAGGCACACTTCTTCAACGTTTGGTTTTATTCCAATTATCGTTTAGCGAAAGTAAATAATTATTAAAGAATTCCAATTAATTGACCCCAGCCCGGCCCGACCTGAAGAGAAAGCAGTGTCGGCCCACCCAAGCCCGGCCGTGCAGGACTCTACAGTACAGTCCGGTAGAAAGACAAAATTTTCATAAAAATTACCAAAAGAATCATCATTTGTAAAATACACAAAATAATTCTGCGCATATTCTATATAAGACAAAGCTTCAGAAAAATGTTGGGAAGTGTCCAAACAAAATCATTTCAATTATGCAATTCTTTTATCCAAAAATACCCGTTGACAAGAAAGAGCAATGCGTATTAGCAAAGGCGCAAATCTGTCTTCAACATTGGGGGGGACGGGTAAGATGGTCCCGTATATATATATATATATATATATATATATATATATATATATATATATATATATATATATATATATATATATATAAGCGATGTTCAAAATATTTATGAAGTTGAAAAACAATGCTGTGAAGGATCAGGGGAGCAGAATTGTCTTCAGTGACGAATTTAGGAGGCTATCGGGCTCATTCTCCCCTCGAAATAATTTGTTAGTTTTACGCATTCCACGTACAACAATAATCCTTCTTACCATTTCTAAGAATGTCATTGACTTTCCATTTTCTTATGCTTTTTGTTTAGAAATAATACTGTATTTGTCAAATTTCATTCCATGTAAGAACCGCGTCCTTAATTGTTCTTTCTGTCATCCTTTCTATTTTTCTGTTTCTTTTTCATTTCGCCTATCATACTTTATCGACCGTTGTCAGTTGTGATTCAAGTTGGCCGTCATCAGTAACACCAAAACTAAGAGGAGTTGATAAGCGAAACTAGTGTTCCACACCAACATGCGCGGATATCAACATGACAGGACTTGAGTTATTATAACAAAGGAACAATTATATCGTTTAGTTATTTTTAAAAGAAGGAAATGTTTGAATTAAAGAAAATCAAAACGGGGGAATAATTAGCCCGGGAAATTAGGACGGTCAAGAGGATGCTTTCTTTTTCTTGTATGAATAGAATAAAGGGTTAGATTCACTTTTAAATTTTTGTGTCATATCATATAGGATTTATCGATCTGTAATTCTTGTCATTATAACTTCAATTTATGCATAAATTAAAATATATTTAATTCTCAAACTCAGGTGGGCAATTGCCCACTTCCTTCCTTGTATTGGGCATAGCCCTCAAAAGAAAATCCTAAATACGCCATTGGTTGTCTTCAACATTGGAAGGTGGGCAGATTTGAGGCTTATTCTAGATAAGGGAGATGAAACTCTTATTACGGTAGATGAATCTGATCAACTGTTGTAGAGTATATTATATATTAGGTGATGTAGATGAAGTAGTATTACAAATCACTGCCGTGAAAACATTCTGAAATCTGAATACATGCATATTTATAATTGGTATGTTTCTAATTAGGCATCCACAAAGATCCACGTTAAAATTGTTTTATAGTAATATAATAATATAAATGACGACTTCCCCAAAACTATGAAGAAAGAATATCAATTATGTGTGACGCAACAATACTCTTTGAGCAAAATGATTATAATCTCAATAACATTACAGGAATCGTTTCAGAAATCTGACGCATGTCATACTCTTTACTTAACAGATGTAACCTTAAGATTAGAGAGAAAAATATTCCAGCAATTGAATTCTTTTCTTTGCTTACGAAACATCCTCTCTCAAAAGAAAAATTGGGACACGCGGAAATAATACGTAGGAACAAACCATGGTTCGAAATTGCAGAGAAGAGAAAACAGGCAAAATTACGTTGGCTACAAAATCCGAACGAAGTAACTACACAAAATTTCGTAGACATCAGGCGAGGAACTTCCAAAACTTTTAGAACAAAAAAACGCGATATTTTGAAAGCTAAAATTTAGGAACTTGAAGATAGTAAAAATAAAAACATTCGGGACATGTATAAAGGGGTCAACGAATTTAAGAAAGGCTATCAACCTCGTTCTTATATATGAAAGAAAGCTGATGGAACAGTTCTCACTGATACAGATAGCATTTTAAATAGATGGAAAGATTTCTTTGACGATTTGCTTAACACGCAGCCAAAAACTAATGTGCGTGGAGAAAGGAAGATACACACGGCAGAATCATATATTCCAGAACCCAATCGAATAGAAGTAAAACTCGCTATAAAGAAATTAAAGAAACACAAATCTCGGGTGCAAACGAAATTCCGGCTGAGTTAATTTTAGCTGGAGGCAAAAAATTGTGGAACAAGATACACAAACTCATTCTCCTTATCTACAACAAGGAAGAATTGCCACAAGAGTGGGAAGAATCAATCATTGTTCCAATTCACAAGAAAGGCGACAAAACTGACTGTAATAATTATCGAGGCATCTCTCTTCTGTTAACATCCTATAAAATCCTTTCAAACATTCTATTAGCAAGAATGAGCCCATACGCAGATGAAATGTTTGGAGATTATCAGTGTGGATTTAGACGAAATCGATCAACTATCGACCAAATATTTACCATTCGCCAAATACTCGAAAATAAGCGGGAATACAGTAGTCCGGTACATCAACTATTTATTGATTTTAGAAAGGCTTATAACTCGGTTAGGAGAGAAACATTGTACAACGTTCTTACAGAATTTGGAATACCGAAAAAGCTAATTAGATTAATTAAGGCATGTTTAAATGAATCCCAAAGTAAAGTCCGGGTAGGAAAAGTTTTGGCCACGAGCTTTCACGTTAAGAATGGCCTGAAACAAGAAGATGCGTTGTCGTCATTATTATTCAACTTTGTCCTGGAATACGCTATAAGGAAGATGAAGGATAGCAACCAGGGCCTAGAGCTGAACGGTGTTCACGGTTATGCGTACGCTGATTATGTAAGTTTAGTAGGGGTTGATATGAGAAAAATAGAAAGAAATGCAGAGGTCTTATTAGACACGCTTGCATGGACATGAGTTTAGAAGTAAATGCAGAGAAAACTAAATACATGGAAGTGCGTCGGGACCGTAATACGGCAAATTATGTATGTGTTAAAATATTAAATAATACTTTTGATAAAGTGGATACTTTCAAATATCTAGGATCAATATTAACAGACGAAAATCATATTCACGAAGAAATTAAATGTCGACTAAAAACAGGGAATTCGTGTTATTATTCAGTTCAAAACCTCTTGTCGTCGCGAATTCTGTCGAGGGATTTGAAGCTTAAAATGTATAAAACGATAATCATACGCTTACTGAGTACAGAGCATAGACTGAAAGTATTTGAGAACAAGATCCCGAGAGAAATATTCGGACCAAGAGGAACGGGAATGGGGAATGGTGGAAACTTCATAACGACGAACTACGTAAATTATATGGCTTACCAAACATTGTTAAGGTCATCAAGTCTAGGAGGCTTAGGTGGGCAGGACATGTAGCCAGGATGGAAGAAAGTAGGAACGCTTTCAAAGTGTTAGCGGTAAGACCAATCGGAAAACGACTATTAAGAAGACTTAGGCGCAGATGGGAAGACAATATTAAGATGAATCTCGCAGAGATAGGAATACAAAGTAGAAACTGGATCCAGTTGGCTAAGAATAGAAGTCAGTGGAGAGCTTTTGTGAACGCGGCATTGAACCTCCGAGTTCCATAGGCTATAGAGTTTGTTAGCTTACGAAGCATGAGTAGATGCCTAGGCTGATACTACAAATAGATTAAATGCGCATTTACTGAAAAGATGGGTTCTACTGACATTGGATAGTCTATATACTCTTCGTGTGCTAGGGCCTAGGGGAGAGGAGGAGATAAGATTTCATATGAGGTTACGTCACGCACAGTCGCACGCCTTCATTTTCATTATAAATGGAAAAGCCAAGAGAAACAAATTTCATCTAACTTTCCTTTGTGGCAGTCGGACACAACTCATCACAGTTATCTGCAAAATGCACTTTTCAAATCGGCACTTTTCAAATCGGATTATTGGGAGAGCCTCTAGTTCCAATGTTGGGGGGGACATGTCTCCCCATTTCCCCGGAATTTCTGCCCGTATCTACAGCTGAGACAACTTTCCAGCATGAGGAGAGGGGCATATCCTCCTCTGGCATTTATTGCAATTTGTGCCCAAGTAGCGGAAGTGGAATTAATACATATTGATGAGACTACTAAACTCACTACAGCACGAAGTTCAGTTTGAAATACTACAGAATACGATTCTTTTTTTAAAAAAATGGAAAAGCCAAGAGAAATCAATTTCATCTTACATTCCTTTGGGGCAGTCGGACACAAATCCGAAAAAGCGCTTTTTAAATCAGATTATTGGGGGGGACAGTCCCCCCCAGGTCCAACATTGGGGGGGACATGTCCCCCTCGTCCCCCCGGGATTTGCGCCAGTGCGTATTAGAATACAAAAAGAAAAAGATACACGAACGTAAATATTATGTCAATATTTTTGTACCTTTGATTTGTATGAAGAACACGTCTACACTCCCATCTAATGAGCTTTCCGATATCTACTAATCGCTGGTTCTAAAGAACACGTAATCTCCTGGATCGCTACTATTCTTCTAATTGATTTTACGAATATACTTCTTGTTTTTAAGAGTCTTCATCCCGGCGAAATTAAAACACCACCAATTTTACAGTAATTATGTGATATCTTCAAATAGATAAAAGATAATCGAAATGTGGAACAAGAGCGCCCTAGACAATATTATTTTACATGAGAAACCGTTATCACGATTAACTTATCTGCTTTCGATTTCGAGCCATTTTGAAAATCGGCATTTATTTTCGCGTTTCTAAACAGCTGAAAACGGAAAGCCACTAGGTGACTTGTGATAACGGTACCTCACGCAAAATAATATTGTCTAGGGCGCTCTTGTTTCATATTTCGATTATCTTTTATCTATTTAAAGATATCACATAATTACTGTAAAATTTGCGGTATTTTAATTTCGCCGGGATGAAGACTCTTAAGTGACAGCTCTATGAGAAGAAAGTAATTAGCACAAGTGCTCTTGTTCGTTACACTTTGTCCATCTAAAGATCCCTCAGAACATCACCATTACCTTTAAAGGAACACGGTGGCTCAGTGGTAGGGACACGGTGTGGGTTTACCTCCGGTGCGTGGAGTCCTTGGTTCGATAACCGACCAAGTAAATTTGTGGTGGCCAACGTTGTGTCCGTGCGTTTTCTCGAGGTACTCCAGTTCCCTCATTCCACTAATTCTTCAATCATTATTCCATCACTTTAATCATCGTCTACCTTAGCCTACAGGGCATAATAGTGGGACGTTAACCTGAAAGCTTTTCAAATCCTGACACAACTATACTAATGCCACATTGACTTGATCCCTAGTCTTCTGTCGCAAGCGCTGCTATCGACTGAAGGAATTCAACTCACTTTCTCTCGTTTAGCAACAGCTGAACCCTTATTGGCTCAACGCGTGGGTGTGGCTTTAGTTCGCATTTTTGCCACGGCTCAAGACATTTTGGCAGCGCAATAGAACAATATGTGATGAGAAGAAAAATTAAATTCTTGAGATTTTTTTTTTAATGTGGTCAGAATAACTAACTCTCAGAGTTCACTCCCTGCATGTGATATTAGATTTTTGTAAAAAAAAAAAAAAAAAAAAGTCTTAATGGAAAATTAAGATTAGGAAAAAAGGTAAAACTAATATTTTCTGACTAAAATCTGTGTTCGTAATATCAGGAGATGAGGTAGTAAAGAGATTTATATAACGTTAACGTATTGTTCTCATGGAGGCCACGGTGACTCGGTGATAGAACGCTCACTTCTGGTGCATAGGATCTTTTGTTCGATATTACCTCGCACCAATTAGGCTTTGTGGTAACAAATACCATTCTGATGGGTTTTCTCGTGGTTCCCCCATACTTTCTTTGTTTCACCATATTCTATTCTTCAGCACCATCATCACCGTGTTTTGTAGCCTTCGAGGATATTCGCGAAACGTGAAACTAAAATATAAAAATATAAATAAATAAAAATGCTCTTTTTTTTTTTTTTTTTTTACGTCCCACAGTAATGCCGGCTAGGCTAAAGGAGATGGTAATAATGAGAAATATAAACTTATATTTTCGTTTCTGTAAAATTCTTTCATGGTGAAGGATGGTTGCTTAGGGAAATAGGTATTCACCCGTGTTCAAGTAAATGAAATGGTTCTAATTAGGACGTATTACTAAAATCACTGCAGACTATAGTGATCGCAAGAAGTCGTGAAGTTTTACCTGCATCTACGAATTTCACCACCCACTAGAGCAGAAGGGTGTATCCTAGTCGTCAACCCTCGACTATTATATTTTGTCAGTATCGTCTCCCGTGTTACACAGAGAACATCTCCCGTGGGTACACTGTGGTCGGATTCCCGCTAATTTTCACTTTGTTGTTATTATTACTGTCGTTTTATATTTTTGCTATTATTATTATTATTATTATTATTATTATTATTATTATTATTATTATTATTATTATTATTATTATTATTATTATTATTATTATTATCATTTAATTCGAATAATTGTTAGTGTTCACAGTATAGTTTTAAAGAGTTTTTTTGTCGCTTGTTCGCCATGTCTTTTAAGTTTGGCAACGTTGTTGGTGCTCTTCAGCTGTTTCACTATTTTAAATATGCGTTCGGAAAGGAGCTTTACGAATCGTACCGAATTCTTCCCATGCATCACATGTGAGGGAAAGTAGTTCTATGATTGGCGTAGAGCAGGCTTCACGAGTTGTCGCAGTCACTATAGGGGCCTAAATCTAGCATATATATATATATATATATATATATATATATATATATATATATATATATATATATATATATATAAGGATATGTCAACTTTAAAGCGTTTATTAAAAGTATCTTTTCCTGCTTTTTGCTACAAGATTTCTTGACAATAAAGTGTATCCTCTCGATCATTAAAGGATTTTCTGCCAATCTTGCTATCATGTTTATGGGATCACGTCATTTTTAGTTCGTAGCAATTGTCTACATCTAGAAATGAAAAGATCAAAATCAGCTCACGTGAACAAGATGACTACTGAAAAGGCAGTGGAAGGCATTAATATATGGTTCCGACACGTTTGTTTGTTTGTTTGTTTTTTAAGTTTAGATTCATTCCGACAAATTAAAGAAATACACTCTTTGAGATAAAATATAAATATAAATTAATGTATATCCTGGGATTTCTTTTTCTTCTTTTCTCTGATGAGATGATAATTTTTAAAGATAATAATACTCTATCTGAATGCATTGGTGAAGTTATATACTCATTTAACTGAAATTTGGCTCAAATTTTCAGCAGTGAAATTTAGATTTGCACAGCTCTAGTTTAACAAGAAACGGACATATGGTACAACTATTTCCTTTGATGCTTGGGTGAAAGATATGTCCTTTCACCTGCTATGTTTTTACACAAACTTTAGGACCAATTTGAACATTGCATTTCAATAAGGACGATTTTTTGAGTTGTGTCACTTCTACACAGGCACTTAGGAGGAAATAAGAGAAACATAATTCAGAACATCTAATATCAAATACACTAGAATCCCGCTAATCCGAACTAATTGGAACAGAACCCTGTTCGGATTACGTGATCGTTCGGATTAGCCGGAATAACAGTAAAATCGCAATTTGAAGTGGGTGAAAGGGTGTATTGTGTTCTAATTCATTGCGTATAGTATTTCAAAACACGTTTCCTGACTACAATATATGTATTGTACTGGAAAAATGTTAAAAAGTTAGAAACACTTGATACCTTTATTCTATTTCAAACTTTGTGTAATAAAGTCTAAATACAGGTATTAAAGAGAAAAAGCTGTATTTAACGAAAGTTTACTTTGTTTCCAACGAAAACATGGACCCATTTTCATCCTTCTAGTAATTAATTTCCTAAAACTTATAATTAATTTCCTAAAACCTAGTAATTATTTTCACTATAAAAATAAAATTTTCCTCCCGGACCTGTTCGGATTACCGGGACTCCACTGTACATTAGAGACGCATTAATCTCTCTGAGGATCCCTAATTCAAATACCGAAAGCAGTGGATCATGATTGGGAAAATGAATTCACGATCGGTAGAATCAGAAACTCTTCTGACCAAAGATGAGTTCCTTGAAGCTAAGCTATTACACTATATATGATAGTTTCGATTTGAATAATACGGTCTAGTTTCCCCACAACAATTAGGGGAAATCGGATTAAACCGGGTAGGTGGATAAAACCGGGACCTGGATTTTCTGGCTATATTAGTACTACTGTCTGTTGGCCAACGCATGAAATTAGTTGCAAACAGCCGCCATGTCATTCTTAGTTTAAGAGAAAGCTGAGTAAGTGGCTTCTTTGTCGTTGGCGATGTGTTGAAGAATTTGTGTAGAAAAGTTTTGATTTTTCTCCCATCGATAATACACTGCTGTTCGTAACCACTGGAAGATTGACTTATGTAAGTATACTACATATAATAATAACTCTTTCTGCTGTTATTTCATGTCTTGAATCAGGATTTTTGTGCTCTTTGAGAGGTGCTTGGTCTGTAGTTCTGAAATGGCGTAGTAGGATAAAACCGGGACATCAACAGTCGGACAAAACCCGGTAGTACAGTGTAAATCTGAGAAGATTAGATACAGTGTCTTAACTGTAAAGGATGGATACTCGAAGCTTGTAGCAGTGTGGACGAATATGATGAAACTTTTATTTGTGATTTTTGTTCTTAGATTTAACAAAATCATGACCTAAATTTATTTTTTCTATGTTATTGGTCTAATATATTTAGCCCTCTATATTTTCCGTACTTTTTAAGCTCACATATTTTTTCAATTGTATTGATTCTTACTGTACTACTTCTTGGAGTAATTGCATATTTTTCTTGTAAAAGAATTTTTTTTATAATTATTTTATTTGTACCCGGATGCTGAGGAACAAGCAAAAACATTTTGGGTCCCGGTTTTGTCCGACTTTTCTCTACGTAATACAATGAAGGAACAAAGTGCGAAACGTAGAGAGGACTTGGGAGGAAATTCTCCCCACTTAAAGCTGCCTTGAAGAAAATTCTCCTCCACTATAGTACTCGCGCCGAGTCGTGAAGCTTGGAATCTAAACCAATCATAGAAATGTTTTGCTTGAACTCCGATATATCGGAAAACTTCGGTAGAATTCATGGAGCCGCTCCCCGAGCGCACACTTGAGGAAACGTCAAACAGCTAAGATTCACTAACAATGTTGCCAAACTTTGAAAACAGTAAATGAGTATTTAAAAAAGCATATAAAAGTTACTAAGAATAACACTGCACAACGATAACCACTGTAACAATTATTCTAAAACAGTAACAATAACACGAATAGTAACAACGAAAATGTAACGCAACAAAAAATAAGAAGAAGAAGAAGAAATCGGAACTTGGCGCCAATCCGACAACACTGTACTCTCGGGAGATATTTTCCGTGTAACGCGAGAGACGACACTGACAAAATTTGATGGGTGGGGGTTGACGAGCGGAACACACCTTCGCGTTCTATTGGGCTATGAAATCGGTAGATCTAGGCCAAGCTTCACTACTCGGCGTGAATACTATAGTGAATGAATAAAGTGACGCCGTTATGAAAAGTTTGAAGGTAACTACAGAAATTCTTATATAATTAGCATGTATTTCAATGTAACTAATGGGTGAACTAGTGGTTATTGGTATCCCTAACCTTACATAGTTTAATAACTTATGGATGTTCAATTAAACCCTAGATCTCTCTACTATGTCGAAACATTGCAGTGTGAAGAGCATTTTTTTACGCTTCTCTTCCCCCCTTCTTTCCTTGCCAAATAAAACTGTTATGATCTCGTTCCCTATAAAGCAGTATCAGTCCTTAGATTTTCTGAGAACATATATTCTTTTCAGCATTTTAAAGACACATGAAATAATGAAACTAACTTCGATTCATTGCAGATCAGCGTCATATCAAGTAAACCGCTGGTGGCTCTGTTCTTCCAATATAACAGTATTGCCAATTGCCATGACATTTCTTCATGACGAACCTATCGATTTCTTGGGAATTTAATTGTATGTTCTAATTTAAGAACGTTAAATACAAAGCCACAAATTACGGGACAATTTTACGTCCCAAAGATATTTGTCAGGACGCTGGAACAACTTTGTAACAAGAAAGAGTAGTGTAAAAAAAAAAATCGGGACATAAACGAAGCATAATAATTAAGAATCGTTCAGAACGAGTTCCAATACCAGTCACCAGTACATAAAATCACTTCATTAACTACTATTATCTTCTTAACGTTACATAGAACCGTTCAACGCCTCCTCCTTATTCGGAACCAAATTGGAAACTGAAGGTGAACGTGAAAGAGCTGTCTGCTCAGCAAGTCTTCTTCATTGCAACAAGGTCAGTCACTTCCTACGAAAACCCTTCAAGCCTTGGAAGTAATACAAACAGTTCTCAAGTCACTATGTTTGAGGTAGTCTGATCACTGTAGATATAACCAAAGAGGTTCTCCAGCGGTTCTTTTCTTGTGGAGACAGAAGAAATGATGAATCATCAATCATTAGACACAACGGAACATGATGCCCACCATTTTTAACGCCCAACTATCTTCCGAAGATCTTGACCTCATAATAACCAGAAGTGTAATATCACATCATGTACATAAGAGCAAGATAAGAACACTCCAGCAAGGATAAATGGCTTCTTGACATTATAGCTTTTAAATCCCATTTATTATGAATATCTTTTCTAAATCTAATCTAGAATGTTTCCCAGTTGAATCTAAGCTAGTATACTTTATTATTATTATTATTATTATTATTATTATTATTATTATTATTATTATTATTATTATTATTATTATTATTATTATTATTATTATTATTACATGCATTACCCATAAGACAGAGCTCTTACAATAGAAACAGGGACACTTTCCTTAAAGAGACATAACTTTCATTACATCTTTTCGAGACAAGGCAGTTTCAACTCTTTGAAATGAAATTTTTAAGGTTTACGTTCTACATTTATGCTCGTTAAGCTAAAGAAGCCGGTGATGATGAGAAATGAATGAAATGGTGGAACAAAAAGAAAAGGGAGGAGACGGGAGAAACGCGGGAAAACCAACGCACACGGTGTTTGTCCACCACAAAGCTTACTTGGCGCGAGATGGGATCGAACCAAGGACCCTATGCAAGGATCCCATGCTTTACCACTGGGCAGCATCAACTCTTGCTCCGAGAAATTACACTATTTATTGGATGATTTGTATTCAATTCCTCTGTCAGCAGCAAGGTTACATAAGATAACACTTACAGATAATGTGGAATGGATCTAAAATACTGTAGAGCATCCATGTGGCTAAGCGGTTAGCGTACGCCTTTGTCGTGAGAGACCCAGGTTCGATTTTCGGCAGGACCTCATGTGGTTCAAATTCCACGTTAAGCTGTAGGTTCAAGTCTCATATAGTCTAGCTGCTGAAGAGACGTTCAGCTAAAAATTAAATGAAATCAAAATGAAACACCGTAGGTCCTATATGTTCTATACTCTTTCATCGAGAATCAAACCTGAGATCTCGTACAACAAAGACGGGTGCTAACCACTATACCTACATACAAGACTAACACTATGTAAATAAATATATAAATAAAGTACAAAAATAATGCAAAATGATTTATGCAGTATACTAGGATTGTTAGTGAAGTACTTACTGTAGTACTGAAGACTTATTTCATATTTATTTATGAAATAAGACTATCAGCTGAACATTTTTTACATAGGAAACTGTTCAAGAAAGCCTAACCACAAAGAGTAAACTATTCCTTGTGATTTTTTCATCAAAAATGATTGTAAGATTTCAAATGAAGTATTTATGGAATATGAACAAATTTGAGCCATTTTTGAGGGGAAAAAAGTACGAAAAGAACTCATCCCCAAGAATGAAATACAATAGGAAGCCGAAAATCCGAACTAATTGGGACCGCAGGTAGTTCGGATTTTCAAATTGTTCGGATTTTCGAAAATGACCAAAAAATGCCATTTAGGCTTAAATATACTGTACGGTATGATCTTTTATCGATATACAATATGCATATATATAGTAATTACAATACCGTACGTAAGGTTATTTACATTTAATGTTTATGAAGAACCTGTTCGTACACTAAATTACACTGTTCTTGTAACTCACACTTAAAACTTAACTTATATAGGCCTAAGGGAAAATAAAAACAAAAATATGCATGACAAAGAACTACATATGAATGAGCTTCTGTAAAAACACTGACTTCACACGGCGCCGACGGACAACCCTATTGTTTGTTTATCGCTAGCACTAAGACAAAATGTAAAAAGTTCTAGGGACCGCGTTCGGATTTTTGACGTTCGAATTATCGTCCTACTGTACTCTTTGTAGACTTTTGGATGATTAATGAATTATAGGGTTGTTAACAGTGGCGGATTTTGAAGGTAAAACTAGGGGAGGGGCTGCCAGAACCCAGACGATGATAGTTATACATCATGAGTTTACTATAAACTTTTAAAAATATATAAATAATTATTTTTTGTCACTCAAAAAAACTAGGAAGACCTAACTCCCTGGCCCTGGTCTAGATCTGCCACTGTTTGTTAATGAAATTTTATTTATGGGGTATTCAAAAAAAAATCCTGAGTCTTTTTGAGAAAATCACACACCCCAAAAAATACACCAAGAGAAAATAGCCTTTAAAATATTTTAATTTAAAATAACTTATCTTATTTTGTAGGTTTGATAATTTAACATACATTTATGAAGTATGAACATAATTGCTTGAGTCGTTCCTGAGAAAATTCATTCGTAAATAACTCATCCAAATGTAAACTACCCGTTTTTGATTTTCCTTAGAGATACAGCTTAGTCTATATTATATTGGTGTTAATAAAATATTCATTTATGAAAAATAAACAAAATTATTGTTGTTGTTTTCGACAATTTTTTTTTTATTTTCACTCTTCAGTAAACTACATTTATTTATTTATTAATTTTTTTTTAGGTGGAAAGAAAATTCGAATCTTCTGGAGAATCTTACAAAAAGCTTAAGTTTAAAAATTGGTCTAGATGTATTAAGAGCTATGTCCTCCATGGGAATGTACATGCATGGAATCAAAAGACGAGATAACCAGACGGTCATCAACTAAAACAAAGCAAAGAGAAAGAAAAAATGATTGGGTTGAAATTGACCCTACTGGTGCATTTTTTAACCCAACCAGGTGACTAAAACTGCTCCGACCCAAATAGGATCAAAGCGTTTTGTTAAACTGGGTTGAGATAAGTTAACCGAACGTGTAGTTAAATGTAGGAGTCGAACCCAACGATGCAATTGGTGTGAAATCGCATAATCAGTTAATACGATTAACCCAAATTGGTGTACAATATGATCCAACAAAGTATAAATTCCATTAACTCGCTAATGCGTTTGGCCAAACGTATATTTAAATGTTAACAAGCGTGGAGTAAAAAAGTGACCACATTGTAGGGTCGCTTGGAGAAGGGAGAAAGTGCAAATAATCCAACAATGTGTGTAAAAGTGACCACGATGGAGATAAAACATTGCGAAATAATGGCTGAGAAAAAGTCAAGGTAACATTGACTGTTACGGGATTTCACCCAACATTTGGTTAGTGTTAAACCATCAGTTGGTTACAAAGGTGACCTAACACTACATAGCAAAAAATGAGGTGTTGAAACAACACAAAATGACTACTACTTTAGCATGTTACCTGGGTTTTAATTCAATACCAAAAAATATCGCTTTCCGAGCATATCAGAAATAACTACTTACTGGCTGTGAGTATTTGCATTGGTTTTCATTGTTTGGTATAAGCAAAGCTCTACGCAGTATATTTGGCATTTAGGCCTATGTCAAGTAATAAATAACCTGTTTTGTTTCCTGTAATTGGTCGCAATAATTTTTTTGTAAACTTGTGAATAGTTTGACAACAGTTACACGAGTAACAGTTGTGTTACCTGATGTTTTTATGTGCTAGGACATAAGAATAACAGATAAGGAAAACAGATGACAGCACGGCCATTCATGCATTGTGGCTTGGTTGCAATGTTTTTCTTTTTATTTTCACGCTATTTTCTTCGTCTGTAGCCTTCCGCATAGGCCGCAGCTAACGTTGCCATAGTAATCATGCTTTGTCAAGGTATAACTTTGTACAATTTCGACTAAATAGACAGTAAATTAAAAAAAAAACATGTGATGTAATTTTTGTAGTACTAAATTGTCCACGTAAATCAGCTTCCTTTAAACTATATGTTTCACGCATCATGACACTTTCCGTTAACCGGATATGACCCAACTGTTGGTTCAAAATATTCTACAGTGACATGCAGTTATTTGGTTGACCAAACGATTAATGCAGTTGGGTTGCAAGTAACCACCCATCGCTTCCAAACAACCTAATTTGGTTTCAATTTTTTTTAACCACACCGTGTAGTCACGTTTCAACCCAATGATTTTTCACAGTATACGTAGTTTTCAATTGAACTTTTGGCATTAAACGAAAATCTCAAGTAAATTTAGTAATCCTTGGATGTTTTGCTTCAAATGCGAACAGTGGTACCACAAAAGATGCGTAAAATAAAAATTTAAAGTGTTGATCTACTTCTTCCCTGTTGATGACAAAAAATATGGCCAATGTCCAAAATCAATCTTTTGATTTTATTAATTTTAATTTAACGACGACATTAATACAGTCTACATATATTCACTCAAATGACCAAACCCACTAACACACATCCTTTCCTGATAACCTAGTTGTATTGTTGAAGCCTGTATCGACCAATTTCGTGGGTGTGAAAAACGTACCTTCTCATCCACTCCCATTTTAATATTAATTGCGATGTAGCGAGTTAACGGACTATTTATATACTCGAATTCTCTCATACACACACATATATACTTAACACACACGATAGCCCTACTTTTATACATATTTCATGCAAGCAGATACTGATTTGCGTGTTTGTTTACTATAAATTGTGTTCGGAGCACGAGTACACCCACACACACACTTTATTGTTGTTTCCACGAAAACAATGTTCCTCCCCTCCATACATTATATACTGTACACTTCCAGCCACTCGAAATTAATAAAGAGGAATTATAAGGTTAGCATGTGTATGTATAATACACCAAGGTTCGATATCACGTAACAATAAAAAAAAGAATTAATCAATCTAAGGCTATTATTATATCGTGCAAGCAACTATATATATTTTATTTGCATTTATCGTGGTGCCACTATTAGCATTTCTAACAAAGAAATGCATACAGAATTGTGTAAAGAATAGTGCATAACCTGCAGCATATGAACTATACCTCATTTCACTAATGGTGTTCTCTCCAAAATGCAACTCTAAAACACGTGTCACATGATCCTATTTCCATTTGAAAATAAAAACCGAAATGATTACGAAATAGCAAACATATATATGACTGTACAATTAGGGCTATAAAATGTATCCCAATTCATATTGGTTTATCACTTGTATCTTAGCACTCGCTGTTATCCATTTAAATGGCACAGTGTAGACTTTTGCAGTGCTTTTTGTCCTTATTTTGACTTCACGGACCCTAATTTCTCAAAATTCTCAATAAAACACAAATAAATAACCGCCTGTCAAAAGCTGTACGTAATATTTTGAAACACTCTGTATAGCATACAGTGGTAAGACGTCAAAGCTTTCGTTCCCTTTCATACTATTTAACGAATATTCTGAATCGATAGAACCAAACAACAATGGTTTGTTTATATTTTCAGCCAGGAGCGGCGATTAGCGGGGGGAGAGGGGACAGTTGCCCCTCACTTTTTGAAGTGACACCTTAATGTATATAGTTTCATTTGAAAATATATATTTTTGTATAAATATTACTGGTTCATAGGAAAAAATGGTGCCATATAATATTTCCCATTACGTGAGTACGTGTTGGTTACTTGTCTTCCCGTGGAGTTAAGAAAGCTACAGGAATTGCGTTTTAATTGCAATTCAAAGCAATTAATATTGCAATTGCGTATTTCTTTAAATGTTGTAGTATATGCCTGTAGTATTTACTGTCTTTAATTTTCTAAGAGTAATAACATACATTTAATGGCATGTGTGGAATTAAAAATATAAGTTGTTCATTAATTACCAGTTTCAATGTAACTTCTACAAAACAAGCCTCATTGTTCATTACTATGATTAATATTATCCTTTTTTATTTATTCATTTATTTATTTTTTTGCAAATTTGTTAAATAATCTGGTCACACAATTTTCCAGACAAAATTTTAAGATGTCTATAGGCAAGTAATCAAATATCTTTTTACACTTCCGTTTTTAAGAGTACAAAGGGCTAGTACTTACTTGCGTTGTCCTTGTTAATTACTTAATAAAATATGAAATACGATATATGGTATTTTAACTTAAAAAGATAGTATCCTATCAGTTATACAACCTTTCGTCAAACAAAATGTTAGACCTACAGCTTAATGTAGGACCATAACCACATGAATTCAAATAGGGAATCGATTCTGGGTCTCTCACACCAAAAGCACATACGCCAACCACACAGCCACGAAGGATCTAAAGCAATGTTTGAGATCTGAGACCTGTGTTACTCAATAGACTTATGAAATTTCTCGTCTCGAAAACTAGATTAGAATATTTATGTTCCTTGTCTCGAATTTAAAATGTCTTTTTAAAAAAATATATGAACCTACTTTAAGAAGGGCATTAAAGAGCAGAATAATAAAAGTGATAAAAAGCAGACAATAATAACAATAAAGCGCTACAGTTATTATTATCTATAAAAATTTTTGAAGTCGTGCCAAGCGGAACAAATAAAAGCCTCATAAAATTATTTCGATGGTAATTTTACGAGGGGTCCGGGTTTTCCAAAAAGAGTATATGCGTACGCTTCATATCCTATATTAAGTTGGAAATATATATTTTTCATATAGCCTCACATTGGAAAGAAATATTTTACTCCACTGTAATCATCGGATTCCATTGTTTTACGATTATTAGGCTTTCAAACTATGCTATGTATAGCTATCGGAAGTCTTATAGAACGGCTATGTCCGTCCGTCCGTCCGTTCGGCGACAGGTATCAGAACAAAAATGGTCAGAAATGTCTAGATGCAGTTTTTAGCAATCGATTCAACGTCCCAATATGAACTCTCTACTCAAACCGGAAGTGGTTCAAATTAATCATTTCCGGTTTTAACATTTATTACCTTAGAACGAAAACGGTAACACATAGCGAGAAGCGTTTATTGCAAACGATTCAGTGTCATAAGACAACATACTATAACTATTCACAACACTCTATTGAAACCAAAAGCAGTGGTTCAAATTTACTATTACTTTATTACTCCTGGTTTCAATACTGATGTTCATAGAGCAAAAACGGTTAACGATGTCAGGAGATGTGGTGTTTTGAAATCGATTTAGTGTCTACAGAATAAGTTCAATTTGATCATCTTATAATCTATTCAAACCGGCAGTGGTTAAACTTAGCCATTTCCGGTTTCAAAGTTTATCGAAATAGAACGTAAACAGTAACAGACAGCAAAACGTTGTTGTTTCCAAATGATTCAGCATCTTAAGACAACATAACATTACTATGCACCACACTACCAAAACCGATAGTGGTTAAAAATTTACTATTACATTCAGTTTCAACGTTTATAGCCACAAAACGAAAACGATAACAGCTAGCAGGAAACTGTTTCTTATAAACGATTCAGCGTGTCAAGACAACATATCATGACTATCCATAAAACTCTACTGAAACCGAAAATGGTTCAAATTTATTATTACTTCCGGTTTCGATACTGATTTCCGTGGAACAAAAACGGTAAATGATATCAAGATGCGGTTTTTTTGCAATCGATTCAGTATCCGAAGGATAGGTTCTATCCCTTTGCCCTCTATTCAAACCGAAAATGGTTGAACTAAACGATGGTTGGTTTCGAACTTTATCGCCATAGAAGAAAAACAGTAAAAAATAGCAAGTAATGGCTTTTTAATATAGATTCAGCTTCCGAGGAACAGGTAATATGTTTAATCTTATCACTTTATTGCAACCAGTACTTATAGAAGCACTACTTGAAGTTTGAGTATTGAATTCCCATAGTTTGGAATTCATAGTTTCACACTGTGAAATGATACTGACTTGTTTTATTGTCAATCGTGTAAATTACCAGATTACCAATCGTGTAAATCAACAATATAAATTACCAGAGTTTGAATAATAAAAAAGTAAAGACAAAACAGTTTTGTATAAGCCCGTAAAAGAAAGATTCATCCTCAAGTTTTAAGACCAACTGTAAGATCAAATCCGTTTGGTCCATTTCTAAAAATAATAATAATATGTAATGTTTGATTAAGTATTTTTTTATTCTCTTCATCCCCTTTCTTTTTGTAATACGGCTATCACGATAATATTTTTATTACTCGTTCAAAAACTATCACGATAACATTTTATTACCCGTTCAAAACCTATCACGAAAACATTTTATTACCCGTTCAAAACTATCACGATAATACATTTATAACCTGTTCAAAAACTACCACGATAATATTTTTACCCGTTCAAAAACTATCACGATAATATTTTTATTATCCGTTTAAAATATCACGATAATATTTTTACTACCCGTTAAAAAAAACTATCACGATAATATATTTAATTAAATGTTTTAAAACTACGGATCTATATTTAGTGTTGTAGACGAGATAAGACAAAACGAGACGAGAAACAAGATTTTCTCGTCTGGTCTCGTCTCGATTCTCGTTCCGTTCTTTCAGTTTAACGTCTCACTATTATGTCCTTTAGGTTAAGGGAAACGATAATTAAGGCAAGTGAATGATGATAGAAGAATTGGTGGGATGTGAATGCGAGAGTACCCCGACGATATTGTCCATCACAAACTTAATTGGCCGGGAAGCACTCTACCATTGAGCCACCATGCCGCCTGCAATGATTCACATCCTACTTTAAACTTTAGGTAGCATCCTAAATGTAGCTAATCTTGGTTACAGAAGGAAGTAAATTCAACAGTCTTCTAGCCGGCCAGCTTAACCCCTACAAGAAAACTCTTTAAAGCGTTCACCTTTTTTTTTTTTTTTGCTATTTGTTTTACCATGTCATATTTTATAGGCCTATATGGGGCTTCGATTCCTGATGGGTACTTCACAATTTCCAATGTCCACCTAACGTCGTGAGGCAAATTGGAGAGTCGCGTGAATAAAAGATATGACGGTCATTAGGTCTAGAAAAACTCCTGACACACCTGTTAGAGACAGGGCAACAGAGCGCGTTGACCACGTGCTCATTGATAGGATCGACGTAGTGAAGCCGGTCGCTACCAGATGGCGTTGGCGCAGCTCAGGCTCACATGAAAGGGTTGTTACGCCAAGGGGTTTACCTTGGTTATCAGGATTTGTATGGGGAACTATCGTTCTCTTGCTTTAAAATGAGCTGGTAGTTTCATTAGTGAAGCGACTTCTTCATTCACGAAAAGCTTTTCTCACTTTGTCTCGTAAATTTATGTACTAAATTTATGCCCTATCTTTTTTTTTTTCTTAATTTAATCCAGAAGTTGTCAGAAATCTTCCATGTGACGAGAGGTCCACAAAAGTTCGCAAAGAGCATAACAACCTTTTAACCATATTTGTTATTGTAATTCTATTGCGTATCTTTAAACGCTGATAAAATCTCTTCACTGAGCTAGTACAATCATTCTATCAATGTATAGATTTTATACTATGAATCATATAACCAAGGGCGCCGATCCTGGAGATGGGCCGTGGGGGTTCGGCCCCTTAAAGCTCATGTGGGCCCCAATGTATTTTTATGAATATGTATTTTATATGTTTTTTTTTTTGTTATAAGTATTTTTTTTATAAATATACAAATCCACATCTGAATGCCCCCTCCCGAAAGTTACAGAGAAATCGACGCCCTTGAACGTTAAAACGATGTTTGAGATGTAAGACGTGCCTGAGCTGATGTTTGAAATTTCTGGTCTTGTCTCGTCTCGAAAGCAAGACAAAAACATTGATGTTTTTCGTCTTGTAAGCAATGCTATCTACAATTCATATAATTGCAGATTTTTAGAAAGTCGATGCATTTTTCCTTTTCGTTATCCTGGATTATACAGCTAATCGTGTGCCATTGGTGACGGAACTTTTGTCTACGAGATCTTAATGCTGGTGAAAAAAAAAAAAATAGAGAGAGAGAGAGAGAGAGAGAGAGAGAGAGAGAGAGAGAGAGAGAGAGAGAGAGAGAGAATGGGTGTTTGTTACTGTTGGGGTTGTGCTGATACGTGCTTCTCGAATGCTGTGGTCTTAAAAACTTGCTGATTTTATTTATTTATTGTATGCAAGTTTCCTTCACACTTTATTGGCTTCTCCCTTTAAATTGTTCACTGATATTGTGGGCAAGACATGGGTGAGAGCTTAGTCTCATGTTCACCTTGAGAAAGTCTTTAATATGACTTTAAATTGTGAAATGACTTGAGACGGAAACAGTGGTTGAATTTGCCATCATTTTTCAGAGTGATTTTCGTTTTGTGGTAGGGTCGGAGGCCCGGGGCTAGAAAAAATATGTGGCCCCTGCTGACTTCGTCTAATACATTTCTGTGAAAGTACGGTAGGAAAGTTAAGGGAATATACGTAGTGCTACGTCATCTACCATGCTATGCATTAGATGATATTATTCCTAATAGTTCTTTTCAAATTAAGACGATGGATGTAAGAAACGAAGAAATTTGTTTTATATTTTTGATCATATTTTATCTTATGATGCTGCATATTTTATCTACAATGATTTTTTTCTAGATAGCCAGTAGATTCTTTCTAGATTCAGGTGGTTTTATCTTCTACAGGCAGACGTGTTTCTATTCATCACTTGACAGAATGGTGCCCCAGCGCCCTCGGTCAAAAACATGTAACAGCCTTTTCAGGGTACCCATCATGAGTGAGGTTTTACCAGGGTTTTCCTCATAAACACCAAGTAAATGACGCAATAGTATTTAAGCTCCCGTGTTGCTTCCTTTTTTCCCCATTCCGTTCTTCCTTCTTCCTTTCCCGGATAATATACTTGTCGAGGGACGTCATCCCTGATACGTGACAGGCAGTGGCGTATTTAGGGGGTGGCTTCCGGGCTTAAGCCCCCCCCCCGAAATCTTACTTAGTATAGTAAAGTAAATGAAATATCTTGCAGAATTTTCACATTTCCAGGCAAAGCCCCCCCGAAAGTTAGCAAAGCCCCTCCCGAAACAAAATCGTAAATACGCCACTGGTGACAGGCTTCAGGCCATATGTGCCGGTAATGTCCAAAAATATGTATAAATAAGTAAGTAAATAAATAAATAAATAAAAATAGATAGATAGATTGATAAATTCATTTTGTAATCAAATTTGAGAAACTTAAAATTACATAAAACTGTGCTTAATTTTTTTTTTTAACACATTTGACTTGTTTTTCTGTACCGTCCCATTTTAGCACCACCCCTACTATATGAGACGTGAACCTATCCTTTAAGATGGAACCTGAATAATCGAAAGCGTTCAAACTTTCAATACTATTCTGCCGGGAATCGAAACCTGAATCAGGTACATCAGCGCCAGCCACTGGACCAGCGGAAAGGGTTTTCGGTTGCTTTTGTGCCTACACGGGTCATTAAGAAAAAAAGATGAAATTTAACTTAATATCTCACACGACTGTGATCTTAAGGCTAAAGAGGACGGATCATCAATGAATGAAAATTGGTGAAATGGGCATGTGCGAGGAAACGGCAGAAGCCTGAGAGAAAACTCACAGTGTGCTTATCACAAAACAAACATGGGCCGGCTGGGATCGAACCAGGTAACTCTCGCACTAGACGTAAATGCTCTTTCACTAAACCACCGACCCTTATCAAGGAAAATCGTATTTCGTGAAAACATCATATATCTATTAAGAAATTATTAGGGTATAATGTATAATCAAGTTAGACCCCTCCCACCGCAAATATTTAAATAATTTGCAGAGTGAAAGGTTCTTTTTAAAAAAATGGATCCTGAGGAAGTTTCACAAATTAGCAAACCAACTGGAGGTAGCTCCGGGGGCAAAGCAGCAAGGAGATTTTCCTCATTGCCCCTCTGACAGCACCGGCTCTGCTACGATCCTACCATTAACACTATCAGAATTAATTAATATCCCAAACGCATCTCTGTTTAAAGGAAATCTCACAGAATCTGCATCCATGAATGGAGCTGCATCTCGTGTAGATAGAGTATCGCTCACCAGATCAATAAACAAAACACCCCTCGCAACATTGCGTCCGCAGAACAAGATTCTCTTTTTCTATTTAGATACTGTCTCTCTCTGCTTCAGATACCACCAAAATGATTGTTTTCATAATTCGAGGTCATAATAATGCACCACGTGCATCAGAGTAAAGTATCTTATGACGTCACCGGCGAGCCCTGCTTATGAAGCATCGATTTTTCCCCCTCTGCCCGCGCGAACCCCCCAAAAACGTAACGTCAATTTGGTTCAATATACTGACCTGCTCCGGGTTAGAATCCCGACAGCTGTAAGGTTTCCTGTTTGGTCTTGATGCTGGCACTCCCATTATATGATATGAGGAAGACACTTAAAGCACTTGGCACTTAAAACACTCCGCTTGGGGAAAAAACACTTAACTGTGACAGTGCAGAGACTGACCGTGAGCGAAAGTGTCTGCTAGTTACAGAGAACAAGATCTCGCATCGACTGAGAGCAGCCCCGCCCTCACTCGTGGAACAGCCAGTAGAGGCGCTGTAATACAATACCGCACCCGGCTTTTGGTACAACATGTGATCGCTAGTTAGCGCTAGTAACTTAACGAAAGAGTCAGGTTGCATTTCATTAGCCAGCTACGAGAAACAATACCACTGTTCCTTAGATTTTTCTCGAGCTATTTGATTATTGTTCTCCATGTATCAGATATATAATAATAATAAAGTACTAAATAATAATTTAAGATCTGACTTCAATTTCCCTAAACAAAGAGTGGAAAGTTTCCGCTTTATACATTTATATATATTTAAAACAGTAGTTACAGGGTCCTTTCAAAAAGGGAGCATTCAAACTTTACAGTATCATTAGAGCAACCCACTATGCTTTATTTTTTTGTTCAATTATGCTTTACTTTTTCAAATTATGCTTTATTGTTAATATAATCATGTTTAATGTATATTATTTACTTCACACTAATTCTAAATATCTTGATCTATTTATTAATATTTTATGCAACCAGTTTCTTTCATATTTAATGTACTTTTTCTACTTAATGCACTGTAAAGAGATATGTTTTACTAGAGTCAGGTTTTCTTATAGCTTGTGTGCGCCTTAGAGGTGCATTTATATACAGAAAGGGAAAGTAAAAGATGCCATTAAAAGTTCCAGAAAGTGCTCAGTTCAAGAGGTAGTGCGTTTTCTAGTGATATCCCGTGTACAATTTAATGGTAGAATATTGTGGATGGTATAATTTTGTTCCTCATAAGGTAGGGAACGAGAAAAGTGACGGTGGATATGTCAGACCCGCGACTCGGAGGGGGTGGGGAGAAATGATGAATCATCGCTCGCTTAGCCCCCTATAACTTCGCTCCTAACCATTCGATTTTAATTTTCTTTTTTTAAAAGGAAAGATCTAAGTACGTTCTACACATTATGTTATTAGCACCTTTTACATAAATGTAACTGTTTTGATTAAAATTTCAAAAAAAGGATTTTTCCTAAGAAAAAAAAAATCATTTGACAAATAATCATATTTGTATTATTTATTTATGCCAAATAGCTAAATTTATAAAAGGAGCATGAAATACGAATAGATTTTTATTTTCAAAATCGTTGTTATATAAAACGTAAGGAAAAGAACAGTATACAAAATGTAAAATTTCACTCAAGAGAAGCAATTAATATTTTTTTAAAATTATCATCACACCTGTTCCTACAATTTATTATATTATGTGATCTATATTAATATAAATTCTGTAGATGTTCATAAGTATTTTTGAAATATGTTTTAATTATCATGCAGGGGCGGATCCAGGGGAGCGAACGAGGTGATCGCCCCCTCCCAGAAAACGAAACTTTCTTATTTTATTTATAAATAAAGCAAATTCCAGAGTTTGGAGCTCTTAAAAGTATCTCTAAGTAGCAGTATTACAACCCACCGCCCCCCAGAAGTCCGTCCTGGATCCGCCCCTGTTATCATGGAATAAGTACTGCAGTCACGTGTTTTTTATTATGATCATTTACTGAAAAATAAAGGATACACTTTTTCTAATGTGAATACACACGTTAGTCACCGGGACACTTTCAGAATACGAAGTTGTTCTTCTTACTTCAATCTTCATAACATTAATTCCTCTTAATATTTCAATATACACTACACTACACTATGAGACCACATTCAAAAGGAACTAGGAAGAAAACAAGAAATGGTTAAAAGGGGGACGAAGGAAACACACAAACACGTCCTAATTTCCGTTTCTTCACGTCACAGGGATTTTACGTTTTTCAACCGATCGGCAGCAGGTCGAAAAACGGACGGACTGATTCACGAAAGAGCAAAATAAGAAGTCACATAACAAAGGGATTCCCTTAATCGAGTCACGACAGTGCTCAGTTCCTTCTTGTTTCATGAGATATATTTCCTTCGCATTATCCTAGTAACAGATTCCATATCTGCGTAGTCCGCTTCGAGGTACTCATCTCATAACCATGATTTAAGTTCATCGCTGAGAGAGGCTCTTTAGGTCCACAACGAATATCACACATTATTAGCTCGTATTGCCCTTTCCTATTAATAGTCCAACCCCAGTCAGTCACTGCAGGTAGTTCAGGATTCGCAATATGTCCTTTACACCATATTAGGGTTTGAAACTGTGCTCGTTTTATGGCCGGACGCAGAGTATCTTGTATTGGAGGCATGCATGATGCATCGACTTGCTTTTTAGTGAAAAACCACCACCGCAATTCTTTCAGGGATGTTATCTTCGGGATTCTTATGTATACAGAGCGTATAAATTCTTCCAGAACTCGGAACATTTCTTCATTAAAAGTATTTTCCTCAGTGATGACAAAACATCAAGAACCGTCTCATCAGCGTTCCTAATTGTATTAAAGAAACTTGTTTTCGTTTTACATTGAAATGATCTGGTGATATTAGTCCGTGTGAGAGAATGCAAGCTAATCAACGTATGAGCTCGTTTGTGACCTAACGCTTGATATATCATACGAACAGAAATCTCTCGTTTTTTTAGCTTCTGAGACAACAAACCAGATATCCTGTGCTAGTACTAGGACACTAGTATCAAGAGAAAATATCCTTAGAGTTGTGCATGTAATAAGATTTTTGTATCATTCTCTTCTTGTGTTGTTACTATAGCTTCAACATAAATCTGGCTAGTTCAACTCAATATGAAGAAAAATAATTCAGTCGCAGTTGTTGTTGGAATGGCAGAGGTCCACAAACTGAAAGCAGGAAAGGAGACGAGTGAAAAAATTCTGCTTTGACAAATCAGTTCTGCAATTTTTTTTTTTTTTTTAATATGGTGTTCTTTCTGAGATTCATGTTGTCTTTCACATATACGCAGATATTTCTCTTAAATATGCAATAAGAGATTGAAGATAACAAAGTAGTGTCCCTGACATGTACAAGATAGAATCCAACATAATCATTAAAAAAAAAATCCTTTTAAAAACTTCTTCCTCATGATAAAAACAAGGGCAGAGTAACGGAGATTTTCAGTACTCTTCTAGTGGAAACCAGCTTGGATAATGAGGAAAATATTGTAGTATCCTATTGGAATCAGGCTCTTGTTACTAACTGATGTGTTGAATTTCTAGTAACAACACAAGAAGAGGCTGATACAAAAATAATCTTACATGCACGCTTCGCAAGTTTAAACGGAGCAAAACTCTAAAGATATTTTCTCCCGAAACTGATGTCCTAGTGCTAGCGACGAATTTCTACCCTCAACTTCCACAGGATATATAGTTTGTTGTCTCAGAAGCTAAAACACGAGAGATTTCTATTCGAATGATATATCAAGCGTTAGGTCACAAACGAACTCATACTTTGATTAGCTTGCATTCTCTCACACGGACTAATATCACCAGATCATTTCAATGTAAAACGAAAACAAGTTTCTTTAATACAATTATGAACGCTGATGAGACGGTTCTTGATGTTTTGTCATCACTGAGGAAAATACTTTTAATGAAGAAATGTTCCGAGTTCTGGAAGAATTTATACGCTCTGTATACATAAGAATCCCGAAGATAACATCCCTGAAAGAATTGCGGTGGTGGTTTTTCACTAAAAAGCAAGTCGATGCATCATGCATGCCTCCAATACAAGATACTCTGCGTCCGGCCATAAAACGAGCACAGTTTCAAACCCTAATATGGTGTAAAGGACATATTGCGAATCCTGAACTACCTGCAGTGACTGACTGGGGTTGGACTATTAATAGGAAAGGGCAATACGAGCTAATAATGTGTGATATTCGTTGTGGACCTAAAGGGCTTCTCTCAGCGATTAACTTAAATCATGGTTATGAGATGAGTACCTCGAAGCGGACTACGCAGATACAGAGATGTGCGTCTACGCGTAAAAAACGATAGTTTACGTTTACGTGTCAACAATGCGTAGACAATGTAAACAACGTAGACTATGTAGAATATGTCAACAACACGTAATTTAATATGGCATCGTGGACAATAAAGGAGCTTTATTTTGTCGTTACCTTGCGAAATTGCGTACAAAATAAAATGCCTAGACCAGCGAATAGTAACTTTCGAATACTTAAGTTTCGTCTTGATGAAGGAAAATAACAAATATTATGTATTTTGTAAAATATGCAAGAAAAATTGGCAAATACAGCAGCTTCAAGACAAAGCCCACAGGTGAGAATTAGTTTTGTACGTTTCATTATAAAAGCAGTGCTCGAAGTGAAAAATCTAAGGAAGTGGTATGCACAGACAAAGGATATAGGATTCATTCTTCTACCTTTCTTAAACACTACAGCAGCATCGACAGCGCAACTTCAGCGTTGTCATCCATATTACTTTCAGATTAGATAATTCCCTCTACTTTTTATATGTTAGTCGTTTCCCTAATCTTTCGCTGCACCGAAACAAAACAACTGAATGAGGAAATATGAACAAACAAGCAACGAAATTCTTCTTTACATTTGATCGTGGTTGTCTACATAGTCTACACGAGAAAAGGTGTAATGTAGATTACGTATAGATTACAGTAGACAATCGCGTAGACGTAAAATTATAGTTTACGGCACATCACTGCGCAGATATGGAATCTGTTACTAGGATAATGCGAAGGAAATATATCTCATGAAACAAGAAGGAACTGAGCACTGTCGTGACTCGATTAAGGGAATCCCTTTGTTATGTGACTTCTTATTCTGCTCTTTCGTGAATCAGTCCGTCCGTTTTTCGCTCTGCTGCCGTTCGGTTGAACAACGTAAAATCCCTGTGACGTGAAGAAACGGAAATCAGGACGTGTCCGTGTGTTTCCTTCGTTCCCCTTTTAACCATTTCTTGTTTTCTTCCTAGTTCCTTTTGAATGTGGTCTCCTAGTGTAGTGTAGTGTATATTAAAATATTAAGAGGAATTAATGTTATGAAGATTGAAGTAAGAAGGACAACTTCGTATTCTGAAAGTGTCCTGGTGACTAACGTGTGTATTCACACTAGAAAAAGTGTATCCTTTATTTTTCAGTAAATGAACATAATAAAAAAACACGTGACTGGAGTACTTATTCCATAATAATAGGGGCGGATTCAGGACGGATTTCTGGGGGGCGGTGGGTTGTAATACTGCTACTTAGGGATACTTTTAAGAGCTCCAAACTCTGGAATTTGCTTTACTTATATATAAAATAAGAAAGTTTCGTTTTCTGGGAGGGCGTAGTCACCCCGATCGCTCCCCTGGATCCGCCCCTGCATGATAATTAAAACATATTTCTAAAATACTTATGAACATCTACAGAATTAATATTCATATTGATCACATAATATAATAAATTGTGGGAACAGGTGTGATTTCTCTTAAAATTTCCCGCCTCAGGGACATGATAGAAAAATGTGAATGGTACCATTTGAAAGGTTGCTCTATTGAAAAAGAGAGAGAGAAAGAAAAAAAAACGAGGTATGAACCATGATCCTTCGATAAATAGGGATGATGCTGTAGCCGCTTGATTGAAAGTCTATAATTTATCTTTAAAAAAGACGGAATTTAAAAGGGCTAACAGTGACACACTTTCTCCTAACAGTGACATACATGCGCCTAATAGTGACATACATGCTCCTAACAGTGACATACATGCTCCTAATAGTGACATATATGCTCCTAACAGTGACACATATGTTCCTAACAATAGCATACATGCTCCTAACATTGACAAACTAGCTCCGAACAGTGATATACATGCTCCTAACAGTGACACACGTGCTCTTAACAGTGCCATACATGCTCCTAACAGTGACAATATACTCCTAACGATTACATATATGATCCTAACAGTAACACACATGCTCCTAACAGTGACGTACATGCTCCTAACATGATATACGTACATAATAACCAAGCTTCTGTTTCTGCGACAATAAACCTTTAAGTTTATTAGATCACAGAGGTAGTTTATTTTTTAAAGTTAACTCTTCACTAGCCTTTCTGTATTGGAGTAGCTCAAAGAAAATAAAAATCAAACTTCAGTGTTAAGTGTTAAGAGATTAGTTTTAAATTACTATTGTCTTAACTTTTAAAAAGAATAAACAGAAAAGGTCATATATAATTGTGATATATAACATGAATAATGCGGATCTGAATTAACACTTCTCGCTTAGGCATTCAACAGCAGTTGTTTCTGCCATGTTATTAATGCATGCGATGACACTTGACAGTCAGATCCATGTTTGCTCTTCACATGTCAAACGCTATTGATTCGATTTGTATGTCATTCAATACATAACCTTCTCTCTCATTCTCTTCGTCCCCCCCCCCTTATTCCATTTTGCTTTTAAATAAAAAAATAGGCCTTTTTAAAAAAAATGAACATTATTAGAGTTTAATATGGAGTGTTAATTTTTTTAACAAGATTTTTTTTAGAAAGTCCTCCGGTATTCAGAGAAAAATGCAAAGTCGATGAAAAATGTCCCTTTAAAGATAACAGTTTTTCTTTTCTTTTTCTCCTAGTTACATAGTATCCTAGTAACTTCTTGTATGGCCTACTACAGTTTTTTTTTTTTTTTTTTTTTTTTGGAAAGGAAGACCAGTCTTTTCTACAAGAAATCCAGTCATCAAAAAAATACGACGTTCGAGTTGAGTTGAGTTGATTTTAGTTTAGCGTCCCTTTCAGCAGCGAGGCTATATGAGACGTGGACCTACTGATTGACGTGGAATCCGAACCACATGAGCTCCCGCCGGGAATCGAACCCGGGTCTCCCACGCCAAAGGCGCGTACGCTAACCGCTTAGCCACGGAGGAGCTCCCAAATACGACGTTCGAATGACAATCGATGCAACCCCCCCCAAATCTTATTCCTAATCCTACTTCCAGTTACAAGAGAGCAAACCCGGTAACAGATAGAGTAAAGCAGTCTTTTACAATCGGTTCAACGTCTGAAGCAAATATATCCCACATCCTAATTCTATCTTAACTATATATAAAAGTACATTAACTTACATAAATTAAAGGGGTTCTTCCGGTTGTCGTGGAAAGTTGAAATTTGGCACAACTGTAGCTTTCCAGGACTAACTTACAGAAATTTGCCAAAAATGAATATTTTTAAATTTTAGGGGGTCTAAAGGGGGATGAAGAATTTTCCCATGTTATTTAAATGGGCCTTTTTTTGGACCTATTATCTCACGTTTTAGGTACTTAGAATCAGAATAAATACTTGTAATTCGGTATGCTTGTACGTTTTCGTTGGCATTACTTAAGTAAATCAGTAAAAATAAAAATTTCTAACTTTAGAGTAGTTTTATGGGAAATTGAAAAACCTTTCCCATGTTATTTAAATGGGCCTTTATTTGAACATATAATCTCATGTTTTAGATACTTAGAATTGGAATGAAAACTTGAAATTCGGTATACCTGTACGTTTTTGTTAGCGTTACCTAAGTAAATCACCAAAAATAAAAATTTCCAGCTTTAGGGTGGTTTTATGGGGAACTGAAAAATCTTTCCCATGTTATTTATATGGGACATCTACACCCCGAAATGTTTAGGCATTTCCGGCAGGATTACAATAATGAAATTTGGCATGATTGTAGCCTTCCGGGACTAACCCAAAAGAAAACTGCCAAAAGTGAATATTTTTTAGTTTTTAACGGGTCTAAAGGGGGCATAAAGAATTCCCGTGTTATTTAAATGGGCATTTTCTTGGGATACAAAATCTTGTTTTAGATAGTTGAAGTGCTGAAAGAAATTTGATAGAATTGTGGGCTTAAGAGGTGCGAGGCCTTAGGCCGAGTAAATGCGGGGCTCAGGGGACGAAGCTCAGAGCTGGACCAAATTCAAAAAATGTTAAGAGCCAATCCTCGAAATTCACTCTTGATGCAAATGTTGATACATAAGAGACACGAGGCCGTAGGGCGAGCATACGCGGGGGTCTGGAGACGGAGCTCCCAGCTAGCCAAAGGATAGTCTCTGTACTAAAACCGGAAGTGGTAAAAAAAAATTGACTGTTATTTTCGGTTACAACATTGGCCTTCATAAAGCAGAAACACTAAGAAATAGTGAGTAATGGCTATTTGATATGGGATACGGACAAAACCTCGCGGCCGAAACATCGCCGCCCAAAATCTCGCCGGCCAAAACCTCGCGGGCCAAAATCTCGCCGGGCCAAAACCTCGCGTGGCCAAAACCTCGCGCCCAAAACCTCGCGTGGCCAAAACCTCGCCGCCCAAAACCTCGCGTGGCCAAAGCCTCGCCGCGAATGAAACTTTTCTTTAAAATTTACCCAATGAGTTTCTTAATATGCAATTCCACATTACAAATAATAATAAGAAGAAAAAGAAGAAGTATATACAAAACATCGTGTGCGTCGGCTTTCTCGGGTTATTCCCGTTTCCTCCCACTTTCTTTATTCCATCATTTCCTTTATCCTGGTCATCTACGTCTCCTTTAACCTACAGTACATAATCAAGGGACGTCGTGAAAACTCATATATTATTTCATACTTTCATAAATATTATTAGATTTTTGTTGAAATTTTAAGATTTGGATGTTCCAAAGTTCACGAAACTAACCCCGTTAGTTGTTATTACTTTCCTTATGCAGACTTTCTTTCCCTATAACCAGTTTAAAAACATCCTGTCGCCCTACCTTCACATTGAAATCCTCTAATACAGAAATAGAATTTTCATATGGTATCGCGGGACTTGGTCAAATACCCGTGATACTTTTTCTGAAACAGCGTCTTTTATACCGTCATCCTTATCATCTGTTGAAATATTTACATTTTGGTCAGGCGAGATTTGGGGTATGGCGATATTTTGGGGCGCGAGGTTTTGGCCCGCGAGGTTTTGACCAGGCGAGGTTTTGGCCCCGCGAGATTTTGTCCCGCGACGTTTTGGGCGGCGAGGTTTTGGCCAGGCGGGGTTTTGCCCCGGCGAGATTTTGTCCCGCGAGGTTTTGGGTGGCGAGGTTTTGGTCCGCGGGGTTGTCGCCGCGAGGTTCTGGCCGCGAGGTTTTGTACCCAAACCATTTGATATGCATTCAGCGTCCGAGTAACAGATTCTATCTATTGTCTTGACCCTCTATTGCAGTGGTTAACAAACCTGGGGGGAGGGAAACGTGAAAAATAAGCAAGGGGCAAGCTACTGACAGAAATAATCTATGAAATTATGAATAAAACACTACTTGCAGGGGCGCCCGAAGAAAATTATATATATAGTTGAGCCTGACAAAAGTACCGGTCAGACGGTGAAACCAGATAGTTGACAAAAATATTTTATACCCAAGAAAACTACGGTTGAAGATTAAAAGGAGCCATATCATTCAAAAACAATAGACAATATCCTGTACCGGAAGCTTTAAAAATATGTATCAAAAGTTAAGATAAATTTGCATTGCTAATATGTATTTTCTCACGTCTATATCACCTGTTTAACATATCTCTGTAGGAATTTTCTATCGATTTCTACTCTAAATTATAACATTTTCATTCTCAAATATCGGTTATATTGAAAATCAATAATCATTATCAAGATACCACATTTCGGATACAGCAACGAACAATCTTAATAAAAGCATATACTTTGAGTATATGAATGTAGAGAGAATAAATTCATTTCAGTAGGTGGCCCCCTTCTAGCAGATCCATAATGTCTCGCCTATTGTTCAATGTGGGTTACTACACTGAACAAAAAGGTTTGGTCAGATTGAACAAAAAAATGGTGCTGGAGACCAAATTGTTTGCTCAATATAGCGCCAACCTAACGTTTGGTCACCGGCATGAAATCATTTGATTATGATTTGTTTGGTTGCAAGAACCTAGTATTTGTTTACAAGTCCCAAATATATATTTGGTACTCCTGACCAAATATGAAGTATTTGGTGGGGAATACAAAAATATTTGGTTTAAAATGATCCAAGTTCGGTTCTTGGAACTAAATAATTTTGTTGTAAATAATAAACCTGCATTTAGTGATTTCAACCAAACGTCATTTACCAAAACATTTGGTAGTAATACTTTGGCTACAGATACTAAACTGACAAAAATATACATAATACTCCATAAGGAAGACATGAAATAAATTGCTATGACAAGGCAGTATACAAAGTGATCATGCAAGTGTCGTAAAACTGTACAATACACAACGCATGAATTTTATGCTATATAAACCGTTTTTCTACTATCTTCGTTTATGCGTATAGCCACCGCCTCTGACACGCCTGCTCGCTACAGACACCCCCCTCGCTGCCCTCCCTGTTGGACTCTGCTCTGATTCAATCAGATAGCATTCATGCTTTTAGTGACAACCTAGCACAAGTTGGTTCATGTTTTATGAACTATAATTTTTATGCACTATATTTTTTATGCCATACTTCCACACTGTATTATACTCAGCCCAAGTTAAATGCCGCCAGTGTTTCTTTCCTGGGGGCACATTTAGCATTACGGGGGGCAGTACCCCAAAAAAAAATCATGTCTAGAAGAAACACTGAATGCCGCAGATGGGGTCCCCGAAAGTAAACTTTATTACACTTACTTTAGTAGCTTTTATTATACTTTTGGTCAAAAACCAAGCGGAGGACTAACTTAGGAATAAATGCAGTTATTTCTTATACAATTTTTGTGCTTGAGTAATGCAACTTTTATTTAATGTATTCCTCAGGAACTATCGATCTTACAGGTAAAGGTTCACATATTTGGCTCCCTTATGAAATGTGTTTTCAAAATTGTAGGCCTACTTGATATTTCTTCGTAAATTTTTAATTTTGTGCACCTGTAAACTGTGAATCCATTAGTTATTTTACAAATTTTTGGCTTTGTGTCACTTTATTTACCCCTTTCCGGAAGTTTCTAGTGGTGAAATAGGAATTGCCTCAACTCCTTCCCTTCCGATTTTGCACCCAGCTGTAGCGTCGTCAATGGACCTGGCCTCCTTCATCTGTATAAAGGCCTATTTGTTACGCCAAATTTACGGCCACTAGAATAACCAATACAAATTACCTAACAGTAAAGTAATATAGACTCCTATACGAAAAAGTAAACTTACCTCGAAACAAGTCGATTAACTGCTGTAACTCTGTTTTTTTTTCCTTTACGCATTAACCATTCCGCTTGTCAAGCTGCCATTTGCTTTTCATAATTACCCAGAAGTCAATAGATAAACGTGACCTTGTAACTAAATATTTTGGCCAGATAAACCAAATAACTTAAGATTTAGTTGGCATAACAAATTAATCAACCAAAGGTTCTGACCAAAAAATATAGTATTAATGACCATACACCTTTGGTATAACTGACCAAATTTTCATGAAGCTGAACAAATAACATGACCAAATGCACTGATCAAACATATTTGGTATTCCTGACCAAGTGATTTTTTTTTTTTCAGTGTGGTGTATTTTCACTCCCTGTTTATTGAAAGTCCTTCTCCCACTCTCGAGAGAAATCTTGATATCAGCACTGTTTGAAGAATGAATGACGCAATACTATACAACAGTGGCATACGCAGAATTTCAAGGGGGGATTCAAGCATTCAATTTTATATACTTTCAGGATAAACGTGAATTTAAATGATATGAAATGAAATGAAATCTTTGAGTTTTAGGTCCCACGGTTATGCCGGTTAGGCTAATGGAGACGGTGATGTTGAGTAATGAAGGAAATGGTGGAATGAAGAACGTGGGAGGAAACGGGAGAACCCCGAGGAAACCCGCGCGCACGGTGTTTGTCCACCACAAAGTTCACTTGGCGGGGACTGGGATCGAACCCGGGACCCCAAGCACCAGAGAAACGTGAATTTAGTACGATAGGTCTATCTCATATACATGTCTTAATGAAGTAAATGTTTATTTTTCCGCTATTATCTTGCTCAAGGGGGAGTTTAAACCCTGAAACATCAATTGAACACGCCACTATTAATACAAGGGCGTCATTTCAGACTTCACTTGGGAGGGGCAAGAGCACCACCGACATAAAATATTCATGCTTTGTACTAGTATATTAGTAGACAATCGATTAAAGTATATGTACGAGGCAATAACGTATTTCTCTAACTCTTGAGGGAGGCAATTGCCCCCTCCATTACAGCACAGAATGTGTTAGGCATGTGCCATTTAGGTGTCCCAGCTATTTTTTAGGCACCCGACACTTGGCACATATGGTATTCATGTGCTAAGTATGTACTTCAGCTACCTACAATTTTAGGTACTTGTTACACCTAATTGATATTTGCAACTATGTACCACAAATATAGTATTTATATACCTGGCTCAGTTTCGCACTCTAACAGCCATTTGTTTTTATGTTGTCACTTGGGACATATATCTGTCATGTTCTAGGTACGTCCTTTAGGTACATACTGTTTCAGATACTCTAACAGCACAAGATGTGCTAGGCATGCTACATTTAGGTGTTCTAAATTCATCTCCCATATTTGATGCATTTGTTGTTTCTTTTTCTAAGCGATTGTGCACTGGAAGCAACAAAGGAATCAACTTTATTAGATGGCAACTGTTACCGATCATTTGAAAGTGAATATGGAAGAACCATGAAATAAAGTAAATAGACACTCGTCATTTTGTTATAAAATTACATGACGAGTAGATTTTATCTGATTCCAAACGGTTATCGTCGAATATAGCCAAATTCAAAAGACCTAAATAATTTATTCTTCTACAAACAACGTGGTCTTCATCGCCTCCGTGGCCAAGTGGGAAGAGCATGCGGCTAGTAATTCAAAGGCTGGTGGTTCGCGCTTACCCTAGGCTAGCCCTACATTTTTTTATACTTGTTTAAAGTGTTTAGACTCACCTTAATGTAAACACGTTACGCATATAGGCGATTTAACATATTTTGGGGAAGTAATTTTGTGGTTCATTGACGCTTGCAGCATGGGGAACATAACTAGAACATACTATACTAGTCACGTTCCCCAGGTACATGTCAGGCATGTGCCTAGGGGCACACATAGACTGTGACTATCATTTGCCATCCATGTGATTTCTCTCTGAAAGGTATATAAGGCATATACTGGACACACTCCCATGTACCTGAGGGAACATAGTAGTAATGGCGTTACTATAGGACACTTTGGACTTTGACCCCGACCTTTGTGACGTCATAGGTCAAAGGTCAATGACCGTGGCCCGGGGTCAATGACCTAGGGGTACCTAGGACCACCCCCTCTAAATTTTGGCAGGGGTACCATGGCCCACCTATAACGACACTATAGAAAAGCGTCGTCAACCTGGTTCGTCTTGTAGAATATAAGTTACGAAGCGATAATTACTTTTCTTTATGCAAAAATCAACTCAGATATTCAAAGATTATTAGTCTCACCTTTATTGCTTGATATGTCTCAATTATTCTTTTTAAGACCGTAAAATACATAAATTCACTTGACTAGGTCAACACATAACATGTACATAGTCACAACTATCCCATAATAATCTCTTACATATATTAAAAACATTCTTCTTTTCTGTTAATTTAAAATGAACATTCTACTAAGTATATTACATATTTATGAGCACCTTTTGCCCACGGTACAGGTAAATATTATACAAACTAAAGTATTTCGTTATAGAAAATGTCGCCCGAAAAAGGGACTGAATATAAAAGTCATGAGTGGGCTTGGCTTTTATATTCAAGAACCACTGGTCTGATTAGATTAATGTTCGTACATTACATATGTTCTTTATATTTTGATCACACCTCGTATATATCTTCATTACATTTTGGTTAACCCTCATATATATATAAAATATTTATTATCATTCACATAAATACATTCACAATAAATCTTTGATTTCATTAATATTTATCTTTTATCACATTATTATTTATTCTTTTTTATTATTAAAAACATCGTCGCTTAGAAATATAATTAACGAGGGTGAAACACAAATTATCAAGATTACTAGTTTCGATCATTATTACAAACGATGATGCGACAAATAATATTTGTTCTTTTCGGGCGCATGGTATAACAAATAAGTTAGATGTTGCAATTGTAATGTATACATAGTAGCACTAAGATGTCCAAAATAAAGAAGAATTTCACTCAAGGTAGTCATTGAATAATTGATTTTATAGAATGGATCTTATTCTTAACATAATCTTTGATAATTAAACACAAATCAATCTAATATAAAATAATTTTTGCCTTTAACTAATTATAAATTGAATTATGATTCTTCACATTAATAAGAAAGAATAAAAATTAAACATAACCTACGTTTGAATAATCAAATGGAAGTAAATAAATTTATTTTACAGAAACAAAAGACACCTTTTTGTTATTAAATAAACACATTTTTCATTACTATTGTTATTTTTCATTCTTATTTATTTGATCAAGAATGTTGGGTGCTACTAACTCTTTAACTAGATGAATTTCAAATATTTATAACCATCGTTTTCATTATTAATATTAACACAAACTTTAAAACGAAAATTCACAAGAATCTATAACCAACATGGGTTTAACCTAATTTCGTTAACGGTAATCATGTTACATTCGCACTGGCATATGAATCTAATAAAGTGCATTGTACCGCACAATCGTGGTTAGGTTCTACATTAGGTTGTATATGTCTTTCATCGTGATTTGAATTTGGATACGAAGTACCATCTCGTGAACAATGATTATGTCTATACATAGGATTGGTAGCATCTCTAGGATTTCGACATGTATTTCTATTATTTTTGTGTCTACTTCGGTTGATTAGGTTAGGCGGATTCCCTACATAACCTTGTCTATTTTGTTCATTTTGATTGCTAGAGTATACTCGTCTTAGGTTCGGTTCATTATTATTCACACTTCGGATATTCAAATTCCGAACAGGGACCAAATGATCAGAATTATTCTTATTTTTACCCATTCCTGATTGTGTTAGATTCATAGCATGATATTGAGTTTCGTAGCATTGTACAAGCATTAATAAATGACTGAAACTCATACACTGTGTGGAAAATAAGATCTGCTGTAATTTAAATGGAAGCAAATTGCGAATCGATGCAATTATTCTTGATTCCGATTGCAAGGGATTAACAACCTTTAATTCATTATAGACATTTACAACAAACTCTACAATAGATTTGTGCAATCGAGGATTGAAATGTTGATTTCTAAGAGTGGCATCTCTGTTTGCCAGCAAAAAGTCATTTTCGTAATTCGCGATCAATGCCGCTTTAAATCCTTCATACTGCTTGCTAGCTTCGTTGAATTTCAGTTCTATCTTCTGTTCCATAGTCTGGCTAACTTCGTAAAATTTCAGTTCTATCTTCTTTTCCATGGTCTGGTTAGATTCGTTTAACTTCTGTTCCATGGTCTGGTTAGATTCGTTTAACTTCTGTTCCATGGTCTTGTTAGATTCGTTTAACTTCTGTTCCATGGTCTTGTTAGCTTCGTTGAATTTCAATTCTATCTTCTGTTCCATGGCCTGGTTAGCTTCATAGAACTTCTGTTCCATGATCTGGTTATATTCGTTGAACTTCTGTTCCATGGTTTGTTTTATCTCAGTCGTCATTTGCATAATTTGTCGCTGCACCGCTAACGAAAGTCGATCCTCAAATGACAAACTTGGTGTTGCACTAATTTCACCTGGATTACTGGTATTAGATTCCTGTTGCACTATTTCACTATTCATTTTTCTTTTGATGACCTTACCGCTTCGTAATACGGTTAAGTTCGTATTCATAAATGATAATATCCAAGTAAATTCAGCCCTACTTTCCTTCTTCGGGAACTGAATTTTCAAAAGTCCCGGGTTTGGTAAACCAAATTTTTATAACGACACTATAGAAAAGCGTCGTCAACCTGGTTCGTCTTGTAGAATATAAGTTACGAAGCGATAATTACTTTTCTTTATGCAAAAATCAACTCAGATATTCAAAGATTATTAGTCTCACCTTTATTGCTTGATATGTCTCAATTATTCTTTTTAAGACCGTAAAATACATAAATTCACTTGACTAGGTCAACACATAACATGTACATAGTCACAACTATCCCATAATAATCTCTTACATATATTAAAAACATTCTTCTTTTCTGTTAATTTAAAATGAACATTCTACTAAGTATATTACATATTTATGAGCACCTTTTGCCCACGGTACAGGTAAATATTATACAAACTAAAGTATTTCGTTATACACCCCCTAAATTTTGGCAGGGGTACATAGGACCACCCCCTTAAATTTTGGAAATTGCCAAATCTAAAAATTTGGTATGGTAGCCTAGGACCACAGTATGTACCTCTATCCGTATTGGGGGTCTATGTCGTTCCCTTTCATGGGTAAAAAATTGCCAAAAATTCAAATTTCGGGGGTTTTTGACCTAATTTATCCCCTTTGATGAGGTGTTATTATCTTATATAGTTATATAGGCGTATACAGGGGTCCATTCCCTTTCATAAGACATGGGTATATTAATGCACCCCTTGAAAAATTTGGGAGGGGTACCTTGGCCCACCCCTTCAATTTTGGAAATTGCCCAATTTCAACATTGGGTATTATAGTATAGGACCCTAATATGTACTATGATAAATTTGGGTGGTCCACCTCATTCCCTTTTAGGGGTACATAGGACCACCCCCCTTAAATTTTGGAAATTGCCAAATCTAAAAATTTGGTGTGGTAGCCTAGGACCATAGTATGTACCTCTATCAGTATTGGGTGTCTATGTCGTTCCCTTTCATGGGTAAAAAATTGCCAAAAATTTAAATTTCGGGGTTTTTTGACCTAATTTATCCCCTTTGATGAGGTATTATTACCCTATATAGTTATATGGACGTATACAGGGGTCCATTACTTTTCATAACATATGGGTATATTAATGCACCCCTTGAAAAATTTGGGAGGGGTACCTTGGCCCACCCCTTAAATTTTGGAAATTGCCCAATTTCAACATTGGGTATTATAGTATAGGACCCTAATATGTACTATGATAAATTTGGGTGGTCCACCTCATTCCCTTTTAGGGGTACATAGGACCACCCCCCTTAAATTTTGGAAATTGCCAAATCTAAAAATTTGGTGTGGTAGCCTAGGACCATAGTATGTACCTCTATCAGTATTGGGTGTCTATGTCGTTCCCTTTCATGGGTAAAAAATTGCCAAAAATTTAAATTTCGGGGTTTTTTGACCTAATTTATCCCCTTGGATGAGGTATTATTACCCTATATAGTTATATGGACGTATACAGGGGTCCATTACTTTTCATAACATATGGGTATATTAATGCACCCCTTGAAAAATTTGGGAGGAGTACCTTGGCCCACTCCTTAAATTTTGGAAATTGGCCAATTTAAACATTGGATGTTATAGTACAGGACCCTAATATGTATCATGATAAATTTGGGCGGTCCACCTCGTTTCCTTCCAGGGGCACAAAATTGCCAAAATATAAACGTAAGCAATACGTTATACCACGTGTTTGATTTTTGGTCGATTTTATCCCCTTTGATGAGATGTTATTACCTTATATGGTTATATGGTCATGTATAGGGGTCCATTACCTTTCATAAGATATCGGTATATTTGTACACTCCTTTAAAAATTTGGGAGGGGTACTTTGGCCCACCCCTTAAATTTTGGAAATTGCCCAATTTAAACATTTGGTATTATAGTACCGGACCTTAACATGTATTATGATAAATTTGGGTGTTCCACCTCGTTCCCTTTTAGGGGTACAAAATTGTCAAAATATAAACGTAAGCAATACGTTGTACCACGTGTTTGGTCTTTTGGCCCAATTTATCCTCTTGGATGAGGTTCTATTACCTTATATGTTTATATGGTTATGTATAGGGGTCTATTCCTATCATAAGACATAGGTACCTTTGTGCACTCCTTTAAAAATTTGGGAGGGGTACTTTGGCCCACCCCTTAAATTTTGGAAATTGACCAATTTAAACATTTGGTATTATAGTACCGGACCTTAACATGTATTATTATGATAAATTTGGGTGTTCCACCTCGTTCCCTTTTAGGGGTACAAAATTGTCAAAATATAAACGTAAGCAATACGTTGTACCACGTGTTTGGTCTTTTGACCCAATTTATCCTCTTGGATGAGGTTCTATTACCTTATATGGTTATATGGTTATGTATAGGGGTCTATTCCCTATCATAAGACATAGGTACATTTGTGCACTCCTTTAAAATTTTTGGGAGGGGTACTTTGGCCCACCCCTTAAATTTTGGAAATTGCCCAATTTAAACATTTGGTATTATAGTACCGGACCTTAACATGTATTATTATGATAAATTTGGGTGTTCCACCTCGTTCCCTTTTAGGGGTACAAAATTGTCAAAATATAAACGTAAGCAATACGTTGTACCACGTGTTTGGTCTTTTGGCCCAATTTATCCTCTTGGATGAGGTTCTATTACCTTATATGGTTATATGGTTATGTATAGGGGTCTATTCCCTATCATAGGACATAGGTACATTTGTGCACTCCTTTAAAATTTTTGGGAGGGGTACTTTGGCCCACCCCTTAAATTTTGGAAATTGCTCATTTTATATATTTGGTATTATAGTACCGGACCTTAACATGTATTATTATGATAAATTTGGGTGTTCCACCTCGTTCCCTTTTAGGGGTACGAAATTGCCAAATTTTAGTACAACCACGTGTTTGGTCTTTTGGCCCAATTTATCCTCTTGGATGAGGTCCTATTACCTTATATGGTTATATGGTCATGTATAGGGGTCCATTACCTATCATAAGACATAGGTACATTTGTGCACTCTTTAAATTTTTTTGGGAGGGGTACTTTGGCCCAACCCTTAAATTTTGGAAATTGCTCATTTTATATATTTGGTATTATAGTACTGGACCCTAACATGTATTATGATAAATTTGGGTAGTTCACCTTGTTCTCTTTCATGCGTAAAAAAAATTGCCAAATTTTACTACAACCACGTGTTTGGTATTTTGGTTCACCCCTTGGATGAGGTCCTATTACCTTATATGATTATATGGTTATGTATATTGGTCCATTCCCTATTATAAGACATGGGTATATTGATGCACCCTTTAAAAAATTTGGGAGGGGTATCTTGACTCATCCACTCAGTTTTAGAAATTGATTAATATAAGCATTTGGTATCTTCGTACAGGTCTTCAATATGTACCACTATAAATTTGGATGGTCCACATCGGTCCCTTTCATGGGTAAAGAACTACCAAAAATCAAATTTCGGATGTTATTGACCCCTATTTAATACGTTATATGGTTTATTACCTCTATATGTTTATGTTCTCTTTTAAATTTGGGAATTATCAAATAACAAAATTCGGTAAACGTTTTCTAGGACCCATTGGTATTCCTCTTATGGCCAAATATTCAAAATTTAAAGGTTATTGACCGGCTTTATTATTGAATAAGTACAGGATTTATTACTTTTTCATAAGACACAGGTGTATTTGTGTACCAATCTTAAATTTTGGGAGGGGTACATTTCTTATTGTCATATCAATAATTGGTAATTGTTCTTTGGGTAAATCATTGTGAAATATGAGTATGATCACGTGATCAGTTATTGACCTATGATGGGATTAGGAGTCCAGGACATTGGTACATTTAAACTTTGTAGGATAATTTGAGAATGCGTCATTGGTATTGATTATTCCCCGCCAAATATAAACGTAAGCAATACGATGTACCACGTGATTGACCTTGATGAGGTAGTGTACAGGGATACATAGCTATCCTTATTGAATCTTATGACTCATAGTCTTAAGGGAATATATGCTACAACACTGGCAAAGTTATTGTTAATGCAATTTCATTGGTTGATCACTATCTTTCGTGCAATCTGATTGGTTGATCACTATCTTTCGTGCAATCTGATTGGTTGCTGATTTTCAAATCTTTGCTGTATTCAGTTTTAAGTTTTGTTTAACATTTAAAAATCTTGGTTTCGTTCAACATTTTGCACTCACTGATAAATATGATCAAAACCGTTTATTTGTTAATCGAATAGTTAAAAAACCGGATAAAGTTTGACGGTTAACCGTGAAACGTAAAATTTTTTAGTTTGAAAATTTTTTGTTTGAAAGTTTTTGTTTGAAAACTCTTGTTTCAAATTTGTTTGAATTTTTTGTTTCAGAATTTTGTTTGAAATTTGTTTCAAAATTTTTTGTTTGTAATTTTTTTTTGTTTGAAATTTTTTGTTGCAAAATTTTGTTTGAAAATTTTTTGTTTAAAATTTTTTGTTCGAAATTTTTGTTTTGAAATTTTTCGTTTCCAAATTTTTTGTTTCGATTTTTTTTTCAAAATTTTGTTTGAAAATTTGTTTCGTTTCAAAATTTTTGTTTGGATTTTTCGTTTCCAAATTTTTAAGTTTGTGCACTCATTAGTAAAGAACCGGAACTGTTTAGAACAAAAACCTCTGGCAACATTGTGGTGCAATAGTACACGTCAGAACATGGTGCAATAGTACACGTCAGAACACGATAATGCAACGTCATCAGTTTTGCATCATATATAAGTATCGTTGGAGTTAGTATTCATAATAACGTCATCATGGCTACTTGTCTGCAGTTTCTAAACACACGTGATGTGATGAAATCATTTACCAAGATTACTGATTTACAACAGAATGTACCTCATAGAATCTTAGCTAGCCAAATGATACCTACAAAGTTTGGATTAAGAATCGTAGTGAAGCTTGAAAATGATAAGAATATAATTTTACCAGCAAGATATTTTCCCATGGAGGCATCAAAACAAGAAGAACTGCTGCGTTTCTTAAATACTGGATCTGTATCTTTATGTTACAAAGGATTCTTGGGTCGAAGTCATCAATTTGAATTTAGTACATAGCCGGATTCGTCAGCAATTGTGATAAAATCATGAATTCAAACGTCAGCACATTAGACATAGTTGTATGAATTTGGTTGGTCAGCATGACGTCAGCAACTGTGATGAAACCATGAATTCAAACATCAGCACATTCCTTCCTATGACGTCAGCCGTAGTTCTATAAATTAACCAATACACTGTCATCCCACGAAATCATTTGAGCAAGTGCTTTTCAGGAGGAAAGATGTGTACTTCTAACGATAAAGAGTTCATCTTCGCAAGCTATTATCCAATAAATATATTTCAAACAAAACATGTGATGATTGGTATCAGTGCTAGAACATTTGAACCAGTGATTCGATTGGGCAAAGCAGAACAATTTGGTGTACAACTGACCTGTGAAGAATGGCAAATATTATGTTCACGAATCGACCAAATGAACGATTATTTTCATGATGAGCTAAATGTGACCATAGTCAAATCATTAGGCTCAAATCATGAAGTGGTGATGCGTACAGTCCTCGAAGAGAAGATGGTGCTGTTACGTAAAAAGAGTACATTCCATGTCCATCACAACATGGTGTATCTAACGCAAACAGAATGGAACAAATTCATCAGCGTATTTCAGTGTGTGAAACATGCAGTGGAAGTGTGTAACAAAACAAGTATATTCCTGAAAAAGTACTATTTTGAAAAATGTGTTATACATATTGTACAACATGTATCTAGATATTGTGATGGTTGTCAACATCGTTCGTGGGTGCATACCTGTATTGATAAACAGTTTATTTGTGATCAAATAGACATTGAGTTTCCACCAATTGATATCGCAATAGACCTTAAAAGACTTCAATTGGAATTAAAATTATATGCTAAAGACAAACTAGTGCAAGAAGTTCAAAATACATTGTATCGACAATATCCAGAACCACTATCTGGTATGGATGTATGTGGAGTGTAATAAAATGATCCATTTCAATGAATTGTGTTTTTTTCATTTCAAGTACAACCCTATGTTCTGACGTGTACTATTGCTCCACAATGTTGCCAGAGGTTTTAGTTCTAACAGTTCCGGTTCTTTACTAATGAGTGCACAAACTTAAAAAGTTTCAAACAAAAAATTTCAAACAAAACTTTCGAAACAAAAAAATTTAAACAAAAAAAATTGGAAACGAAAAATTTCGAAACAAATTTTCAAAGAAAAAAATTCAAACCAAATTTTCTTCTAAGCAGTTCCGGTTCTTCACTAATGAGTGCATAAACTTAAAAATTTGAAACAAAAATTTCGAAACAAAAATGTTCAAACAAAAAATTTTAAACAGAAAAAAATTCGAACATTTTTTAAACTAAAATTTCAAACAAATATTTTTTTAGTTTTGAAACAAAAAAAATTTCAAACAAAATTTTGAAACAAAAAATTTCAAAACAAAAAATTTCTAAACAAAAAAAATTTGAAACAAAAATTTCAAACAAAAATTTTTTTAAACAAAACTAGAAACAAAATTTTCAAACTAAAAATTTCAAACGAAAAAATTTCAAACCAAAGTTTCAAACAAAAAATTTCGAAACAAAAAATTTTCAAACTAAAAAATTTTACGTTTCACGGTTAACCGTCAAACTTTATCCGGTTTTTTAACTATTCGATTAACAAATAAACGGTTTTGATCATATTTATCAGTGAGTGCAAAATGTTGAACGAAACCAAGATTTTTAAATGTTAAACAAAACTTAAAACTGAATACAGCAAAGATTTGAAAATCAGCAACCAATCAGATTGCACGAAAGATAGTGATCAACCAATCAGATTGCACGAAAGATAGTGATCAACCAATGAAATTGCATTAACAATAACTTTGCCAGTGTTGTAGCATATATTCCCTTAAGACTATGAGTCATAAGATTCAATAAGGATAGCTATGTATCCCTGTACACTACCTCATCAAGGTCAATCACGTGGTACATCGTATTGCTTACGTTTATATTTGGCGGGGAATAATCAATACCAATGACGCATTCTCAAATTATCCTACAAAGTTTAAATGTACCAATGTCCTGGACTCCTAATCCCATCATAGGTCAATAACTGATCACGTGATCATACTCATATTTCACAATGATTTACCCAAAGAACAATTACCAATTATTGATATGACAATAAGAAATGTACCCCTCCCAAAATTTAAGATTGGTACACAAATACACCTGTGTCTTATGAAAAAGTAATAAATCCTGTACTTATTCAATAATAAAGCCGGTCAATAACCTTTAAATTTTGAATATTTGGCCATAAGAGGAATACCAATGGGTCCTAGAAAACGTTTACCGAATTTTGTTATTTGATAATTCCCAAATTTAAAAGAGAACATAAACATATAGAGGTAATAAACCATATAACGTATTAAATAGGGGTCAATAACATCCGAAATTTGATTTTTGGTAGTTCTTTACCCATGAAAGGGACCGATGTGGACCATCCAAATTTATAGTGGTACATATTGAAGACCTGTACGAAGATACCAAATGCTTATATTAATCAATTTCTAAAACTGAGTGGATGAGTCAAGATACCCCTCCCAAATTTTTTAAAGGGTGCATCAATATACCCATGTCTTATAATAGGGAATGGACCAATATACATAACCATATAATCATATAAGGTAATAGGACCTCATCCAAGGGGTGAACCAAAATACCAAACACGTGGTTGTAGTAAAATTTGGCAATTTTTTTTACGCATGAAAGAGAACAAGGTGAACTACCCAAATTTATCATAATACATGTTAGGGTCCAGTACTATAATACCAAATATATAAAATGAGCAATTTCCAAAATTTAAGGGTTGGGCCAAAGTACCCCTCCCAAAAAAATTTAAAGAGTGCACAAATGTACCTATGTCTTATGATAGGTAATGGACCCCTATACATGACCATATAACCATATAAGGTAATAGGACCTCATCCAAGAGGATAAATTGGGCCAAAAGACCAAACACGTGGTTGTACTAAAATTTGGCAATTTCGTACCCCTAAAAGGGAACGAGGTGGAACACCCAAATTTATCATAATAATACATGTTAAGGTCCGGTACTATAATACCAAATATATAAAATGAGCAATTTCCAAAATTTAAGGGGTGGGCCAAAGTACCCCTCCCAAAAATTTTAAAGGAGTGCACAAATGTACCTATGTCTTATGATAGGGAATAGACCCCTATACATAACCATATAACCATATAAGGTAATAGAACCTCATCCAAGAGGATAAATTGGGCCAAAAGACCAAACACGTGGTACAACGTATTGCTTACGTTTATATTTTGACAATTTTGTACCCCTAAAAGGGAACGAGGTGGAACACCCAAATTTATCATAATAATACATGTCAAGGTCCGGTACTATAATACCAAATGTTTAAATTGGGCAATTTCCAAAATTTAAGGGGTGGGCCAAAGTACCCCTCCCAAAAATTTTAAAGGAGTGCACAAATGTACCTATGTCTTATGATAGGGAATAGACCCCTATACATAACCATATAACCATATAAGGTAATAGAACCTCATCCAAGAGGATAAATTGGGTCAAAAGACCAAACACGTGGTACAACGTATTGCTTACGTTTATATTTTGACAATTTTGTACCCCTAAAAGGGAACGAGGTGGAACACCCAAATTTATCATAATAATACATGTTAAGGTCCGGTACTATAATACCAAATGTTTAAATTGGTCAATTTCCAAAATTTAAGGGGTGGGCCAAAGTACCCCTCCCAAATTTTTAAAGGAGTGCACAAAGGTACCTATGTCTTATGATAGGAATAGACCCCTATACATAACCATATAACCATATAAGGTAATAGAACCCCATCCAAGAGGATAAATTGGGCCAAAAGACCAAACACGTGGTACAACGTATTGCTTAAGTTTATATTTTGACAATTTTGTACCCCTAAAAGGGAACGAGGTGGAACACCCAAATTTATCATAATACATGTTAAGGTCCGGTACTATAATACCAAATGTTTAAATTGGGCAATTTCCAAAATTTAAGGGGTGGGCCAAAGTACCCCTCCCAAATTTTTAAAGGAGTGTACAAATATACCGATATCTTATGAAAGGTAATGGACCCCTATACATGACCATATAACCATATAAGGTAATAACATCTCATCAAAGGGGATAAAATCGACCAAAAATCAAACACGTGGTATAACGTATTGCTTACGTTTATATTTTGGCAATTTTGTGCCCCTGGAAGGAAACGAGGTGGACCGCCCAAATTTATCATGATACATATTAGGGTCCTGTACTATAATATCCAATGTTTAAATTGGTCAATTTCCAAAATTTAAGGGGTGGGCCAAGGTACTCCTCCCAAATTTTTCAAGGGGTGCATTAATATACCCATATGTTATGAAAAGTAATGGACCCCTGTATACGTCCATATAACTATATAGGGTAATAATACCTCATCAAAGGGGATAAATTAGGTCAAAAAACCCCGAAATTTAAATTTTTGGCAATTTTTTACCCATGAAAGGGAACGACATAGACACCCAATACTGATAGAGGTACATACTATGGTCCTAGGCTACCACACCAAATTTTTAGATTTGGCAATTTCCAAAATTTAAGGGGGGTGGTCCTATGTACCCCTAAAAGGGAATGAGGTGGACCACCCAAATTTATCATAGTACATATTAGGGTCCTATACTATAATACCCAATGTTGAAATTGGGCAATTTCCAAAATTGAAGGGGTGGGCCAAGGTACCCCTCCCAAATTTTTCAAGGGGTGCATTAATATACCCATATGTTATGAAAAGTAATGAACCCCTGTATACGTCCATATAACTATATAGGGTAATAATACCTCATCAAAGGGGATAAATTAGGTCAAAAAACCCCGAAATTTAAATTTTTGGCAATTTTTTACCCATGAAAGGGAACGACATAGACACCCAATACTGATAGAGGTACATACTATGGTCCTAGGCTACCACACCAAATTTTTAGATTTGGCAATTTCCAAAATTTAAGGGGGGTGGTCCTATGTACCCCTAAAAGGGAATGAGGTGGACCACCCAAATTTATCATAGTACATATTAGGGTCCTGTACTATAATACCCAATGTTGAAATTGGACAATTTCCAAAATTGAAGGGGTGGGCCAAGGTACCCCTCCCAAATTTTTCAAGGGGTGCATTAATATACCCATGTCTTATGAAAGGGAATGGACCCCTGTATACGCCTATATAACTATATAAGATAATAACACCTCATCAAAGGGGATAAATTAGGTCAAAAACCCCCGAAATTTGAATTTTTGGCAATTTTTTAACCCATGAAAGGGAACGACATAGACCCCCAATACGGATAGAGGTACATACTGTGGTCCTAGGCTACCATACCAAATTTTTAGATTTGGCAATTTCCAAAATTTAAGGGGGGTGGTCCTATGTACCCCTGCCAAAATTTAGGGGGTGGGCCATGGTACCCCTGCCAAAATTTAGAGGGGGTGGTCCTAGGTACCCCTAGGTCATTGACCCCGGGCCACGGTCATTGACCTTTGACCTATGACGTCACAGAGGTCGGGGTCAAAGTCCAAAGTGTCCTATAGTAACGCCATTACTACTAACATGATAGGCATATACATGCTATGTGATTGAGCTGTTAGGGCTCCTGCTCTCTCTAACTGACGCCCCTCGTAATACATAATATTGTTAAATAACACGTATCAGATGAGTTTATGTATGAAAGAAGAACGTAGAAGATAATTCAAACTACACTTACGATTAATTTTTTAAAATGCGTTGTCAAAACTAGAAATATCCAACACGGTATGTTCCATCCAACTTATTATCATTAACCATTATGAATGGGACTAATTAATCAAATTTTAACAAGGAATTATTATATTTCAAGGAAATGTTTGTTAGGTAAAGATTCGGAATTTGTCAAACTGATAGATTATCTGTCTAGAAACTAGATATCCTTCATCAATAATAATTCAACGAAAAAATAATCGCTTCGTTATTTCTTTTTTCCTGAGTATGAGAGAGATAAATGAGCGTGTGGTAATTACTTATCCAGCCTTCTTCAACCACTGTGTAGCGCAATCCCATCTTTAGTGTCGCAAAATTTTAGAATTTGAAAACAAATATACGCCCTCGAAACTGTGATGGCTTTAGACAATTTCCCCGGGAAGGAATTTCAGTACACAGGGACTGAAAGTAATACTGTGAAAATGCAAGTAATAATTGTTGATCAGTATAAAAATATTAACCCCGGGTGTAGGAGAATTTCGTAGCTTCTGGGGGGAAATTTCCACCGGACAATCCCTTGAAATCATCACTGCTTCCAGTGAGTCCTGTAAGTCTAAATTTTATTCAATGTATTTTATTTTACGGGTCAGAGAAGAACAAAGAGAACTTGAAGTGGGCGATCACTTCAAGTATGTGACAAATATCTTAACGAGAGATGCTTACTGTATCAAAGAGAGCAAGTCAAGAATTGCAATAGCCAAAGAAACATTCAATAAGAAAAGATCACTCTTAACTACACTGAAAAAAAAAATGTAATTAAATTGCCAAACATCAATGTACCCTTCATTTTGTAAGTTGATATACATTTCCTTAGATTAAATTACAAACTTTGCTGGATCTTTTTACAAATTTACAGTAAATTTATAAGAAATTATATTTTTATTGATAAAAATGTAATTTTACACCATTTCATATCAGTAATTTTACTTTATAGGTGTAAATTGATTTACATAGAGGAGTGGCAAACAGATTGCCACAGTTTTTTTGTAAATTTACCTATGAAATTTTTTACAGTGTAGTATGCTTAAAATTAGACTAAGGAAGAAGTTGGGCAAGTGATATATATATGGATTATTGGACTGTATGGTTCGGAGACTTGGACATTAAGGAAGCTAGAAAAGAAATATTTAGAGAGCCGCGAAATGTGGTGTTGGAGGAAGATGGGAAAGATAGAGTGAACACAGAGAGTAATAAATGAGGATGTTTAGAAACGGATAGGAGAGAAGAGGACGATTCTAGAAAGCATTCTTCGTAGGAAGGCCAACTGGATTGGACGCTAAGAAATTGTCTTCTTCATAATGTCATAGAAGAGGAGATGGAAGGAAAGCGAGGAATAGGAAGAAGAAGAACGTAACTGATCGATGATTTGAAAAATAGAAGAAAATATTGGGAGTTAAAAGAGAAAGCTGAAGATCAAGAAACATGGAAACCTAACCTAAAACTTAAAAAAAAAAAAACATTAGTCCCAGAACCTGCCGAAAGGCAGAATACTTAATAATAATTTTATTTTTAGTGTAAAGGAGGTTTACCATATGTCAGCATGTATAAGGACAGTTTTCTAAATTCTCTGGTTTGTCCGCATGTTTTCCTAATATAGTCTATCGTACTGGTAACAGCATTTCGTGCCATGACAATCTCTCATGTCTGTTTTCCTTCCTTTTTTCTCATTCCTTCTGTATATATGATTTCAGTTTTCCCTGCCATGATTTGCTTGCTAGTATTTAGTGAATATATTGTCATATTTAAATTGTTAAATCTAGGCACACTATGATCCACTTCTTAAGGTGGATCACTAGGTGTTCTCAGTGCTATACTAAACGTTGCTTGAATAGTGCAGCGTTGCCAGGTAGTGTCGAGTGTTTACTGATGCCAGATAATAAAGGAAATAATCATGGAATTCTGCTTTGATATTTACTGGAGAAATTACTTTTCAACCCTTACTGCAATTCACAGCTGTTCCGCTTCTCGAACTGCAACGCTAGAATCCAGGAATTAAACGTACAAATTTGGCAACAACGCATTATGGCGTTCTGCGCAAGTTTCTTCTGAAAATATATTTCCTTAAATGTAAGTTAATATTTAAATAAAATGTGAAGCATAACACGAAAAGCGGTCAAACAATATATCTATTTTGTAATAAGATCGTTAATTTAAAATACTTTACACATTCAAATAAACACTTCAAAAAATTGAACATTTTTAGTAAAATCTAACAGCAAGTGCCATCTTGTGTGCTTATTGTAAAATCAAGCAAATATTTTCTTTTATTTGTTACTTTTTCCGGTATCAGAAGACATAACCAAATGTATCAGTACCTTGTGTTGTAGCCGAAACATAACTTTATCTTATAGTACAATATTTATAATATGTAACGCTTTATTGCGCAGTAGTTAAGGGAATAAGGTAAAATATGTACTGACTTCGGTGGGTGATCCACCTTAATATTAGCCACAAAGGAAGGCATGAATTCTAAATTGTTAATATTTATATAACGAGCCGCATGAAAATGTGTCTGCATTTTGAAATTTGAAAGGATGGCAACTCTTCCGCGAAATCTTTAAGAAGAAGTTTTGAGGCAGACTTTTCCGGTCAACGCCTGCAACGACGGATAGAATGCTCAAATTCTAACCTACTGTAACTTAAGAGTATGTGTGATTGGTTGAAACTTTAGAGTACCTTCTCAACACCGAGGCATAATCCGTGTAACAGCTTTAGATGAAATCCGTACCGTCGTAATATGTTCAAATTTTCGATGCTCTTCCTCTGGGAATCGAACTCGGGACCACGTACACCAAAGACACGTGCGCTAGCCACTAGACTATCGAGGAGGGATAGCCTTCGTAATAAGGTAATAACGTAGCTCCCCACGGTTTTTTCCAAGGTGTACAAAAGACTAATATACAAGCACAGTAACAAATACACACACACACACACACACACACACACACTTAGATCCATGGTTGTGAACCATTTTTGAGTTTATGTTGCGTATTGGTCACCCTGTAGTTATTCTACACGTATAGCGGATTTGAAAGATGAAATAGTCTTTCCAACGGTATGAAATATGTGGCAGTGGTGTCTTTGGAAGAGAAATTATTGAGGAATATTTAGGAATCAGTGTTGCCGACCAATTTCTTTAAATAGCCTTAACTTTCTCGAATTTCCCTCAATAGCTTCCCTTCTAAAGATACCACTGTCACATGTTGCATACCGTTCGGAAAGCCATTCCCCACCCAACACAAGTACATACTGATCATGTGTAAAGAATGTTCCTCGAGGTACATTGGAATGTACATGATAGGTACGTGAATAGAGCAATCATGTGAAATACACATGTAAGGAATAAGGTTACTTCCGCCCAAAAGTACGTGCATGACACATACCGAGGAATGTATCTATTATGTGTATATCACGTACCGTGTATGTACTTGACACATTTACTTGGCATTGGCATGTGCCAGGAATGTACTAGGCATGTCAGTAATGTTCCTTAGGGCAGTGCTATGCAACTGGGGGTGCGAGTACTTAAATACTAAAACCTTAACGCTTCATTTTTACGTTCGAATTTAGAAGCTTGTACTTTTAAAAAAAGCCAAGCAACTAACTCTGAAAATATATGCACTCCTCCGGCATCTGTGTGGCAATTGAACTATCTATTAAAATACTACAGTAATATTTACGAGCGACCGAGCTCTAACCTATAATCTTAGCATTCAAACCTTTGATTTACGGTTATTTGTGATTTCACGTTTATAACAAAGACAAATATTTTTAAAAGAGTGTAGTTTAAATAAATTACTGAAATAAATATTTTTCACAAAGTTTATCCTTTTAAATTATTGTTCAAAGGCCTTTGCCTTTAGTAAGCCTTCTCCGAAATACATGCAAATGAATTGTGCTGCCATCTTTGGAGCTCTTTTAAAATACACATATATGTTTCTCGACAATGAGATCTCAGAAACTACAGGCTCTAGAAAGATGACGTTTTCACTGATCGATTGCAAATTTCATGTAGATTGTCCAGTTCTAATTGAATATTTAAAAAACATGGGCACTATTTCTTTAGTACATTTTTACGGGTACATTGGAAGTGTTGAACTTTCAAAAAAATAAAATAAAACATCACATCCTAATCATTACACATTCCAACACCACACTGTTGTATATAGCGGTTGTATATGTCTCCGGCATTTGTTTCATAGCCAAATAATAATGGAAAAGGAAGGATAACCATTTCTCCAGTCTAAGATGAACTTTTTTGGGGAGTGTTTTTCCCAATAAGCACCATATATAACTGACAATATATTAATTTTGTATGTAATGTATTTGCCTATTACATACTGCATGCAAGAAGAAAGAAAACACTGGTCGTACATGAATTAGAAACTCCAACCGGAAGTAGGCTCAAATCTTGCAAACGGTGCGAGATATTCAGAAAAATAATCGAAAAATCCCCCTTTATGATACCCCTTGGCTATTTTTAAATCAATACGTCTTTAACTTGTGTCTGTAAAGAGACATGTACAGATGTTGTAAGGAATGATAAGGCGATATATGCTCATATGCGAATAATGCGCTGTGTAGAGAGCGCAGGTTCAGCTAGTTTCTTGCAAAAATTCTTCAATCGAAGATTTATAATCGCCACTGATTTTCAATTTTGTCGATATTATCTTCAAATTCCACAGAAGGTGAAAGAAGAAGCTAAATCAGTAAAAGATGTTTCACCGGTTTCAAGCTTATTGCCACTGAAAAGCGACATTTCCTGAAGGATGTCTATATTATCAGGCTGAATTTCTTTAAGGAGTTAGTTTATACTTAAACTTACGTCTTCCCGAAAATTTTATTTAACGTCTAGTTTTAACGTACAGGTTTTGAACTAATTCTCTGCTGTGTAACGTCACAATATAACCATCAATGCTAATTTTATGAGGACAATTCTGACAGTGGGGTTTAGAATGTTACAACCTAGAGAACGCATCAAACGTCAGAAAATTGCAAAATGACACACACAATATATTACAATGTGGCTAAACTCAGAAAGTGGCTATAGAAGTGAAAAGCATATGGCTAAAAAGCCACTATTGGCTCTTTGGAAATTATGTGACTAACGACGTTCTCAAAATGGCCAGATCTCGTCACAAAGTGGCTAAATTGGCAACCCTAGTCGCAATACGAAGCAACTTACGCACAACCATGCCATGGTACATGGGGTATGTGCCATTCACATTCCTCACATTCCAGTGAAGCATGTAAAAGTACCTTTCAAGTGTCAGAAATTCCTCGAAAGGCACGTACCTAGCGACACGTGCTATGCATATGAAATGTACATTTTTCAAGTACCAGGTACGTAAACGGTACATATGGAACTTAAATGGCACGTTCCTAGAATGTACCTGGTTGGGTGGGTCCATCACCTTTCAAATTTGCTAGGTGTCACCTCTGTAGAGTACATACAAAGTGAATAATTCGCAACATAAAGTCAAAAATAGTTCACAAACAGTAGCTCTCAAACCGTTGAGATTAGGACCTATGTTCATATGAATTTTTTTTTTTTTTTTTTTTTTTTGCTTAGAATCACCCGTACTACTATTTCCCAAAATATTGCCCTTAATCTTGGGAAATCCTGTATATTTGGGCTTCTAAGTTAACGTATTATGTGGCATAATTGTCTGTTAAATATGTGGATTACTACATTATAATATTACTACAAAGAGTCGATTGAAAACTTAACGTATCTTGGAACGATGTATCTGACCGACAAGAAAATCTTCATATAATACGTATAATAAATTCTTAATTACCGAATAGCTACATAGGTTATCTGTAGGCCTGACAACGCTCATTTACTGAAATCAATCCATGCAAATTCGCAAGCTGGTGAGAATGCAAATACGGTTCACTTGCTTGTTTTAAACAGAAATTTTTAACATCACATCCTAGATTCTACAACATACAGTTCTATAGCAGTGTCTTACTGTTAGAAAAAAGACAGAGGTACGTGCTGAAGTAAAGCTTTCGATAGAAAAGAAGCTGGAACACACAACTATAGATTGCGGCTGAGGAAATAAATTGCTAACTGAAGCACTGCTTCACTTGTTTGGATTGAATGTACGTCATTGGTCAATGATGCGTCCATCTTCTTTAATAATAATAAATAATGTGTGTGTCTGTGTACGTCTGCCTATTATCAGCTTTTTCCCTTAGAAAGAGTCACTTAGAGCCACGAAATATTATCCACAGATATTGTTTTTTTTTCTCGAGGACATTTTTCAAGGGGGTTTAAATGTATCCACTTTTCTTACTTTGTTAAGAACGCCTGGGATGTATGCAACCAGAATTACGTTCAGGTATTGTCGGCTTACATAACAGCAAAGGATACCACCGGGTAATGGAATTGCGGAAACATTTTTGTCCGTCTTATTTATTCAGGCTCTGAATAAAGGTCAGGCAGCGACGAGTACTTACAGCTGATAGATTAATAATGTGGTTATATGAGAGCCATGGTCAATGCGTTTATCACTATAGTAACAATTAGAAGGAAAAGTTCATTTTATTGTTAACAATAAGATATTGGTAAGCTCACTGGTGGCCATCACGCACCATCTCCAAGTGCTTGGGCACAATTCCACAAATTTATCATTCCCTTCCTCTCTCAAAGAAAAAGAACTAATAAAGTAGACTGAAGTTGGTTATGATAACACAAAGAGAATCTAATTTGTAAACTAAATTTAATTCAATTTGGTGTTCTTTAACACATCATTATGGTGTAATTAAACTTTAACTATGCCATTTTCAATGAAAAATTATATCTCCACCTCCAAACAAATCTCATGGGCTCAATTTGTGTCCTAAAATCTGCGTGTGGGCACCCATGGTTTCCTCTTCATGCTAAAAAGTGATCATTTTTAGCTTAAATTATTTTTTAAGTATTGTTGGTAGTCTATATGTGTGTGTGTTCTCCACAAGGATCATCAAGCAGCCAACGAATAGAACACCATCTCCGAAGAAGTATGAGGACGCGCAGAATCACGAAAACACCCCTACACCGCCTCCACAGGTCCCACCTCCAAATTCGCCTATAAAAGAGCACGTCAAGAGATAGGAGACATCAGTTCCAGCTGACCAATTCCTACCCTTCTCTCCAAGCTGCTCTGGGTGCAAAAGACTCCCTAACCTTACTAATCTCGACGCTGCAAGAGGTTCATAGGTTTATATATATATATATATATATATATAGTGTGTGTCCCAGGAGGAAGGGGCAATATTTTGGGAAATGGTAGTATGGGTGATTCTAAGCAAAAAAGTTCATATGAACATAGATCCTAATCTCAACGGTTTGAGAGCTACAGGTTGTGAACCATTTTTCACTTTATATTGCATATTGTTCACTCTGTTATTTTACAGAGATAAGACATAGCGGATTTGAAAGATGATGATATGGCCTTTCTAACGGTATGCAATATGTGGCAGTAGCGTCTTTGAAAGAGGAGTTATTGAGGGATATTTGGGGATCAATATTGCAATCCAGTTTCTTTAAATAATCTTAACTTTCTCAAATTTCCCTCAATAGCTTCCCTTCCAAAGCTTATGACAAACATACAGACACACAAGCATTATTTTATTAGTTGTATTACTAATACATGTTTTTTGGCCTGGAGGATAAAATTTATGTAATATATCCTATTTGAGAGTGAAAAATGAGAAACAAAATAGAAACAAAGAGGAAAACCTTCGGTATTCTCCCGGTTAATATGAATTAAATAAGCAAGCCGAGGTGAACCGAACTCAGAAGCTATCGGTGTGTGAAACTGTGGAAAAGAGCCTCTGTTTCTAAATGAGCCTGTTCGTAGCCAAGTTCGGCCACCAAATATAGCAAGCTTAATTCCTTAAACGTTGGCTTACTTGCCTACCAAATTTCGTTCAGATCCGGCCAATAGTTACACAGAAATAAAGTACCACATTCAAGTCAAGCATAACAGAATCGAGTCTGTCCCTGCCCGACCACGACTACCAAATATATTGATCTTTATTCCTTAAACCATGGCCTACTCACCCACCAAATTTGGTTTAGTTCCGACCAGTAGTTACCGGGAAATCAAGTGCCACATACAAGTCGAGCCGAGCCGAGCCAAGCTAAGTCAATTCCGAGCCTACCCTGGTCAAAATCGGCCACCAAATACAGTATATCGAGCTCTATTTCATGGACGATGGGCTATTTGCCCACAAAGTTTCATTCAGATTCGGCCTGTAGTTACCAAGAAACAAAGTCCTACATAAAAGACGAGCCGAGTCTGTTTTTGACCAAGCCTTGTCTCTAACTGTAAGTATAGTTATTTTTATTCGCTACACAATGGGATATTTACCCACCAAATTTGATTCAGATTCGGCCAGTAGTTACCGAGAGATGAAGTACCTCATATACACATGTGTACACACCTGGAGTAAAGCTATAACCTTCCGTATGCTTTCGCCGGATCCAAGAACGATGAGCAGGTCCTTTGGCATTATTCTTATCAATTTTCAGGCCAGCTGACATGTCCGTCTTTGCTAAATTTAAGCTTAAATGTCACCAATCAGCTTGGCAATCTCAAAACGATAGATTCAACAATAGTATCGGACATTTTGGATATGTTGGTTTTCATTCATTCCTTCTCTCCCCCTGTTGACGATGGGGTGATGGTAAAGTTGGAGTTGATCAAGAGTCTTACTATTCATCTCAACGTCCTCCAAAAGTATGGATTCCACGCTAATATCGGTCACTTTGTACATGTTATTTTTTTCACTTTCCCTCTCAAGATGGCTATCGTGGCTGCAGTTGGACTTGAGCGGCTTCGGGAATATCACTAGTTATATCTGCAACAACGAAGACTATGGATTTGACATTAATATTTGTCATCCTGGATATACGAGGAAGGACCCAAAAGAAACCGGACTTTCGTTCTAAAAAAAATAATTTATTACATTTTTACAAAATTCTTTCAGTCTCCTTCAAAGTACTCTCCGTTAAATGCGGTCCCATCTTCTTTCCCACTGTTTGAGACATCTCTGGAACTCTGGAACTTTTATATCGTCCAATGCGCTCTGCGAACTTCTTTTTACAGACTCTACACCATCAAAACATTTTCCTTTTAGATTTTGTTTAATTGTCGGAAAATTTCGTCATGTTGGTCAAACAGTTTGGATCACTTTCAATCTGATTTTTCAAGTCCTGGCTCAAATTCAGACGAATGATTTGATCCTGTGTGAGCAGGCGAGAAACAAACTTAGCAGCAACATGTCTCATTTGCAAAACCCCACGCTGGCACGAGCTCCAACTCACTCCTTCCTGTTTTGAAATATCATCGATCATGAAACGACGATCCTCGCTGATTTTGGGGCAAATTTGTTTGATATTTTCGTCGTTTCGAAATGATGAAGAGCACCAAGAACGAGCATGATCTTCAACACTCACCACACTTAAAGCGCCCAATCCACTCAAAAAATTGTGTGCGGTTGATGGTATCCTTCTTGAAAGCCTGTTGAAGCATTTGGTAAGTTTTCCTTTCCGATTTTCCAAGTAGGAAGCAAACACACTCCTTGTTCCTTTGAATCTGCCATAACGATTTCGCAGGCGACAAACGAGAAGAGTTGAGAAAAACAATAATACGATCAAATGTTAACCTCCTACGCAGACGCCGCTTGGCCAACTGATCTGGGAAGGTCTCTACTAGACTCACTTAGCAGGAGAACTCTCTACAACGCCTAGGAACGGCAACGCTCTTTCAATCCGGTTTCTTTTGGGTCCCCCCTCGTATATACATACATTTACCTCTCCCCTGCAAATCCCATGAAGCCAAAAATCGAAGAAAGCGGGTAAAGAAATGAGTAAAATAAACAAATGAGGGAAAGCATCGCCTGCGGCGTTGCCCCTGGTAATATGAGTGAAATTAATAAATAATTGAGAGTAATGCCTTCGGCGTTCCTCCTGCCAATGTAAAATAAATAATTAAAGAAAAGTAACACCTCCACCGTTACACTTGTTAATTCCCAGATCAGCTGACATGTTCTTTCTTGTCCAAACTAGACTTAAGTCAATGGGACTCTTACCAAACAGCTTAGCTACCCGAAAACTGTGGATTCGACATTAATATCCATCGGAGATCCACTTGTGGCTATATGATTAACGTACGCGCGTTTTGCGTGAGAAACTCGGGATTGATTCCCGACGGCACATCATGTGGTTCAGATCTCCTATTAGACTGTAGATCCACGTTTTATATAGCCTTGTTGGTAAAAAGGACCACGATAAAGTCCAATCCGCCATCATTATTATCCGTGCCCCCGAGTATTTATCCTCTCCTTTTGAGCGTGCATTTGGATCTCAGCCAATTCTCTCTCCAAGCCGAAAAGAAAGAGAGAGAGAGAGAAAAAACGGCTTCTTACACTATTAGGTCTGGTGATGATCTACACTGTCAGAAAATAAAATTATAACACCACGAAATTGTTTTCCAATCTAAACCACATTTATTCTATATCCTGTACATGGTACGAATATGAGATTATTACAATATTAGTTCCTTCAGTACATTGTTTTGAGAACGGCACGTCTATCATCTCCACTTTAGTACCGTGTATACCCTCCACGAACTGCAATATAGGCACGGATTCTTGCATGCATTCGATCATAGAGATGACGGTTACCGTCTTGCGGTACATTCTGCCATGCCTGCTCGATCTGGTCGCGCAAATCAGCAATAGTTGTAGGTGTACATGGAGCAGTTGTCAGTTGTCGACCCACAATGTCCCATACATGTTCGATAGGAGACAAATCTGGGTAGCGTGCTGGCCAGGAAAGTCGGGACACACCTTGCAGAGCACGCGCAGTATGCGGCCGGGCATTGTCTTGCTGAAAGAGTACAGGTCCCTCCTGTCTCAAGAAAGGCAGTAATACCGGTCTGCCAATGCCGCCCTCACAATACGCCGATCTAGGCGCACGTCCGTGATACGAGGGCGTCCAGAACCTTCTCTGCGGGTGTAGGAATGGTTTGCTATCCATCGCTGCCAACACCGCTGCACCACAAATGCATCACGGCCAACGTGGTTGCCGATTCGACGAAAGGAACAACCAGCTTCTCTAAAACCCACAATACGACCCCGTTTGAACCCACTTATTTGACTGTATGAAGCACGATTGCGTCGTAGTGGCATGTTATCTTGCTTGTGTTTACTGTGTGAGTCACTTTCATGCACCTGCTGATCTTCGGCCTCTGCTAATTTACAATACAGACTTAGCACAGGTGGCGCAAATTTCCCTCTGTAGCGTTGTCATCTATTGGCCGAAACTGTTACACAGTTAAACATCTACTTCACTATCACCAAAGAACCCAATACTGGAAGCACATCAATTTCCCTCATGTTTTAACAGGGTGTTGCAATTTTATTTTCCGTCAGTGTATTTGAATACTAAATTTGGGGACTCTAGGTGGCTCGTGTCATGAGAAAATGTGATGAATGACACACTTTATTATATACATATATAGTTATTCGAGCGAAGCTCCTCTTTATTCGACTTAGGCATTCGTTTGTCCGAATACTCCACCAAGATGCCTGAACCGTTCTTAACCAAATTTATATACATATATAATCATTCGAGCGAAGCTCCTCTTTATTCGACTTAGGCGTTCGTTTGTCCGAATACTCCACTATGATGCCTGAACCGTTCTTAACCAAATTTATATACATATATAATTATTCGAGCGAAGCTCCTCTTTATTCGACTTAGGCGTTCGTTTGTCCGAATACTCCACCATGATGCCTGAACCGCTCTCAACCAAATTTATATACATATATAATTATTCGAGCGAAGCTCCTCTTTATTCGACTTAGGCGTTCGTTTGTCCGAATACTCCACTAAAATGCCTAAACCGTCCTTAAACCAAATTTGACATGGTGATTCGAGAGCGTGCACTGAGTGTCTTAAGGGATAGCATGTCCTGATCGGACGTTCCATTGAGGAATAATCACCGAAAAACGGGATACCTATAGACTTAGCCTTGGAAAAGCATTTGGCTCTCTAATTCTCATTGAAAATAAAATTTTTGGAGCATTAGAAATAGAGCGAAGCCCTTTTTCGTTTTGTTCTGTGAACACAATTTTTCAAAGCCATTATTCTTTTTGTTGATATACCAAATTCAACTATTTGCATGTCGTGTAAACAAAAATCTATAAATAATCAATAAAGGTCTATTGTTTCGCCTCAAATTTGCAATTAATGCATACCTTGTTATCAGTGGCTTATTTAGGGGAGGGGCTTCCGGGCTTAAGCCCCCCCCCCCCGAAATCTTACTTACTATAGTAAAGTATATGAAATATCTTGCAGAATTTTCACATTTTCAGGCAAAGCCCCCCGAAAGTTAGCAAAGCCCCTCCCGAAACAAAATCGAAAATACGCCACTGCTTGTTATTATTATATAAAGATTAGTAAGAAAGGACGTAACCTATTTTTGATGATAGCCCCAATTATTCGGATTTCTGCATATCTGGATTGCGTGCAAAACTCAGTTCGGAGCTCATGTGGTTCAGATTCCACGTTAATCAATAGGTCCACGTCTCATATAGCATCGCTGCTGAACGGGACGTTACAAACTCAAAATCAACTCAACCCAACTCATTAGTTCGGATAATTTAAGTTTCACTGTACGTAAAAAAAACCTGTCCTGTCTCATTCTTAATTACAGATCCTCTATACAACGGTTGGTACAATAATCACGTATTGACCAAGAAACCAATTTGGAAACAAATAAGAAAAGATCCCTGTTCATACTCAAGTGATAAATGCATGTAATTAATGTTTACTCTTCAGAAGAAATAATAATAAAAGTACGACACGCTCCTTAAAAGCACAATGCCATATTTATTATTGTCCTGAACATTTTCCTTCCGTTATTCAACACCAAAGACTAATTGCTTGGTGTGAGACAAGAGTTTATAAGTGCGTGCGTGCTTAGGGGAAGAATAAGTGGATGCGCAACAGCGACAGAGGAAAAGAAAGAAAGGAAGGAAGAAAGTCAAAGGAAGAAAAAAGCAGTTGTGTTATGGAAAATTGCGGATAGATCTTTCCTTTCAGAAATGTGCTTTGGATAGGGCTTCAGCTAGTCTGAAAAAGGCCATCTGCTAAGTTCCCATACGCATAAAACTTTTAAAAGGTGTCATCAAATAAAAAAAGGTCCATTTCAATATATATCCCGACAACCGTGTTAGGCTTACCATACACTACCGTGTATTTACGGTTGCAATCAAAAAAATTCTTACGCTAGTCTTGTTAGCAGCTGTGAAAATTGTAGAGGATTGGAGTTTCCACAACGTAGTAATTTCCTTTACGCACAAAAAAAAAAAATAGAGCTAGCTTAACTTTTCATAAGACTGTTACTTTGTGCGTTATGTACAGGGTGTTACAAAAGGTGTCACAGTATTTTAAGAACAGATTCCTCATTAAAATAATAAGAAAAGTTCATGTGGACCTGTGCTCAAAAAGTGGATAGTTTCGGAGTTATAGGAGGCCGAAAACGTGAAATAAGTGAATTTTAAAAGTTCATAGCTCCACTACTATGGGACTCGTCTTAGTCGGGTCAAGACATCACTGAGGAACTGGTATGAGAACTATCCAAATATCCATGTTTAAGAATGCTCCAGTACTTGCAAACCAATTTTACTGAGGTAGGTGGAGAGTGATCAACTACTCCGAAACAGTTTGTCTAAAAATGTTCGTGTAAGTACTGGACTTTCTGAAAGATGGATATTTGGATAGTTCACATACTGGTTATTCAGTGATGTCTTGATCCGACTACGATCTTTCCTATAGTAGTAGAACTATGAACCTTAAAAGTTCGTTTTTTTCACGTTTCTGGCACACTATAGCTGCGAAACTATGCACTTCCGATCACAGGTCCATATGGGCTTTTTTTTCTTATTTTAATGTATGAGGAATATATTTCCAAAATTTGTGACAAATTTCTGTAACACCCTGTTATACCCACATCCTGTAGCGGAGCATCAGCGCATGCATATTTTCATCCAGGTTGTGAGGCATTCTTAACTAAGCAATTTCGCTTTCTTCACCTGGACTCAACATGATGTGTGACTGAACGTTGAAGGCGGCACTAAGGAACAGTAGGGAATGAGACGCTTTGTTATGATTTTCGACTCTAGCCGTTTTAAATCAAATTGTCTATAATAGTCACTGTCACATCACGAATACAATTGGTCAATTGTCCTATCGTTCTTTAATGTGTTTCTTCCACGAAGAAAATCACTCGCTAGGCAGGTGTGCCAGGTCCATTTGAGAATAGTTCTAGAACACCACCAAAAATAACAAAGAAGTACATACACTGTCGAAGTTTTGCATTTTATATACAACCTTTTCTATTACTTATTAAGTGAACCTCGTATAAGGTGCCATCACACGAAAAGGTGCATGTCAAAATATGCCGACATCCGTGTTAATGAGATAGTTAACGCTGTGTGCTATGTATACCCATACGTATAGCTATATGGCATTCCTGTTTTGTCCGCTATACATTTGACACCATATACAGCCTGCATTCTCCTTTACATATCCGATCGATGAGTACCTTCAGCTACCATGGTTACAATACCTCCATTGTTCACGAAACCTCTTTACGATGAGAACATTGTGAGATACCGTTAAAAAGGAACCAGTCACCGGTTATCATCAACACTGTATCGGTGTTCTTCGAAATGGTCAGTTCAACTTGCGTTATCATGATTGGATTCCACGTTATGCTGTAAGAAAACGTTTTGCACAACCTCGGTGCTGGAAGGACGTTAACCACCAAACCAACCAACCAATTAATTCTTTCTTTTAGTTACATTTTTTCCAGTATGTTACTCTGTAGTATTATCCAGTGTTTTATTTGTATTTTGTGCATTATTTGGCTAGTTCTTTTATCAAGACGCACTGGAGTGTTCCATACCAAGTTCTCGCGCACTCTAAACTGGCACATGCCGTGTGTCTACTTACACGAAGTAACGTAGCAGATATTCAGAAGAAAATTTACTTCTCATGAAAATAGTACACTGAGAAAAATCCGTTGAACAAATATACGCTATCCTTATTTTTAATACGGAAATCTGTACGGAGCATACGTTATCCACATACTACATTCGTACTGCCTTTTTTCCCGCTTAGATGTTGCACCATGCCGCTGCAGGGTGTCTGACATTTAACAGTCTTCTATACATTACATACGTAAACGTATGTTATATACGTCAGCTATATGTTATATACGTTCATCTGTATATGCGATTCTTACCGTCTATATAGATTTCTTTGTTTGATATGGAAAGTCATGGAACAATTATGTGGAAAGTACTATAAACCATACATTTTTAGTTATACGTTTGCTACTGGATGTTACCTTTAGTATAGTAGCACGTTCAGTCCAAAAACTATGGGATTTACGCACGTAATCTTACGTTTTTACATGCTACATACAATTTTTTTCTCTATGTTCAATGAAAATCATATGCATCACTAACCTGCACCAGGTTATGGCCTAGAAAGAAGTCTGAGGTTTAATTTGAAAGCGTTTACGGGATGGACGGTCGTAAAAAAAACATCAAATTTTGGCACTCACTCATCTAAATCTATTATAATTACTTCCTGTGAACATGAAAATTTCAAATTTGGCACAAATCTATGATTTCTAACATGAACAAAGGAAACAAAACGTGAAAATTACGGAAACATGGCAAAATTACATATACCATATTTTTACTCGCGTTGTTCATGTACTTTTTTGACCAATTTTTTTTTAAGAAGTAGGTGCATAATTTGTTGCGAGTAAACGATTTTACATAGGTTTATAATGAAACTAAAATGTGATAATCAGTGAGAAAAAAAATTATGTGGCTTAATCTTTCAGTGGTTCATTTCCATCATTGCTTTCTTCCTGAAAACTACAGTTCTCCTCTGAATTATCCATATTTTCGTCAATCTGCTGCCACACAGTATCAACCTCATTGGTGTCAAGTGCATTGGAAATTTCAATCTTCAAAAGTTAACGCGTTAAGCCACCATGTCCCACTCTCTTATTATCCAGGAACACATCTGTTCAATCTTATCTGTCCAATAGGTGTCAAATTGTGTCTCCTTCAGCGATCTATTTGCATACAACTTTTCTCATGTCCTTAAATGGCTTGTTGCCGGAAACATTTCTATGTTGAACACTGGTGTAAGATCGCCCGCGAAAATGGCCAGCTCCTCTGTCTTCATTTCAGTTATAATCCTTCTGAAACCTATTCTGGCCTTACATTCACTAATTAGAAGAATCCTTCAAACAGAATTTTACTAACATATGACCATGACTGAAATTTTATCTCGAGGTCTTGAAAATCTAGTTATGTAAAAATTTATTTTCTAAATATATTGTTTATAAAATCAGGTGCGTGAATTACCGGAGTAAATACGGTAGTTATATCACATAACAACGATTTAAAACACGATTTAAAAGCAGTATGGTGCACAAATATACAAGTAAGATTCTTAAAGTAAATGTTGAAAATGATTTCTTCTCTCTCACTATTCCGCTGCAAATAAACTTTTCCTGTAACAATGGGTATAACAGAACAACCAGGGGTAAAATTGGGTTTGAAAAGGTAGGGGGACCGTAGGTAGCGGCATGTCACGCCGTCCCTCTGCCTATCTTTGCCCATTGTAATTTTTAGAAACTGGGGGGATGCCGTACATATTTTTGGAGATGGAAGGACGGCGTACTCTCTCGTTCCTCCGCACTTTTACCCCTGAGAACAACAACAAAAACAAGACTCAAATATACCTTGTACCGCTTTTAAAGTGAATGCACTGTAGAAGATACTTTCTGTACACATCAAAACTTAACATTTGGGACAAATATAGAATTGGTGATGTAAGGGTAGTAAGAAAATTAGAAGCTTCACCTTAATTATTCTCTCTAACAATTACTTTTCTTTTAAAACAAGATTTTCATTTCCATCCTAATGGCGAACAGAAAAGGAATACACATTCTGTTATTGTAAATCGTTTGGTTTACAATTATAGATCTCTATTCTTTTTGTATTCAAACAAACTGATGATCATACGAGAACCTGACTCTATTTTTCGCAGTTTGTATTTTTAGTGATATTTTTATGTTCTCGTAGTTTGTACCTATAACAACTTATCTTCAAATCTGCAACCTAGAATAAGTGCTTTTGAAACACGTTTGAAACACGGTTCTGGGTAGTTAACAATAACACTTAGCCATCGAGCCATCTATACTACTAGAAATGAAAACTAATGTCTCTGTACTTGCATCATAGGAAAACGGTTTCACGTATAATATCAATATTTGAATACAGTTAGTACTTACTGTACTTCAAACTATTTAGTTTTAACCATGTTACTTTCAATAAAATATGGATCCTAAGGGTGCCGCGGGAGCTCAAATTTCGTGCTAAAAATAGGGCATCTCACTTGCCCTTGAAGTTAGAAAGACGAAGCGGTGTATATAAATTCCTAAATTAAAAATAAGTGGACACGTATCCCAACGTTTCCTAAAGTTCCACTTTTAACCGAAGGCAAGAGGCAATTTCTATAGTTGATTCTTCACATTCAAAACGACGTTATTTTGTCATTGTCACAGGAAAACGGCAGAAGTATTTGAAATTGATTTTTCAATATATAGTTAACATCTCTTTCGAACTGGACTTGTTCATAAAAATGCAAATTCTAAGAAGAGGGGGAAGAGGATTTCAAAATTTATGCCGAAAATATTACACTAGCTTGCAATGGAAAAAGTGTTTAGAAACTAATAAGTGATTCTTATAGATTTCGTGGTGCTGATTTCAACTCAATAATCGAAAAAGCTCTATCACGTAAGGTTTTTTTTTTTTCACAAGCGCACATCTTGCTATGCGCTTTGTCTCTTTCTCTGAACGCTTTGTAGAGAGAGCATATTAAATATGTTCTGACTAGACGACAGGAAAACTATTGATAAAATAGTTTCAAATTTACAAAGTAAACGTATAGGAAGTAAATATAATAATACTTCCTGTTAATTAAATTTATTTGTTAAGCAAATTCAGGCACCACTCTATTAAATTAAATTTCGTGCAATTGTAATGGCAAAGAATGCCATTCCTTATGATAGGATTGACAGTTAGGTCTTGTTTGTTTATAAGTATACCTATGTTAGGTGAATTGACTGAATGTAAAATGCTGTTTGGTGTGCGCTATAAACTATCCAGTGTTTGTGAAGTGTTCTAAATGGTTTCAATGGATTGTCGGAATTCGTCAGGTTCGTTTTGTCACATTTGTGCAGGGTCGGATTTAGCATTTTGGGGCCCCTAGGCCCAATAATTTTTTTCCGCCCCCTAGTCTGGTTAAAGTTACTTTCCTAAAATCCTTTATTAAAAAATTATATCAGGCCTATATGTTAATTGCTTAAACACCACTCCACGATGCAATTTTATCATTGCAAGTTTTTTGAGGAATTTACTTGGTTCTGGGCTTAACAAAATACCATTAATGAATTAACAAAAGATTGGTGAACTTTACCAACAATTATTTGTTCCAATGAACTTCAAAATCAAAATACTTTATTAGCCTGATTTTTTAAAATCAATTCAAAAATTATGTTAAGTTATGGCTATTTATTTTTATTTCTAGATATTTTTAATTTTTTTCTCTCGGCCGTGCGCCCCCTGGGAGCTTGCGCCCATAGGCCCGGGCCTATTGGGAAAACCGGCCCTGCATTTGTGGAGAATATATAGTAAAGAAATATCAGCAGAACATAATAAACTTTGTCAAAAAAAAAGTGTATTTCACTTATTTTGGTGTAAAATTAGGTGACCGAGGGCTCCCCACAACATTTGTTATCCATTGTAGAAGTTTCGAAAGTGGTGGAAGGGGATAAAGCAGTCTTTTCGTTTTGGTGTGCCTATTGATTTGGAGAGAACCTCGAAATCATACCGATGACTCTTATTTTCATTGTGCAACATACAAGTGTTCCACGAAAAAAGCACATCTTTCATCCAAACCTACCTTCAGCAAGACGCCCGTTTTGCAATGCTCAGAAATATCTATTCCACATTATCCAGAAACATTAGAAGATACCAACTTAAGTTTTGAGGAGATGATCAGGATACAGACGAGTTTGAAGTTATTCCAGAAACAACGAGCCTGAGATATTTTTGCAGGCAGAACTTAATAATTTAGTTAGGGATTTGGGTCTTATCAAAGAAATGCGCAGTTACTGGGTTTTCGACTGAAGGAAAAAATCTTTTGGCACCAGGTACTTCTTTTTCTTGGTTCAGATAAAGAGAAAGATTTTTCATTCCTTACTTTTTGTGAAGAAAGCTTAGTATATTATTGCAATGTCGCTGGATTGATGGAGAAGTTGAATATACCATATGAGATAAGGACTGGAGACTGTTCATCGACTCTTCGAAAAGAAGTATTAAAGGAGTGTTGCTACATAATGACAGTAGATACATCTCAGTTCCAGTTGCTCACTCTGAGTTTCTAAAAGAAAGTTACGAAAATCTATCTAATCCTCACAAAACTTAGCTGGACAAGCTGTGATTTAAAAGTTATTTCGGTGATTCTAGGCCACAGGCAGTCTACACCAAACATCCATGCTTCCTCTCCGAATGAGATAACAGGGTTAAAGATCATCACTGGGACAGAAAGTTTTGTTACCTAGAACATCCATAAAGCCTGAAGTTAAAAATATAATACAGTAAATTTTAGTTGATCCTAGTAGAATCCTGTTCCCGCCACTTCATATTAAATTTGCGTCATAAAACAGTTCGTAAAAGCTCTGCCAACAAAAGGAGAATGTTTTCGATACTTGACTGAAAAGTTTCCAATGAAAAGAGTGTATTTATTGAAACTAAAACTAATGAAAGATCGCGAATTCGTTGACACAATGACCGTACCTGAGCAAGAGGCTTGGAATGTGTTTAAAGAAGCCTTTCACCTTTTTTTTTTTTTTTTTTTTTTTTTTGATAACTTTAAGGATCCTAACTTCAAGCTCATTGTAGAAAACATCTTAGTAAAATTCAAAGATTTGGGATGCTGAATGAGTTTAAAACTGCACTTCCTTAATTCACATTTAGACTACTTCAAGGAGAATCTAGGTGCAGTAAGTGACGAGCAGATAGAGCAATTCCACCAAAGTAACAAGGATATGGAGCGAAGGTACCAGGGAAGATGAAACGCCAACATGCTAGCAGATTATTGGTGGATGCTGCAGAGAGACCTTCCGGAACCGAAGACGGAGTTTTCACTCAAAAAGGCAACATGAAGAGCTGTAAACTTTTCAAAAATCATGTTCATAAAATAAGAATATACCTAGGTATAAGTAGCTTTTCCTTGCAGCTATGACTCTCTTTTATTCAGAAACATTACGTGATACAGAAATATGAATGTTATTTTTGGAATTAGCGTGTCAAAATACATAAGGATCAGCAATTATATTTTAAACATTTATAGTGACCTTAATTTTGCAGGCTAGTGTTATAGAAAATATCACGAGCTCCTCGAGTTGGGCAGATGAAGTTCGGAATATAAACTGCTTATTAACAATAAGTTAACACATGTTTGAAAATTAGGCTGCAATGAAATTGCGCACATTTTTCCAGCTTTATCAGTTTTATCTGATAATTCGTTGACAAGCTGTCATAATGTACAGCATTGCGCACAAAATAATTAAGCAAATGTCAGATGAAAAATGTCTCTCTTCTTTTATGTTTATATATGTGTGTGTGACTTCATTGACGTGTTTACAAAAACGAGCTCCAGATAGGAAAACGTGTTCTCTCTTCTGTTATGTTTGTATGAGTGTGTTAAATTCTCGGCAGGTGTTTACAAGAACTGACTACTATAATTAATTAGACGATGGATGGTGGCTCAGTAGCCACCTCTGATTGGTGGAATGGAAAATGAACTTTTCAGAAACAAAATTAAAATTAAGATCAATTCCGAAAGGAGATGCCTATACACAAAGAAAGGAAGATTTGAAGAAACATAACTTCATATTGAAGGAGTATGAGATGTTTTAAAGGTGATACACATTCAGAGTATAAGACAAGGAGCATTAAATTTCTAAATATTGAAGCCTTAAAATTGCAACCAAGAAAATTTTAACATATGGATTGTAAATATTTAAACAGGATTTTGGAGGTATCTTGACTTGTTGTATATACTGATCAAATTAGATTTAGTTATTCCTAATATAATTTGTATTTTATTTCTAATTTCTGTTTCTATCCTAGTCTGAAGGAAAACCTTGTATGCGCACAGATTTTAAAGCTACCATTGTAGCAACGTTGGACAAAAATCTGTGTTCAAAAAGATCAACAGAGATTTGTACGCAATTCGGGGTCTGGAGTGTGCGCAATTCTGGGTCTAGGGTGTGTACAATTCGGGATCTGGAGTGTGCGCAATTCTGGGTCTAGGGTGTGCACAATTCGGGATCTGGAGTGTGCGCAATTCGGGGTCTGGAGTGTGCGCAATTCGGGATCTAGAGCGTGCGCAATCCAGTTGCTCCCGAAAATACCGCTTTCAAGAAGGAAATGTGGCAATGCACACATGTATTGCCAGGTGATATGTGATTGTCAGGGATCCTTATTGTTTACTTGTACATTTCTTTCGTGTTCACTTTTGGGGAGCACGGTAGTTCAGTGGTAGAGCGCTTACGTCTGGTATGTGGGATCCCTAGTTCGATTCTCGGCAAAGTAAGTTTGTGATGGATAACGTCGTGACCATTGGTTTTCTCAGGGTGTTCCCATTTCCTTCCACATTCTCATTCTATTATCATTCATTTGCCTTATCCGTCTCCCTTAGCCTAAAAGACATAATCGTAGGACGACGGACACTGAAAGAGTTCATTCAATTTTTTTCGTATTCATTCTTGCTTCCGGACAACAAATAACTTAATTACTAGCTTCTACATACTTGGTATACCAGCTTCATCTTGATATATCAACTATTGTGAAGCACGCAAATGATGAAGACGATTTTTATGTTGATATCATGTATTTGTTTAAGCTCAATTCCGCCTTTTAATTAGAAGACGTGGATAAAACTAAGGATGTTATAAAATAGAGGATCTACCCTTACAACAAAATCTTGAAGCCATACGTCACAGTTTCGCCATCCTTACTCTGCCCACTCCGCCCAATAGGATCGCAATGTTTTGAGCCAACAATCATGGCGGAAACGAAAGTAGCGAATCAGACGATGGCGGAAACGAGAGTAGCCAATCAGACAATGGCAGAAACGAGAGTAGCCAATCAGACGTGCCGATGCTCGGTTATTTTTTTGGCTTCATTGATTTAATAGGATGAAGATACATATGAGCAGATTTTCTATTTTATAACATCCTTGGAGAAAACTTACAAATTAATGCAACATTAAAACTCCACCTTCTTGTGTTTCTTCTTTATCTCTCTCCTTTTTTGTTCATATATTTATAAACAAGTTTCAATTGCGTGGAAGAGTAAAAATTTAAATTATTTTTTAATGACAATATTAAATGTTATACCTATTTTAGTTTTCTAGCTATGTTAACTATTTCATTTGCACATTCACGTTAATCGTGTAATTTCTTATTGCATATCTGTCTAGTTAATGTCCCTGAACTTTCTAGTTATGATTAACCCTTGAAATAATAAATCATAACATATTTAATTTTCCATATACACAGCTAATATAGGAGTTCACAAATGGCATTATACATTAAAATACAAATTCAATTATAAGGATCATGTGTGAAAATGATCCGTTACATGGTTTTAATTGTTCGCAAAGAATAATTAGCGCCCTGTTAGAAACGAATTTTTGAACATTAATTAACACTTGGATTGAAATTAGCTTTTTGTCGTTCTAATTCGATTCGATTACGCATCTTAAGAAAGAGAGAAAGGGGTTCAAATATGCCTTTCAAATATTTTCCATAATCTTATTTCTCTTGTGCGAAAAACTGACATTTAAGGTAATAATATCCCAAGACGTTCGATGGTTTCGTAAAGATCGGTTAAATTTTACGCAAGCTATCATGGAATAGACTAACGTTTCTCAACTGCTGTGTCGCGAATACATATCAGATGTGTCGCGAGATTTTTATTAGGCGACAGTGATTATATTTCTAACCACCCACTCTTTCATAAGTTCTCACTGCATGCCTGAATGGATAGTGGTTACTTAATAATCACTCGATTTTTTCTATAGTTTACATAATACTTACTACCTAGGCAAAGTAGCACGTTATAAAATGATGGTATGACACTGAAAAACTAAACACAGCGAGATATTTGTGTTGAGACTTACAGGGAATTCTGCCACTTAAAGGGTTTTCTTCTATGATCTCCAGCAAAGAAATTATCTTTATAAGAAAATAAGAATTTATCACCAATCAAAGTGGTTTCACACTTGTCTTTTAAGTTTAAAGCTGCAAAGTTTGCTTTTAATGTTCTTCATTTTTCTTTGGAAGGAAACACTGGACATGAGAGGGTGTCTGCCCAGATTCGTAAATGTATAGATATGCTTTGCAATATCGCCGGGGCAAATATCTCACTAGTTTTAAGTTTGATGTCTTATTATATTTCTTATGGTAATATTTCTTTCTCATATTCCTGCTTAAGAGTCATAAATTTCCTTTTATGTTAATATGTTTCTATTCAAGACTCTTACGTAATTTGCATGTGAGATTTGTATCTTACAGTCATTCGATAATTAAAAAATGTATTTTATGTATTTTTATGTGTTTGGTGTTTGCATCCAGGAAAAAGAATCATATGCAGTGGTTTCATGAAAGTTTGAAACGAACTTTGGTGTGCCTCAAAGGAAAAAAAGGTTGAGAAACGCTGGAATAGACGGACGGACACACACAAAAATACATTTTGAGTCGCATGACAGAAGCTCATTTACGCTCGCTTCAAATAAGATCGATCGATTAGAATCGAATGCTTAATTCTTCAGGTTTTGAAATTGCAAATCAATTATTGGGAGATCAATCGCATAATAGAAACAGACAGTTTTCTAATAAAAAGAAAAGAAAAGGAAGAAGAAGAGAGCTAGCAGAGAACGAGTTCAGCGTTTCTTTAACGTAAATGGATCGGTTTCAACTATTAAAAGCGACATTTATAGGAAGGCGATAAATTTACGGTTTGAGACAGTCGTAATCCCTTTTTCAATGGAAGAACACTTTTACAAGCGACATTCTAAAGAAATGAGCTTGATGTCCTCTCTTTCTTACTGTTGGACTTATATTAAATAAAAGAGAAAGTACAAGAAGTGAAAAATAGATTGTGTAAACTATTCGAACTCCTCACCCTCCCTTTTAATATACATTTCAATGAAGTTATAAGAATAGAAATCGAAAAGATGCTCTATTTTTTTAGAAAATTTTATAACCTTCTATTCCCTTAAAATGGGCCCTTTAATCAAGCTGGAATGATAATAACCCCCGCTTTGAGGTAGGTACTAACAATATTACAAAAATTCATTACAAACGGTTTAGCCATCTTCCTGTGAAACGATTGCAAACAAGGGACAAGTCGCTTTCAATGTGAAAATTTAAGCTACAGGAAAGTGCCAGTGCCCCTTACAACTATGCAACTATATCCTCAGTGACAGTTTGGTTGCATACTTGTAAGTGTTTATTTATTTATTTTTGCCTGAAAATGGTTTCCAGCCCTCCTAGAAGTGCTAGCGATATCTTCAACTCACAGTATTTTTTTTTTCTGATTGTAAGTTATATGTGTACGAAGTTTGGTTGAAACTTTTGTAAGAGTTCCAGAGTAATACTAATGTATATATATATATATATATATATATATATATATATATATATATATATATATATATATATATATATATATATATATATATATATATATATATACTTACAGTCAGCGACAACAGTTCTTTACGTTTGATGAAATTAGTTTTGTGAATAACTTCACAATGGGAGAACAATTTCAGTAAATTAAAAAAGTATGTAATTTTCTGTACGTTCCAGCCATACCACAATTATTTGCCAAATAAATTTTATCAAATGGAAAGAACTTTTGTGTCTGATTGTACCTACCCTAACATATATATATATATATATATATATGAACTATACCGACAAATTATAAGAGGAAATATCTCACATCAAAATATAAGAGAAATTTCAAATAGATCTGTAATAAAAAGTGCATAGTTTCAAGGCTTTTCAAAATCGTACAAAAGCTAATTTTCAACATGCACTGTTTTGTAACGATATGTTTCAGTTTTTTTTTTTTTTTTTTTTTTTTTAGGTGCAAGCGTGAAAGAAAATGTTGCAGCATTTATTATTTATTATATATTTATTTGCCAAAGTTCCAGATACAGCAAGGCAGCCATTTTACACTGAAACTATATAACATAGAATATAAAATTAACAATAACAAGTGTAAACAGAAAGCTATATAAAGGTCCGTAAGTGCAGCAATAACAAATTGAAATAAAACTAAGGTTCTATAAGTGTAGCACTAATTTCCCGTCGGAATACATTCTCAGATTTAAAAATATCCACGTCAGAAGCAATGGAGTTAAATTCAGAAGCCAGTCTATAGAACAAAGAACGCTGAATAATTGATAATCGAGGCGTGTTGCAATGAAGTAGTTCACTATTTCTAGTTCTTCTTGCAGGTACCCGAATATTAAATTTAGAGATTAGTTCTTCACTTAGAATTCTATGAAGAAACATCAAGTAGCATGCGACGAGATGAAGGTGTACGGATGCCAAGAACAGTCAACAATTCAGGTTTACTTAAACAGCGTACAGAAGGTATTCTTTTCCTGACAATGGCAAGAAAGAAATTTAGAACTGAGTCAATGCGAGAGAGATTTGATACGTTAGCCATACTCCAAATGGTGGAACAGTACTCTATTTTCGTTGAAATAAACGTTTTATAGAATATACTTAAGGCTTTAATATCAATAAACTCTGTAAACCTGTACAGGAGACCCAGCGTGCGTTATTCCGACCACTAGGGACCATGGTGCTGGCATTTCTTAACACTTCTGACTTTCCGCCGAAGCATTTCTGTCCACTGTTGTTCAAGGCTTGCTTTTTACCTAGTTCGGACCCACTTTGAAATCAGAGCGTGTCTGAGCATTCTGTTGATAGCATGTCAGGGAATTATATACCCTGTAGAGAATCTGTTGCACACTCATTGCACATTGATGAAATATGCATTTTTGGATCGCGTATGTATGTTTTTCTTTACGTTAATATGGACAAGCACTCCACAGTTTCTCGAATTCAAATTAGCGCATGTTGAATTTTAACTTTTCCACGATTTCGGACAGGACCTAGCTTTGAAACTATGCACTTTTCCCTGCAGGTACATATAAGCTTCTTCTCTTATTTTGATGTGAGAGGTCATCTCTTTCAGTTTATCGGTATAGTTCAGTAATACCCTGTATATCAGATGTTCTAAAAATGACGCCCACAGACAATAGAGCGCTATTTTTCAGCTCAAAATAAAGCAAAAAATACTATATAATGGTATACCCTCCAGAGAGCCTCCTTCAGCCGATAAGGAGAATCAAAATTGCACTATGTAACAGCGTTAAAGATGAACTTAGAACCATCAACGGTTACGGACTTTAACTTCTAGCTGAAAAGAATGGATGTAACTATTTGATGGATTGGTATATCTTCTCTGCACAGTTTTTTTTTATCTGCACGTTGCCACATAGTGCAATTCGTGCCTCCAGACGGAGACCCAAAATGTATACAATTATATTAGATATATATAGCTTTATTTTGACTTGTAGAACAGTGCTCTGTAGTTCGTGGAACCCAATTTTAGAACACCCGATATAACAAAGATTTTTTAAAAAGTGGTATCGAATCGCAGTTTTCTATACAAATCATAGAATTGTTATACAAATGCTGATGTGTGTCCTTTTCCTTCATGCCAGAAGGATTCTCTTCTTATCTCATATAGTTGTTATAAATCTCCTACGTTTCCCTTTAAATGTCTGTTTGGTTTTTTAATAACAGTACACCATATTACTAGAAAGTGACCGTAGAATTGACGACAAAGAGACATGAAAATAAAGCATTACAATGAGCTTCCGATATTCATGATCTAAGCTCACTTTTCGGAAATTAGACAACTATTGAAAATACGGGACGTTAGGAATATTCCCTCTTCTTTCAAGCTCTGGGATAAGAAGTTCATAAATGACATATCGCCATAGTTACATATTTCATAGCATTGACCCAGAAATATTTTTTGGGTATGTCCTCTTGTTTTTCACTGAAATGGAGAAGTGTTCGGTTTACAAATTTGGAAAAATGTGAAACCAAACTTGATTCGGACACAATTTGGTTAGAATGTGACTTGGGAAATAAACTATCGTTTTTTTTTTTAAATAATTAAAATATATGTTTACTTTATAGGCTGTGTAATGCCAGTACTCCTTTTCTTTACGGCATTACGGACTATGAGCTTAATAATAAAAATAATAATAATAATAATAATAATAATAATAATAATAATAATAATAATAATAATAATAATAATAATAATAATAATAAATGCATGGACACATTGGTTAGCAGATATTATATTAGGCAATCCGTAGAATGAAACGGTTGTTACTAGAAAGTAAATAGAAAAAGAAAGAAAGAAAGAAGGGGCCGCGGTGGCTCAGTGGTAGAGCGCTCAACTCTGTTGCTTGGGGTTTCGGGTTCGAACCCAGCCCTCGCCAAGTGAACTTTGTGGTGCACAAACACCGTGTGCGTGGGTTTTCTCGGGATTCTCTCGTTTCCTCCCTCTTTCTTCATTCCGCCATTTCATTCATTTCTCATCTTAACCGTCTCCTTTAACCTAACCGGCATAACCGTGGGACGTAAAACTCAAAGATTTGATTTTCTTTCAAAGAAAGAAAGAAGTCATTCTTTTTTCCCTATTTTGCTTTTCAGTATTGTACGTGTTCGTTACATACAAAAATAATTTATTTTTACAATACAGTAAGTTAAAAACAGTGGCGTGCGGTACTGTTGCCGATCGTGGAATATGTCGTGAATAGTAATACACCCTCGATATTGCCAAACACAATGTAATATTAGTATGGGTTTAACATAAGAATCAATACGTTCATGGGTTTTCTCGAGGTTTCCCGTTTCCTCCCACATCATCATTCCACGATTTTAGTTTCGATTAGGATTAGGATTACGATTAGAAATTAGATTTCTGGGCTGTCGGCATCTAATTCCATTTAGCCCGTCATTATATGAAGGATGACGTTCCTCGGCGACCACACTATCCAATGAAAGGGAAGGAAGAGAGGATTGGGGAAGAACGGAAGCGGCCTGAGTCCATTATGTTAGGAACTATTCCGGCATTTTCCTCCTGTGAACGAGGGAAAATCCAAGAAAAACCTCACTCAAGATGGCTGGCCTGAAAAAGTTGTTATACCTTTTCGACTGAATGTCTCCACCGGGAATCGAACCCGGGACCACTCGCACCAAAGGTGAGAGCGTTAGATTTTAGTTTCGAGTCTCTTTTAAAAAGTGTATGATAAAGATACTGAAAGATATATTTAAAAAAAAATGATTGTATGAAGGAAAATTACGAAATTATTTATAAATATGCCATCTTGCCTGAAAAAGGAAGAAATACGTTGTAAAAACAACAAAAGAAAAATATGTCAGATCAAATTGGCTTATTTCTGCTCATTTTCACCAGATGCGACAAAATCGCACTCCATAATTCCATTCAATGGTAAATAAAAATAATCGAGTCCCAATTATTACATTTCAACAAATCGAGCCTTGTTTGTAGTGTATTTTAACACCTTTGCTGCCATGGGAATCAGCGGTGATACTCATTTCGGAATCGCTAATATGCACTGAGTACCACCGGTGATACTCAAGAGCAATGTTAATGTATAACCCGTTTTGTTCGGTATGCAATCACAGATTTATCTTTATCACGATTGGCACCTGAACAATCTATACTACGTGCGACTTGGCTACCATCTGTCGTCAATTGTTCGCACAGAGGGAATGCACAACTTAAAAACATTGTGGCAGCGAGTGTTAAAAAAAGAGCAATTAGTATATATTTCTGAGTTTGTTCGGTGGTGGCGCTAGTGTCGCTTAAATAAAAATGGTGTGGGTACAGAGAAATTCACAATTTGTGTGGTGGTGGTATGGAGAGACAAAACGTGCTGAACAAGTGTAACAAAACTTTCGCTGCGTGTTCAACAAGCATCCTTCGACACATAGCACTAGCAAGACATAAAGGGATCAATTTTGCCAAATTGGGGTCAACAAATCGGGTAGTCTCTTGATAGGGAATTTTTTTTTAACTTTGATCAAACGTGGTAAGCCAATTCTTTAGCCAAACTGTTCTCTAGACTACTTTTTATCTTTCTTTTATAGAATTATATCATTAAGGAATAGAGGAAACAATTTTGTCACACTGAGTTCGACAAATCTGCAAGTTTAATGATAGAGAGAATTTCCTGAACTTGGATCAAGTGGTAAACCAAGAGTCTAACAAATCTAGGAGTTTGATTATAAGGAATTTCCTGAACTTGGGTCAAGTGGTAAGCCAACACTGAGTCTAACAAATCTAGGAGTTTGATTATAGGGAATTTCCTGAACTTGGGTCGTGGTAAGCCAACACTGAGTCTAACAAATCTAGGAGTTTGATTGTAGGGAATTTCCTGAACTTGGGTCGTGGTAAGCCAACACTGAGTCTAACAAATCTAGGAGTTTGATTGTAGGGAATTTCCTGAACTTGGGTCGTGGTAAGCCAACACTGAGTCTAACAAATCTAGGAGTTTGATTATAGGGAATTTCCTGAACTTGGGTCGTGGTAAGCCAACACTGAGTCTAACAAATCTAGGAGTTTGATTGTAGGGAATTTCCTGAACTTGGGTCGTGGTAAGCCAACACTGAGTCTAACAAATCTAGGAGTTTGATTATAGGGAATTTCCTGAACTTGGGCCAAGTTGTAAGCCATGAGTTTAACACATCTAGGAGTTTGATTATAGGGATTTTCCTGAATTTGGGGCAAGTGGTAAGCCAATTTCCTGGACAAACTGTTCTCTGGACTATTTTCCTTTGGGAGTATGCATCAAAGACACGGTGTGTTCTAACCAAAAGATTGATGATCTGTAAGAACTGAAGAACCGTATTCTGATTTTTTTTTGTAACCTCCTAAGATCGTACAAAACACGTAGGAAGAGATTGAATATGGCCTGCATATTCTTCGTGCAGCAAACGGAGCTCATGTGGTCCTCTACTCAGGCACGTAGCCAAGGGGGGGTCCGGACCCTCCCCCCTTCGAGACCAGAAACGAAAAAAAATTAAGGAAGGATAAAACAAAATGAAATTAGAAAAAGAAGGATCAGCATTAAAATTTAAAAAAAAAAAACTACAGGAAGCTTTTGTTTACTCTTTCTTATGAGGAAATTTGTATTGCAGTAGGACGTCGATAATCCGAACGTCAAAAATCCGAACGTGGTCCCTAGCAGCTCTTTACATTTTGTGTTAGTGCTAGCGATAAGCAAACAGTGTTGTCCGTCAGCGTTGTGTGAAATCAGTGTTTTTACAAAAGCTCGTTAATATGTAATTGTTTGTCATGCATATTTTTTTTCCTTAGGCCTAAACAGGTTAAGGTTTACGTGCGAGTTACAAGAACTGTGTAATATACTGTGTAGCAGGTTCTTCGGAAACATTAAAAGTAAGTAGTCTCATGTACGGTATTGTAATTACTGTATGTACTGTATAACCACCGTATCGATAAAAGAGCATACCGTACAGTATATTTAAGCCTAAATAGCATTTTCTTGGTTATTTTAGAAAATCCGAACAATTTGAAAATCCAAATAACCTGTGGTTCCAATTAGCTCGGATTTTCGACTTCTTACTGTACTGGCAATACATGGTGGAGAGGTGAGCGAGATATCCTGGAAGAGTCAGGGAATTTGAAATTTCTAGAAAAGTTACGGAATTCTCAGAATTTCTGCTACTAGTCAGCAAGATTTCAAACTTAAGAAAGCATAAGCCGTTGTGTAACAGCGTGAACGTAAGTTTTCTTCATCTCATCCTTGCATTATCAAACATCTTATTTCAAAAACAATTTTCTACTCATCCTATAACCCGTCACTTGGAACCGACAGTAGTTGACGGAATAATAAAAACAAAAATTTATGTTAAGAAAGTTCTGTTAGCATTTGATTCAACAGAGAAAGGAACGCAGATATTATAAAATATTTTGCAAGACATTATTGAGTATGCACGTTTTATAATACTGAATATGTACTTTTTATAATAGTTGAGGTCATAATGAAAGGAAAATTGTTATATTTGAATAAACAGAGGAAGGACGTAAATATTATGAAATCTTTTTCAATACTTTTTTTTATTCTTTTAGTCGAGATTTCTTCATAGTTTGTTAATCCTCATTTTATTGTCCTAACAAACCAATATATGTTGATAGTAAAGTAGTTTAAATTGATCATGCTCCTGGGCCTTCAAAATTCATGACACCCCCCCTTCCCGTTAAGAAATCCTGGTTAACCGAACCAATATATGTTCCAGTAAAATAGTCTATAATGATCGAGCCCCTGGTGTGATGACCACAGTATTTCATGTCACGGACTCCCCCCCTTCACGAAATCCTGGCTATGTGCCTGTCTCTATGCATTGTAATCACTCTACCTTGAACTCTGTGCACTTCTTTGTCCCTACACAATGTAATTTTAATCTTGTTGGTAAGTTTTGTGCCACCCTATACATATTCTTTTCGCCTCTTGACCTAAATGTCTTTTCTTTTTTTCAGACTATCAAATTAACACTATGCTTCATCTATCTATTTTTTTAGGTGCGTAAGATCTTATGCACACACTAGATGTCTCGATTTACTTTTTAGCAATATTATTGTGAGAGTTATACCTACGAATTTGGAAGCTTTGAATTCAAACGATGTAATAATTAGCTTCTTATTTTGTTTATACTTACATTTTATTAACTTTGATGAAGAACTTATTACTATCTCTGTACGGGAAAGTAAGAACAGCTTTTATAGAAAGAAGCAACTAGAAAGTAAAATAATGCTAACAGAGGACGCTGGTAACTTGAGTTCAAAAGATAAGTCGATCATAGATGCTTCCTGACTTTTACAAATGGTGCATTCACTTCTAATTTCATTATTGTAAGTTCAATTAAACTTGTACGGTATTTGCAAATATATGTATACAGCAGACTTTTTCTGATCCAACTTTGTTTTAACTGTCCATCTTTCAAGATGTGTCTTTTTCGTTATCAGTTACGTCTGTGCTCCACAACAACATACAACTCCACAAATACCATACTTTTGAAAGTAGATTTTTATGTTTGAAAGCGCAACTGTATTTCCTTTCGTTTAGCAAATGTGTAAACCCAGGCACGTAGCCAGGATTTCGTGAAGGGGGGGGTCCGTGACATGAAATACTGTGGTCATCACAAAAGGTGTTCGATCACTCTAAACTATTTTACTGGAACATATGTTGGTTCGTTTAGCCAGGATTTCGTAACGGCGGGGGGGGGGGGGATGGACATGAAATTCTGAAGGCCCAGGCGCTCGATCAATCTAAACTACTTTACTATCAACATATATTGGTTTGTTAGGACAATAAAATGAGGATATGTTGGCAAGTATTTTAATAACAAACTATGAAGAAATTTCGAGCAAAATAATAAAAAAAAGTATTGAAAAAGATTTTGCAATATTTACGTTCTTCTCCTGTTTATTCAAATATAACAATTTTCCTTTCGTTATGACCTCAATTATTATAAAAAGTACATACTGAATGCTGTCTTGTAAACTATCCTTTAATATAAATAAAATGAAGAGTTTGTTTGTGTGTTTGTCTGTCTGTCTGTCTGTCTGTCTGTGTGCTGCCTGGGGACCAGACGAGTGGACCGGGAGTTACCAAATTTTGGTCAGGGGTTGGCCCAGTCCCCAGATCAAGACGAAGCGTTTTTTTTTAAATTTCGAAACAGTGGGGTCTCAGGGGGGCGTTTACCGGAACCGGCTTGGGAACCAGACAAATTGATCTAGAGTTACCAAATTTTAGTCACGAATACCTTGGTCCAGGCTCCAGACCAGAGTTAAACGTTTCTGTCGAAATTCGAACCAGGGGTTCTCAGGGGGCGTTTACCGGGACATGTAAAAGTAGTAGAAAATGATCAATATTTATTTATTTATTTAACAATCACCAGACACAGCTCAGAGGCCATTTTACATTGGATATCCAACAACATTAACAATGGAAAGGATTTGGGAAGGTATCGGCCAGGGCCTGTTTAGTAGGTGCTATCCCGGCATTTGCCTGGTAGGACTGAGGGAAACCCTGGAAAACCTCAGTCAGAATGCTAGGCAGCGGGATTCGAAACCACGACCTCCCAAATGCGAAGCCAACGCTCTACCACTTGAGCTATTAGTGCCGAATTCATATTTTCGCGGTCGCTGAAATCAATGGTGAAACTCCAGTCGCATTAACTTCCAAATTCACGCTATTCGCCTCCGGACCGGGGGTCACCGGAAGGGGGTGAGATACTAAGACATATAAAATTAATCCAAAATGACCAATATTAGTGTCAAATCCATAGTTTTCGCGGTCGCTGAAATCAATGGTGACACTTCAATTAGCGATGACTTGCAAGTATACGGGACAGGAGCCAGCGGGGTGTCGATACCGAGGCATATAAAAAATATCCCAAAATGACCGATATTAGAATCAAATCCATAGTTTTCGCGGTCGCTGAGATCAATGGTGATACTCCCACAGGCGTTGACTTCCAAATACAGCCCCTGTGCGAAGCATATGTATATTCAACTAGTTTTACAACATATGCGTTCCTTTCTCTGTTGAATCAAATGCTAACAGAACTTTCTTTCAACATAATTTTTTTTGTTTTTATTATTCCGTCAACTACTGTCGGTTCCAAATGACAGGTTAAAGGAGCAACAGAAAATTGTCCTTGAAATAACATGTTTGATACTGCAAGGATGCGATGACGAAAAGTTATGATTAAAAATGCCCACGCTGTTACACAACGGCACTTATGCTTTCGAAAGATTGAAATCTCCCTGACTAATAGCAGGAATTCTGAGAATTCCATAACTTTTCTTGAAATTTAAACCTCGCTTACCTCACCACCATATTGCAAGTAATACAAATCTCCTCATAAGAAAAAGTAAACAAAAGCTTCCTGTAGTTTTCTTTTTAATTTTTAACGCTGATCCTTCTTTTTGTCATTTCATTTTGTTTTATCCTTCCTTAATTTTTTCATTTCTGGTCTCGAAGGGGGGGTCCGGACCCCCCGGACCCCCCCTTGGCTACGTGCCTGGTAGACCCATAGGAAAACGACCATTAGGAAGACCTAGGCGCAGATGGGAGGACAATATTAAGATGGATCTCGCAGAGATAGGAACACAAAGTAGAAACTGGATGCAATTAGCTAAGGATAGAAGTCAGTGGAGAGCTTTTGTGATCGCGGCACTGAACCTCCGGGTTCCATAGGCCATAGAGTTAGTTAGAGTTTGGTTAGTTAGTTAGTTAGCAAATGTGTTTATAAAATACAGTACTGTACTTCATTCAGTATTGTACAAGGTGGCCAGAAGTCCTTTTACACACAATCTAAATGTAACAATGTAAGATGTTAATATATATAAGATTTGGACCTCTCATCCTGACCGTTAATATGGCAACAGTGCTCCTCACGTAAATTGCCATGATGTGACTGCCCACAGAGGATAAAGTCTGTGCGTTGACCAGTTGGTAAACAACAGCGGGAGATTCCAGTGACTTCACTTTAGAGAAGCGCTTAGTGGCAAATGTGGGAGTCCATAAACGGAAAAACCCAATGAAAATATCCCTCAGGTGATGGATAGGTTTCGTGAACGGTTCGGTAAGGAGCCATCTCAAGGTCGTCAGATTCTGATTACGTGCGAGAAAAAAAGCTTTTCACCTGAGAAGTGTTTTAGATGCCCTTTCATTCTGGTCGTCCATCAACCTGAAAGAAAACGTGTGCCACGTTGGTGATTCAGTTATACGTTCATTCTGCAAGTTGACCAGAAAGCGTTCTGCAGAACTTGGAATTACAAGGAGCACAATGCAGCTCCACATGAAAATAGACTTAAGTCTGCATACGCATTCCGGCTAATGGCCATCAATGAACTAACCGACAATGACTTTATTCGCTGGCAGAAAGAGTGCAGGATCTTGTTGGAAGCCTTCTCTACCATTCTTGCTCGGAAGTGCGTTCCTTTCTCTGATGGATGTGCTATTTGTCGGAGTTCGCGAGGTAGGAATGTCATCATATAGACATAGGAAAACCCATATTTTTATCAAGGAATTGAGAGCAATCCACCGCACGTCACGATTGAGAAGGAATAAGTGAACAAAACTTCTTTAGTCCTCACTTCTTTGAGGGTGCTGTAACCCAGATTACTTATCTGGAGATGTTGAATGACCGGCTTCTTTCACAACTGCAGAATCTAGGTATCAACACAGTTGGTTACTAACACGATGGAACTCCTGCCCACTTTGAAAATGCTGTTCATGAACATCTGAACGCGCTGTTCACTGGCTGGTGAATAGATCCTTGGTCTCCAAACTCACCAGCCACTTATCTTTGACCACCTCGAAGTCCCGACTGTATGACACCAGACAATGCTCTGTGAGGTAGCGTCCAATCACACATCAGGAAAAAACGGTATGTGGATAATGATGTTCTGCGGGCAAGTGAGCTTGAAGCCTTTTAGTTTGTGACGTCGCAGCTACTAAAGGAGATGAGTAGAACATAGAGGCATATCGAGCTGTACATGGATAATGGAGGTGCACATACGGACATTTTGGACTCATAACTGTAAGTATTATTAATGTAGTAATGAAATAAGTGCAGGTCTAAGCCCCTCTCTAAAATCAATTTCTTTTTTCTTTTCTTTTTCTTTTTTTTTTTTTTTTTTTTTTTTTTGCAGCTTTGTGTTTTTTCTTTGATTCAATGCACATACACCCTACATAAGTGGGTGTTTGTGTGATAGTCTACTGCGATTTTTTTAATATACAGTATTTTGTTCAACTGGATGTCACTCAAGCAGCTTACAGTCGAATATCTTGATTTCGTAACGTAAATTTATTGAACTATAATGCTGTAAGGTTTTTTAGCCTCTGTAGATATGCTGTACAATTTAGGAATTACGAAATAGTGATTTACATTTTAACCAACTTTCTCGTTATCCAACCAGGGTCCGGTCTCGTGATGGTCGGTTAAACGAAAGTCTACTGAGTATATTGAGTACATATTCGATAATCATTGAAGAATAACTGTTTAGATAATATCCTCCGATAATTACTTGTTATCCAATGGAGAGTTCAGTGGTTACCAAGAGGAAATTTCAATATACATACTATTCCTTTTTATGGTTTATACATAAAATTTGCTATGTACAGACTTTCTATATTTAAAAAAAAAATCTGGTCATACACTTCGCTTTGAAATGTAATTTAATCTTTCATGTTAACGTCCGACGATTATATCTTTGAGTTAAAGAAGACGATGATCAGTAGCGCATTTAGGGGGGCTTCCGGGCATAAGCCCCCCCGAAATCTCACATACTAAAGTAAAGTATACGAAATATCTTGCATAATTTTCACATTTTCAGACAAAGCTCCCCCGAAAGTTAGCAAAGCCCTCCCCGAAACAAAATTGTAAGTACGCCACTGACGATGATTAAGGCAAGTGAATGATGATGGAACAATTGGTAGAATGAGAATGTAGGATAAAACAGAAGTACCCAAAAAAAACACGGATACGATGTTATGCATTACAAATTTACTTTTCCGGGGATCGAACCAGGAGCCCCATGCACCAGAGGTAAGCAAGCGCTCTACAACTGAGCAACCGTGGCCTCTACATTTCGCTTTTTTTTTAAGTTATTTTTGTTGCAACATTATAAGTAGATAATCTTACCTCTTTTGTTTAAGATATGCAGCCTAGTTTAATGATAGTAATAATACGCGTATTAATAATTCACATTTGCTTTATTTGATTCAATCTTAAGTATTAGCTGAGTGCTGGTGCTTTGTCATGCTCCTTGATAACTACAGGTAAGAGACCCTAAGATATTTAGAATTTTTTATGCATATCCAAATTCCAATGAATGCGGTTCAAAATTACATTATTATATAATACGTAAGAGTCCATAACCTCGAATTTCGTAAGGTTAGAGACATAACATTTGGTTTTTAGACATTTCATTTAAAATAACAAAATGCACATTTCAGCGTTGTTTTTATGTTTGAGCAAGAAGAGAAGAAAACGAAGTTAACAGGAAAGAGGGGTGTGATTTATTTTAGTAAGATGGCCATATCTAGGAATACCTTAAGGTAAGAGATATGGGCCTTTAGTGTTTGGGCCCTTTATTTAAAGTAAATAGATGTGTGTTTAATCGTTGGTTGATGTTTGTCCTAGAAGAAAAGAAAAGAAGTGAAAAGTAGACTGGGCGCGGTTATAATAAGATGCCCATCTTGGGATCTCTTAAGGTTAGAGATGAAATTTGGTGTTTGGACATTTCATCTAAACGCATAAAGGAATGCATAAACATAGAAGAAAGAACACAAAATGTTGTCCACAGTAACACACCTAAACGCATAAGGGAATACATAAACATAGAAGAAAGAACACAAAATATTGTCCACAGTAACACATCTAAATGCATAAAGGAATGCATGAACATAGAAGAAAGAACACAAAATATTGTCCACAGTAACACATCTAAATGCATAAAGGAATGCAAGAACATAGAAGAAAGAACACAAAATATTGTCCACAGTAACACATCTAAATTCATAAAGGAATGCATAAACATAGAAGAAAGAACACAAAGTATTGTCCACAGTAACACATCTAAATGCATAAAGGAATGTATAAAGATAGAAGAAAAAATATTGTCCCCAGTAACACATGTAAATAAAGGAATGCATAAACACTGAAGAAAGAACACAAAATATTGTCCACAGTAAACATCTTAACGCATAAATTAATGTATGAACATAGAAGAAAGAACACAAAATGTTATCCACAGTAACACATCTAAACACATAAAGGAATGCATAAACACGGAAGAAAGAAAGTAAAATATTGTCCACAGGAACACATTTAAGCGGATAAAGGAAAAAAAAGAACACAAAATATTGCCCACGTGGCGATATTTGTTAGCTTACAATAAATGTAAAATAGAATAATTTCCAAGATTTCTATTTTCTCTCGAATTATTCGAAAACTACACATGAGAATTTATCTTCAAGTATGGCATTTTGGTCAACTCTATGTCGTCTTTGAATTCATATACGTTATCTCAACTTTTCACAATATTATAATTTTTTTAGCTAACTAACTAACTAACTTACTACCTCTATGACCTATGGAACCCGGAGGTTCAATGCTGCTTTCACGAAAGCTCTCCTATGACTTCTGTTCTTAGTCAACTGGATCCAGTTTCTACTTTGTATTCCTATTTCTGTGAGATTCATATTAATATTGTCCTTCCACCTGCACCTAGGTCTTCCTAATAGTCGTTTTCCCATTTAATTTCCAGTTAAAACTTTTAAAGCGTTACTATTTTTTTTTCATTCTGGCTACATGACCTGCCCAGCTGAGCCTCCTAGACTTAATGTCCCTAACAATGCATGGTAAACGGTATATACTATGCAGTTCCTCGTTATGAAGTTTCCACCATATCCCACTCTCGTTCCTCTTGGGTCCGAATATTCGTCTGAGGATTTTATTCTCAAATACTTTCAGTCTACGTTCTTCCCTCACAGTAAGCGACAATGTTTCGCAACCATACAGCACAACAAGCATGATTAACTTATATATATATATATATATATATATATATATATATATATATATATATATATATATTGTAACGTATATTAGCGTTTCCGTCGAAGAAAAAAAAATTAAGATTTCTGATGGAATTATAATTGTATATTTGGATGTAAAGGTAGGAGTTAGGTAATACGGCTTCTACTCAATAGATGCCCTTCCACTTCACTTATGAGTGCTTGTCACGAGGAGTTCCCTCGAATCTCAAGAGATGGCAGCACTTGTGGCTGTAGCAGCTGGGTGGGTTTGCCCAGCAATTCGGTCACTTGAAGATTGGAAAGGGTAAGGGTTAGATTAAAACTCTTGGAAATTAGTTAAATTCATTTTTCGGTATGATATAACATTGAAATTCCCTTTCGAACATATTGTTTTGGAATTATGTGATAGTTGGCTTGATACTATATGAAAGATTGCTTCAATTAGTGTGTGAACAGAATATTATGAATATTAATGCATGTTTAAGAATTTTGTGTGTGTTTTCTTTGGTAAGTAGAGTGCTATTTTTCTACTAACGTGGAGTATTGGGTTTACTCTTAGTACTGTCCTGGGGAATAAGGTGAGGACGCATTATTTAACCTCTTTTGGCTGTAGAAGGAGATTCGAAATTTATTCGTCCTCGCGTTATTTGTCAGAGCAGTGCATGGGACTCCCAATCCTTGGGTTTGGATCCCATTATAATATATATTGGTTCGGATCGCGCATGCTGGGTTCGGATCCCATTAAGCACATTTATGCCAACTTTAAAAATATTGGGAGAATATTTAAGTAGGAATTTTCATGTGGGAACAAACGCGTAATACCCGAGTAGACGTATTACTGTTAATTCCTAACCTAACCAATAAATATTGTGAGTTTTGGGGAAAGAAAAGCAAAATTAATTATTCACGTGTATCCGGATTGTCACTGAGTGCCGGAAGGGTGGTAAACTTCAGTGAATTGAAAGAGTAAATGTATATACGGGTAAAATTGTATCTTTTGAAACTTTTTCACGTTGCTTTTGACTAATTAATGTTCAAAGAATTTGATATTTTCGTAACTTTGGATAAATTAAATGTTAATCGTTGAAATTGTCATTTGTTGGGAAGTTTTTGGAGTTATTTCAATATTTAATCGTTTTGCTACGGGGTTTAAAAATTTCTTGTTGTTGTTATACCTATATTCTGTTTATAATAAATTGGTCAAGTTGAATTTTGAGAGTTTACATATATCTCCTAGTCAAAACAGGCTTGATTGCTTCCAGGAAAAAAAAAACATATTATTTTTCAGTGCTTTTACTCTGCTATTGCCAAAACAAGAATCGGGGAATCTAACTCGACTAGTGTGCTTGTGTTTGATTTGTGTGCAGGTAAAGGAAGGAATTGTGTCTGTTAATTGGGCAAGGTTTGACTTTTACCTGTTGACAAATTGAACGCGGGACCACAGTTGTATGTGTGAGCATGCAACGTTACAACTTTCCAATCTTCAAGTGGTACTTGTTTTGGCTATATACTTGCTTAGATTAGAATTTAATGTTAGGAAATAAAGCGCAGAGTAATATTCAGGAGATATATGATAAGAAAATAAATTTGTGTGAAGAAATTTTGAGGGTGCACCTAGCACAAGTTGGCACGAGTTGTTGCGCATTTGCTTGTTGTTTGTAAAAGGAGAAGAATTTACGGATAATTTTGCATTCTGGCTACAGGAAAGATGGATAATAGGCAGAATTATGAAAATATAGATACTTTTGATCGTAGTAGTTCGAGTAGTGAAGAAGGATTTGTAGGTTATGTAGCTTTTGAAAATCCTTGCTTTCATAATGCAGAGTCAAATTTTGATAGTAACTTTGTTGACCCAAATCGTGGGAGGCCACGGATACGTTCTTCCTCTGTTCCAGGCTTAGATAGACGAAATGTACACAGACATAATATGCGTACTGAGCATTTGAATTTTGATTTTAATAAATTAGCAACCGAAGGGGTGTATAAATTGTTGTTAGCCGAGACTAATCAATTACCTTTAGTAGACGGTACAAATACAGAATTATCATTCCAATTCATTTTGAAACTAGACAAAATAGTGCGTAGTAAAGATTTACCGTGTGATGTTATTTTAATAGCTAGTTTAGCGCGGACAAAAGGGGAATTTAATTATCTTTTGCAGTCGATGATTGGTACAGGATCAGTTTGGGGAGACATTTGTAGACAACTTGTCATTAAATTCATCTCACCTTTGGCTAGAACACAGTTTATGCGTTTAGAGTTTTACCGTGTTATGAGGGAAAATCAAACCTTGTATGAATTTGTGGAGGAGAAATTAGCATTAATACATGTTTTGGATATGAACTTCGAAGAACCAGTGATTTGTAACTTAATTTGTAATATGGTTAGTCCAATGGTTCATAAATTTTTCAACTGTAGGGGAGTACCGATGACTTTTGAACAGCTTGAGGACGCAGCTTTACATTTTGATAATATGTATAGATATAGTAGCGATTATTACAAATTGAGAAATGCTGTCGGACCAGTAATGGGTAGTATAAATAAAAATCCCCATAAGGGAATAATAAATAAAACGGCTACTTGTAATGTAATTAGTCAACCTAGTGTAAATAATAAACCGGTAAATTTGGTAGAAGGTAGATGTTTAGACGGGAATCCTGAACAAAATCAAAATGTAATAGTTTCTGGTAGGAATACGAATACGTCATCAGGTAGTGAACAATTTCAAGGTAATACAGGTGCCATTAGGAAGAATATTGTGACTAGTTCTTCGGGTTCAAACAAACATTTTCGAAAAAGGAACAGTGCTTTGGGTAGAAATTCTGAACATACGTCATTGGTGAATGAATCTGGTTTCCAAAATATAAATTCTTCACAACCTAATAAACATAATAGAGATCTTCTGGTTGTGCCTGCATATATAAAAGGGAAATTAGTTAACACAATCCTCGATACAGGGAGCGAGTCCTGCTTTGTGAGTGAAGTATTCTTTAGAAATCTGCAAAAACAGTGTAAAATCAGAGAAGTAGATGTTAGTTTGCAAGTTGTAGGTCTTGGTGATCAACAAGTGACAGTTAAATCACGAGTTCGCTTATATTTTCGGATGGGTTTTCAACAGTTTACAGAAAACTTTTATATAGTTCCATCTACAGAGTTTGATCTCTTATTGGGAAATAGTTTCCATCGAAAATATCAAGCAGTGATAGATGTGTCAAACAGACTTTATAAAATCCAAGCTAGGAAGTTAATAATTCCTATAAATCCCCCATCTAACCTACAACAGTCTACTCCTCGGACAAACTTTTTATCTTCTAGGGATAGCGTGGTTCATCCCACTCCCGCATGCTCGAAGGGGGCTGAGGAGGCTGCTCGATTCCCTAGAACCTTACAAAATCAGACTTGCAGATCAGAACAGCAGGCGCTTGGAGAACAACAGTTGGCTGCCGAATTGGAAACCTATGTGGATCATGAGGTGCTTCAGGTTACTGATTCTGGGCAGAATGCAGCACCTTCAGAAGGTAATTATAAAGTTTCTTCGGAACTTTTAGTTCAAGATCCTGAATTACAAAATTATGTAAATAATTTAGTAACTTCCTTTTCAGATGTCATTTCGAATCGTTTAGGATGTGTGAAGGATTTCTATTATCAAATTGACTTAATTGATAAAACTCCAGTTAAGTTACAACCGTATAGTGTACCAAACTATAAACAAAAAGAATTAGATAATTTTATTCAAGATTTAGTAAAAGAGGGGGTGGTAGAAGAAATTAATGCTTCTCCATTTTCCAGTCCATGCTTTTTGGTCCAGAATAGGGACCACAGTAAGAGATTAGTCGTGGCTTACGGCTCTGTGAACAAAAAGATAATTACACGGAACTTTCCGTCACCCAATCTTGAAAATGTTATCTCTAGTATATCAAATAACCATATCTTTTCAAAGATTGACCTCAAGAAAAGTTTTTACCAGTGCTTGCTCACTGAGGATAGTAAACAGGTAACTGCCTTTGTAACTAAAAATAAGATGTATCAATTTCGGCGTTTGCCAATGGGGTTATCAACTTCACCTCATGTTTTGAGTTATTTGATGTCTAAAATATTAGATGGCTTAATTGGGGATAACTTAGAAATATTTTATGACGATGTGTTAATCTTTACACCTGATTTAGAGTCACATAAAAAACTGGTTGAGGAAGTTCTAAGTAGGTTCAGGGAAGCTGGGTTAACTGTATCACCTTCCAAAACTCTTTTGTTTCAAACCAGAATAAAATATCTAGGGTTTCAATTTGAACGTGGAACGATGACCATAGATGAGGACCGACTTGAAACCATTAAAAATTTACCGAAACCCAAGAATAGGAAAGGCTTGAATAGGGTGTGTGCATTTTTCCAATTCTTTTCAAAATTTGTACATAACTTTGCTGAACTCATTGCACCTTTACAGGAGATGCGTTCCGCAAAAGTTCCATTTAAATGGACTAAAGAACACGATGATGCTTTTCAAAAACTTAAAGATGCGTTTTGTGACGAGGTAATCCTTAAGGTCCCGGATATGAATTCAAGTTTTGTTATTCATTGTGATTCTTCTTTGAAAAACTACAGTGCGATATTGTCTCAGTATAATAAAGATGGCGAATTAATGCCAGTACATATGTTTTCAAAGGCCATACCACCATCAGATTGGAGAAAAAATGTGTACGAGTTGGAGGCGAAGGCTTTATCTTTGGCGTTAGAACGTTTCGAATATTATTTGCATAATTTCTTTGTAGTTTACACAGATTCGAAGGCTTTATCTTGGTTGTTACATAATCATAAACGGCAAAGGAAGTACGGTACTCTGATGGAGAAAATTTCCCAGTTTAAATTTAAAATTCTCCATATCAGGACGAGCTCTAACATTGCTGCAGATTTCCTCTCGCGAATAGGAAATCATGTAGAATTCTATACTAATGAACCTAATACAGCTGAGGTTATCAAAGATAATGGTAAAAATGTCAACTTGAGTTTTGTAAATTTTTGGAAATTGCCGTTGTTAAACGAACCTTTGAAAGAACATCAACAGTCAGATAAAGATCTTCAAGGAATTATAGGTAAATTAAAAAAGAAAGAAAGTGTAGACTCATATGTTTTGAGAGATGGTATCTTGTTAAAGAAAACGAAGAGCCAGATTGGGGATGGTTATAGAGTAGTAGTTCCACAAAGTTTAGTACCAACTATACTAGACTATTTCCATTCTCAGTTGATAAGTGGTGCTCATAGAGGGGTAAGAAAAACAACTGCTGCCATTGCTAGACGTATGACATGGCCGAATATGTTTAAAGATATCAATGAGTTTGTGAGATCTTGTTCAAAATGTCAAAGGATTCGTGATAGGAACACCTTGCCTCAGGGAAATTATTATACGAGACATGTAAAAGCTCCAAACAACACGTTTTTTATTGATATTGCCGGGAAATGGCCTAGTAGTCAGGGGTATGAATATGTATTAGTTGTAGTAGACGCCTGTAGTAAGTTTGTATTCTTAGAACCTTTAAGGAAACTCTCAAGTCAAGCTATTTGTAAGAAATTGATGGATATATTTTTAAGAACTGGATTTGTCTCTAAGGTGGTTCATGATTGCGCGACATATTTCGTATCACAGTACTTTACTCATTTCCTGTACAGCCTAGGGATACAGGACATAAAAACTTCGCCTTATAATCCATCTCCGAACATTTGTGAGAGAACGATACGTAGTTTGAAGGGAATTCTGAAGGCGTACATTGATAAGAATCAAAGGAATTGGGCCCAATTACTATCTAAAATTGTTTTCTCTATCAATGTGAGTCTTAATGAAACTACGGGTCTCTCTCCATGCGATATCTACTATGGAAGAACCATGTACAGCCCGCTTGATGTCAAGTGGCTAGTAGATTTGGGTATATTAGACGAAGAAGTCGATAAAAATACGAAATATGAAATCATAAAAAGGAATTTGGAGAACGCCTGGAAAAGATGTGAAAAGACCTACTCTAAGAGGCATTTGCCAGTTAACTTTAAAGTTGGTGACCAAGTCTTAACCAAAAGATTCAAGAAGGCATCATTAGAAAAGCATTTCAACCCTAAACTTGCTGAACTTTGGGAGGGTCCTTATTATGTAGTTGGTCAACCAACTATGAATACCTTATGGTTGGAGAAGGTGGACAACCCCCAGGTCAAAATAAAGAGACATGTTCAGCATTGTAAACGGTATATTCTGCCGAGAAATGCACAACCCGTGAACCAGGTTGGAGATTAAAAGGTTTAGGTGTAAGAGAAAAAAAAAAATTTTGTAAGGAAGATCATTTTATCATGTGTTTGTATATATCTATATTTGTGACATGTTTGTGTGAATTGTTTGTGTCGCTTAATTTTTGTATCCTGCAGGAGCTGTCCGTGGTTTTGGTCCTAATGTCTTTTGTGGTTATGTCAGAATGAATGAGGGAAGACGATCTTCCAGTATATACCCGAATATGGATACTCATTTGTACGCGGATCTATCTTACCATTGTAATAAAGCACGTCCTCAAAGTATAGATGGATGGAGACTGTAAGTTGTAAAATTTTTGTCTATAAGCATGCAATGCATGGAATTTGTAATTAGAACTAAGATCAAGATTCTTCTCCTTAAACGCATATACTTTTGATGGATGTAATTAAAAATTTTTGGGCAGACGGATCTATATGTAACGTATATTAGCGTTTCCGTCGAAGAAAAAAAAATTAAGATTTCTGATGGAATTATAATTGTATATTTGGATGTAAAGGTAGGAGTTAGGTAATACGGCTTCTACTCAATAGATGCCCTTCCACTTCACTTATGAGTGCTTGTCACGAGGAGTTCCCTCGAATCTCAAGAGATGGCAGCACTTGTGGCTGTAGCAGCTGGGTGGGTTTGCCCAGCAATTCGGTCACTTGAAGATTGGAAAGGGTAAGGGTTAGATTAAAACTCTTGGAAATTAGTTAAATTCATTTTTCGGTATGATATAACATTGAAATTCCCTTTCGAACATATGGTTTTGGAATTATGTGATAGTTGGCTTGATACTATATGAAAGATTGCTTCAATTAGTGTGTGAACAGAATATTATGAATATTAATGCATGTTTAAGAATTTTGTGTGTGTTTTCTTTGGTAAGTAGAGTGCTATTTTTCTACTAACGTGGAGTATTGGGTTTACTCTTAGTACTGTCCTGGGGAATAAGGTGAGGACGCATTATTTAACCTCTTTTGGCTGTAGAAGGAGATTCGAAATTTATTCGTCCTCGCGTTATTTGTCAGAGCAGTGCATGGGACTCCCAATCCTTGGGTTTGGATCCCATTATAATATATATTGGTTCGGATCGCGCATGCTGGGTTCGGATCCCATTAAGCACATTTATGCCAACTTTAAAAATATTGGGAGAATATTTAAGTAGGAATTTTCATGTGGGAACAAACGCGTAATACCCGAGTAGACGTATTACTGTTAATTCCTAACCTAACCAATAAATATTGTGAGTTTTGGGGAAAGAAAAGCAAAATTAATTATTCACGTGTATCCGGATTGTCACTGAGTGCCGGAAGGGTGGTAAACTTCAGTGAATTGAAAGAGTAAATGTATATACGGGTAAAATTGTATCTTTTGAAACTTTTTCACGTTGCTTTTGACTAATTAATGTTCAAAGAATTTGATATTTTCGTAACTTTGGATAAATTAAATGTTAATCGTTGAAATTGTCATTTGTTGGGAAGTTTTTGGAGTTATTTCAATATTTAATCGTTTTGCTACGGGGTTTAAAAATTTCTTGTTGTTGTTATACCTATATTCTGTTTATAATAAATTGGTCAAGTTGAATTTTGAGAGTTTACATATATCTCCTAGTCAAAACAGGCTTGATTGCTTCCAGGAAAAAAAAAACATATTATTTTTCAGTGCTTTTACTCTGCTATTGCCAAAACAAGAATCGGGGAATCTAACTCGACTAGTGTGCTTGTGTTTGATTTGTGTGCAGGTAAAGGAAGGAATTGTGTCTGTTAATTGGGCAAGGTTTGACTTTTACCTGTTGACAAATTGAACGCGGGACCACAGTTGTATGTGTGAGCATGCAACGTTACAATATATATATATATATATATATATATAATTTAAGCTTCAAATTCTTTGACATAATTCGCGATGACATAGACTTTTAAACTGGATAAATTTCCTATGCTGAAGTATGCTTTCAGTCGACATTTACTTATTTATGTTAGATACATGTCATTAATCATACTGTGTTATGTTGTTTCAATAGCGTTATAAAAGAAAAAACATGAAAGTATATTTCAGTATGAGTTTCATCCTAATAATATCGTTGTTATCGTACAGTACCAATATATAGATTTACGAACAATTCGTGTTAGACGATCTTCTCGAAAACGAGGCATGGGTTTTTTTATATTTGTCATTCAGTTCGATGGGATCTGTCGAGTATTGACTGACAAATGTCTCAAATTCACACAAGTTTCCCTCGTTATGCACTAATAGCATTGAGGTATTTGTGCAAAACAAAATTGTATTCTATAACTCCTTCCATCACTTGGTGTATATATAAATTTCAGTAGTGGTGTAAGTAATTTGCAATTGTCAAATGGGATATAAGTTGTTTTAAAATCGTATTTATCTCCATAGTTACGCATACAAGATCAAGCTATTTTGTCAGTAGCTGAAACTATTGAAATGTCAAATATTTATATGCATCTGTACAAGAACTTTTTTCTTCCCTTACATACTGTATAGAAAAAAAAATATATCTAAATATATTGAGGACGTGTTGTATATACTGGAGGGTACTGCAGGGAAATAGAGGTAGTGTGTCTGTCTCTAGCTAAACTGGAGGGAGTATTGATCGCGCGACTCGCTGCTGGTTTGCTTGCTGGAAAAGGCGTGGTCCATAAGAACGGAGAAAATCACACGTCACAGATGCTGCTAAGGAAAAGAACTTCTGTACCTTTCTTTTGTTTTCTTTTCCTTTCGTTCCTCACTCTATGATGTTTCCTGTCCCTTCTTCCTCTCTTCTTCCGTTCGTCTAGTTAGTGCTTTTTTTTTTTGTACATTTTCTTTTGACAGGTTAAAAGTACATATTTTGCCTTTAAACACAAGAAATCCATTGGGAGTTTAGGGATGAATATGACCTGAAAAATGTACCAAAGTGTGTCTTCTTCTTTATAAAGAGATATATTGTACATTATATATATATATATATATATATATATATATATATATATATATATATATATATATATATATATATATAAACGAAAATTTTCTACCTTTATAAAAACTTTTTTTTCTTTTTTGCCATTTGTATCCATGTAACATATTAACCAACAAACAACGAACCATGACACATATTTATTTGCTTTCACCGCGTGCATGTGAAAGTCACATACACAAAATAAAAATTTAAAAAAATAATTGAAAATGCCATGAAATAGATGTATTATTATTACTATCCAGTTTTTTTACGAAATAATATATCTGTTGAAGTGTATATGCTCACAAATTCGGGCTAAATATTCTTAGCGGTACACGGAATAACATATATTAATATGAGCCATAGTCTTAGCAATAGGCCCGATCGAACAGAACAAAATTATATGAGTCATCAGTATCGTTTCAGAATTTGTTTTAGGGGACACGGTGGTTCGGTGGGTAGAGTGTTTATTTCTGGTACGTGGAGTCCATGGTTCGATCTCCGGCTAAGTAAGTCTGTGGCTGGCAACATTGCGCCTGTGGATTTTCTCGGGATACTCCAGTTTCCTCCCGCATTGTCATTCCACCAATTCTTCCAGCGTCATTCACCTGCCTTAGTCTTTAAACGCCGAAGGACGCAAATGCTGCGTCAACGCTTTAAACCTTAATAGGCCAGTCCCTAATTAAGCTATAAAGAGAATTCTGGTATTAATGTCTTTCTGAAGAATGAAGCTTGCCACCGATATGCATTTTATGCATGTGGGCGGTACCACGGCTGAGAGGGGAGAGAACAGTTCGTGTTTTTCTGATTCTTTGCATTATTTTTTTGAGGGGGCCTCCCTCCCTTGGAGGTGCAGTCATAAAAATCGGTATGTGAAGTAATGAAGTAGTCCACTACACTCTAATACTCTGCAAAAGTACTTGTTGCTTATATGGGGGGAGTAGAGGAGGGGCAAAGTTGCCAATTTTTTGAGTCTCAGTTTTTTTGACGTAAAATACATTTATTTTCTGGACGGTTCCATATAAGACAAGACATCTTTTCACTGAATTGGTCTAGAAGCCTGTTACTTTGTTAGACTTTGTGTTCTATCAATCATGACTCCGTGATAATTAGGGAGGTCACCAGGCCCGACAACGTGAAGGTCTGCAACAGCCCTTCGAAAATGATATACAGGGCGTTTTATAGGAATTTTATTCTGAATTTTTATCTCACTTTGTATTGCAGCAATGGCTACCGTACCATTTTTTTTACATTATTGACATAAGTGTATTGCCTACACATTAGCTTCATTTTTACAGCGTACAGTGACTGCAAGGGTTGCCAGGCTCCTCCCCCCAAAAAAGTTCTATTTCATCATATCTTCAGGATTTTTCTTCTAAGAATAGGGCAGGAATTTCACAAGTTTTGTCTCATTGGAATCAGTGTCTCATAAGCTTTATAAAGAGGTATGAATCATTACCCCGTGATAATTAGGGACTTTCCAGGGCCCCCAACGCGAGAGTCTACGATTTCGATTAAATCCCTGCCCGGTGTATAAAGATTAGTCATCTGTCTCCTATAGTCTAAAGCGCATAATTGTAGGACATTAAACTGACAGATTTAAGAATTTGCTTTGGAGAAGGTTCAAGGTTCCCAACCGACAACAGTTTCCCATTTTTTATTAGTATATTAGTATACAATTGGTTAAAATATTCGTATTTCTGAAACTCAGGGATGAAATTTCCCCTGTTCTCCTCAAATGATGCTCCTGATATGGGTGTCTGTAAATTCTTATGCATAGTTTTTGAGAAAAAATTGTAAACAAAAAAAAAAAAAACAATTGATCTTGCACGATGATTACAGAGCTGCCTGTTAAGATGAAAGTGTGAAGATTTTCATTATGACGTCAGCAAGATAATCAATACCGTGCCGTAGGGGGTACGAGCGGTGCGCCGAGCGCCGAAGTAAAGGGGCGCAAAATTTGGGACAGGAAAAAGGAAAAAAGAGAGGAAACATTACTTGGAATAAATGTATGGGGACGCCATGCTATACTCTCGTCCCGGGCGCTGATTTACCACGGCACGGCACTGAAGATGGCATTATACAGTCTGGTTAATTTAATTACATCTCAAATTGTGATTAATTCTTAAAACTTTAAATTTTTGTTTTACCTATAATATTGTCGAAGTATAGATCTAGGCCATACGTACATCATTTGCTATGTTACATTGGGTTAAATAAAATGAAGTACCAAAGGATAAACTCTTATGCATATTTTTGGAGAAAATCGTGGAAATACTAATTTTTATAGCGCTAAAGAGTATGCCATTCGTTGCGAACAAAAATTGGAAATTTTTATGCTGCTGGAGAAAGTTGCTTATTTATTTATTTATTTATTTATTTTCAGCATATATAAAAAATACACTGTTAACCTATACAGGGTGTAACATAAAGGTACGGTAAAATTTCAGGGGTGGATTCCTCATGAGTAAACAAGCAAAAAAGTTCATATGACCATACGTCAGGAAATGCATCTTTACAGAGTTACGGCCATTGAGCAGTATGATGCTGTGAAATACACTCATTCTGGTCGCCCCTTGATGTGACTCAATTTAAACTTCAATAGTTCACACTCTAATTAAGCTAGAAAGTTAATTTTGGTATCAATGTATTCCTGAACGATGAAGCTTTCGACTGATATGCATTTCATGTATGCTTGAGGGAACACGGCAGAAGAGGGAGGGAAACTACCTGTTTTTTGTATTTTGCATCACGTAATTACCCTCCCCTGTCTGCCGTAGTACTCTCCACATACATGAAATATATATCAGTCGAAAGTATCATCCTTCAGGAATACATTGATACCAAAATTATCTTTCTAGCTTAATTAAGGGATGAGCTATTGAGGTTTAAATTGAGTCACATCAAGGGGCGACCAGAATGTAACTATTTCACAGCATCAGACGGCTCAATGGCCGTAACTCTGTAATGATGCATTTCCTGACATATGGTCGTATGAACTTTTTTGCTTGTCTACCCATAAGGAATCCACCCCTGAAATTGTGCCGCACCTTTTCGTTACACCCTGTATATTGTATCTACTATTGTTTTTCTTCTTCCGAAGGTGACTCACGTAGTTCTAGCCATGACACAGACGCCCCTAACAGTGACATACATACTCCTAATAGTGACACATACTTTCCATACGTTGACATATTCCTAACAGTGAATGACATGCTCCTAACAGTGACACATATGCTCCTAACAGTGACAAAATGCACCTAACAATGATGTACATACTCTCAAGAGTGATACGAATGCTCCTAACAGTGACACACATACTCCTTACAGTGACACATATGCTTCTAACGTTGACATACTCCTAACAATGATTCACTTGATCCTAACAGTGGCACATTTACTCCTAACATTAACATGTTCCTAACAGTGATTGACAAGCTCCTAACAGTGAGAAAATTCTCCTAACAGTTACAGACATACTTTTAACAGTGACATACTTTTAATGTTGATAGACTGAAAGTATTTGAGAACAGGATCCTGAGAAGAATATTCGGACCCAAGAGGAACGAGAATGGGGAATGGCGGAAACTTCATAACGAGGAACTACATAGTTTATACGGTTTACCCAACATTGTTAGGGTCATCAAGTCTAGGAGGCTTAGGTGGGCAGGTCATGTAGCTACAATGGAAGAAAGTAGAAGCGCTTTCAAAGTCTTGACTGGTAGACCCATAGGAAAACGACCATTAGGAAGACCTAGGCGCAGATGGGAGGATAATATCAAGATGGATCTCGCAGAGATAGGAATACAAAGTAGAAACTGGATGCAATTAGCTAAGGATAGAAGTCAGTGGAGAGCTTTTGTGAATGCGGCATTGAACCTCCGGGTTCCATAGGCCATAGAGTTAGTTAGTTAGTTAGTTAGTTATACTTCTAACAGTGATTCACATGCTTCTAACAGTGACACAAATACTCGTGACAAGGATGCACAATGCACATACGCCTAACAGTGACACAAATACTCTTAACAGTGACATATATGCTCCTAACAGTGATGCATGTACCCATAACAGTGACACATTTACTCCTAACATTGGCATATTCATAATAGTCATACATACTCTCTAACAGTGACATACATATACTCCTAACAGTGACAAATATATTCCTATCGTTGACATACTTCTAACAGTGATTCACATGATCCTATCAATGACACATATACTCTTAGCAGTGACACACATGATCCGAACAGTGATGTACATACTTCAAATAGTTACACAAATGCTTCTAATAGTGACATACATGTTCCTAACAGTGAAACACATACTCCTAACAGTGACATATATACTCGAAACAGTGACACAAAAGCTCCTAACAGCGATGCACATGCTCCTGAGAGTGACACATATTTCTACGAGAGACATAACAGTGGCACACATGCTCCTAACAGTGACACATATACTGCTAACAGTGATGAACACTTCAAGAATTAGCATGCTCACAAATTTTTAATATTAAAAGTAATAACATTATATCTGTGGCGTAGGAAACGATGGAGAAGATAATAATTTAGTGAAGGCATAAGTTAACGTATTGACGTACTACAATTTCATCTGAAAGCATGAAAATTTTTAGGTTTCGATAAGAATGATTTTGTAATCCAGTCTAATTTAGCCTAAGTAAAGATTGATTTATCTTCCAGTATGAAAAGGAAGTGACATCTAGATTTGATAGCTATTTTGTACGTATAAATTCTATGCTTACATGGATTTGTAAGATGTACGAATTATGAAACAAAACATGCAGATTTCTTCGAGTAATGCCATAAATTGCCACGCCTCTCCTTCAAGTTTTTCGTAACTGGTCTTGATTCTGCACTTACTTTTCGCTTGTACTGTATATACATTACATTTTTCACAGAGGAATATAATTTGTGTATTTCGCTTGTTATCAGTAGAAAATAATGCATTATGATTCTCAACGTGGGGCACAAGTCTCACTGAGGGGGATATTTTATTTTTAAGGGAAAAACTTGAGAATTTAGGTAAGTTCAAAAATTTACAAAATAATGAAAACAAAGATATTTACTGTTAAAACTCATAGAAAAAAATTAACAAATATATATTTATTTTATACAGATACATTTATATTTAGTGTATTTATACACAAACGTAAAAGGTGAGAATCTCCTTAGCTTTGACTTAACAACCAGGTTGGGTTTTTATACTTAGAAATAGATTTTACTATTAAAATAATATAAATTATTACAATGAATATAAACTTTTTTGTGATGTAACAAAATATTAAATAAATTATTTTAAATTAGAGATACCCAATTCAAATATAAAATTATAAACAAAAGGGGTTAATTGTTACCGCTTCTATACGTACCCAATGACCAATGTAGTAATATTTCAATTGGTTTATAAAAATACATTTCGTTTCAAACATGCATAGATTTTCGAAACAATTCAATTTTGTTTATTTTTGCTCTAAGTCTCTCTGTTTTTCTTTTGTTTCTAGTTATTTTTTGTTTTGTGTTTTGTCGTTTTCTTTATAGTCTCTTATTTTTCCCATATTTCTCTAGATCTAAAGACCAAGGTGGCACATAGCTTAAAAAAAAACCTACTGATCTAGGGAAATATTTGTTTATTGAGTTGGCATCGTTCGTACCCAAGTTTTTCCAATAGCCATGTTACCATTACCAAATACGAAGAAGGATTTAAAAAAAACTAATGTTATAAGGCCGATGTTTCTGGAGTTTCGTGTTTTGCAAAGGAATGAGGAGTGCGTGGTGATTTTAGTACGTGGAGTTGGCAACTGTGCAGAGTTTCAGCCACCTGCCACCTATGGCGCTAGTTTATGTAAACACAAATGGCGACTCGTTTGGAAAACTGATCTCGCTAAAAAGTTCGCACAGTTATTCGTTTTCTATAGGCAAAACGTGTAACAGCGGTGAAATTCCCCAATAGCTGGTAGAGATTTACTGAGAGGCCGTAATGTGTCGTCAGCATGTCGCAGAGTGATGTCAAAATTTTGCGGCTGGCCCACAATACAGCCCAGAAGAGCACCACGCTGGGACATCATCGACCAGCCTCTCTACAGGCCACACCTCGCTCCAAACGACTTTCACCTATTCCCGCACTTGAAGGAGCACCTAGAAGATCGTCGCTTCGCTTCAGACGAGAAGGTGAAACACTTCGTGACAACGTGGCTGAACATGCAAGGACAGGATTTTGACGAGGACGGAATCTTCAAACTTATCCCATGATGCGATAAGGGCTTCAACCTATATAAAGACTATCGAAAAAATAAACTAATGTAGTACTGTCTTTTGGTTGTATTGGTTTTATGAAATAGTATATACACGTTTCACTGCAGGCTTTGTAACCTTACTTTCCGATTACTTCTCGTGGAAATGTTAGGTATTTTATTCTAGTAACGCTGTCCTATAAGAGAATTTGATGACCAAGATTACCAAAGCAACATTCAAATATGCTTTTAGATTAGACCCAAAGCAAAATATCCATTGAGAAATCTACTTTATATTATGTTTCACATTATGAAACTATCATAGAGTTGCAAATGAATATCGAAATCGGAAGGTATAGACCCCCATCGGTTTCAATAGAAGGATAGAGTAAGAGACGATACATATAGTATTGGGACACTAAATCCATATCTACGTACACAAGTTTCGCTAATCTTATTAGTGGCATCTCCCGATTATATTTATCCACAAGGATAGTCAAGAACGTGCATATCACCTGTTCTGGGAATCGAGAGGGGCAACACCGGAGAGGGGCGTTGCTCCAAGTTACTTATTCTATTAAGTTTTTCATTTTCAAATATTGTGCATAAATATTTTTTTCCTTCTTTGCAAAGCCGGGCACTTCTCCTAGTATTCTCTATGATTTAATCTTACTGATGAGCTAGAAAAGTATGCCTTCTTCCACTTAGAATTCTTGAATACACTATTGCAAATCTCGATCAATATTCAAATGTCATTTCTAGCTGGGGCGCCAGTGTTTGTGTTTACTGTAGATCGTGGCCGAGATTCCATTTAACTCCCAAGTCGCTGTGCAGTTATTATTTTCAAAAAATACATTCAAAAGGTGTCACAATTGTTACTTTTTTCTCAGCTCCTATCACTCGCGGAAGGTTATCTGCTAGTGGATCAGAAGAAAAATGTGTAAAAAAGGCGACTAATAGTAAAATTGTAGAAGGGTATAGATTGATGGAACGTAACTCAGAAAGAACATAAAGGCAAGCTTACTGGAGAAGAGAACTTTTCTACCAATAGAAATCTACCAATTGTCCAGTATCAGTACCCAAGTGTTTAGGACAAGCCCACCTCTGCCCAATCTTAATAGAAGTGTCAGAAATAAAGGTGGGCTTTATCCAAATCTTCCCTCAACCTCACTAGCCCTGACTCTCACGACCCCTTGTCATCCTTCATCCTCACTCGCCCTCCAATTTATGGCCCCTCAGTACCCATCAACCTCACGCCAATACACCCTCAATATCACTCCCTCAGTCTCATACGTTGAGTTTAAAGATGGATAAAGTTGTGAGTTAACCTCATGAGCGTATCCACCTACAGCCAGGAAGCATCTCAACGCCAACAAGTACCAAACCCCGTGGTTTGGCCACCACCCAGCAGATTACAACTTCCTCCTAAAACAAGAAAAGAATTCGCTCCCTCATGTCACGGCAGATGAAACACGTGCATTACCTGACATAATAGGGTACATTGAATTCCCTCACTTAGGAGTAGAAACAATCTTTCCTCTCGACAGTCTTAATAAGACTGCATTATTAACTACTAAGACGGTTGACTAAACCGTTGACCCTCAGGCTGAGATCAGCAAGTGTGCCAATTTTTAAGTTTACAGCTCAAATTTTCCGAAAGTTGTTTAGTTTTGAGCACTTTCTTGCGTTTTAATCCCATTATGTGGTGCAAGATTTATCTTCTTTACAGAATTTCTATACTTTGTGTATAATCTTTCAGTATCGATTCGAATAATAATTGTTTTGTGTACCAATTATTCTGGAGTTTTAAGTTTTCTCTTCAAATCTCAATTACTAATGCTTCAACAATCCTTTTTATAATGCATGAAACGAAGTCAATCAGTGAGTGATGCTAATTTCTAAATAGTACATAGTAAAGCTAATAGATGTCTCCACCTGCATTACCTGTCTGTCTGATACCAATAGATGTCGCTAGTGTGCAGGCAATTCGCAGATTTAAACTATTGTGACGTTCTAATTGCAACTTAAACTGCATATTTTTTTCACGCTCTTTCCTAGTCAACTAGGGTCACTAGGGTTTTCAGTTGGTCACAAGGAAGCAGTCAAGATCAGATTTACATCAAAGTTGGATTACCCGAGTGTGACGTATTATTAAAGGGGTCAAGGTGGAACAAAATGAGCCCTGCAGGACTTCTAATCCTTTTCGCTCGCTAACGCTCGCTCAGCTGTTTCGTAACTAAACCACTTTTTTTATCAATAAAGTTGTATGTGCAAAGTATTTCCCCCTTCTGGTGCCCCCGCCGCCGTGTCCCCCCTCTAACTCTCCACTAACCCCTACAACCCCTCGCTTCACGAGAACCCAACTTCTTACTCTCCTGTTATTTTATAACGTCGTTGTGTATAAGAGCTATCAGAAATCTCTAGGCAGAAGGTAGGAAAGACACATTTTATACATTATATATTACGTACAAGGGGAAATGAGTATAATTTTCATCTTATTTTAATGAAAAGAAAGTGTTATGAATTTAAAAAAAAAAATAAGAAAAAACTTTTCTTCGGGCGGGTTTGAACCCACGCCAAAAGAGATCTTCATCATTAAGTCACACGCTAACACACTCGGTTACAAGATCGGACAACGATTAGCGTTTGCTTTGTGCTAAATGTATGTTACGTGGCAAGAAACGGATAACTCCAACTAATCAGAACCGCGTATTTAGTTCCTATGGCTAGGATTAAGTGTCATTAAGAAATATGCTCTTAAACTGTATTATTTCCATTTAATTATTGGAAAATGAAAAATGATTATTCTGAACACGAACATGGTTTGCTATTTATTATTAGGACAAAGATTTACAGATTTTAAGAAGGATGATTTTAACCTATAATATACAGAGGGCCGAAGGGTACGGCACAAAATTTAGTCATACATAACAACCAACCAAACGAGAAGTGGCTTGTGTCTATTGACTTTTACTGCTCTCTTATTCTGACAACCTTGTAAACAGTGGTGGATCTAGCCCCCTTCCCCACTTTTTGGGGTGACACAAATATTTGAAGCTATTGTTTACATTTTTTGAAAGCTTATAGTAAGAGTTGCTTTTTATGATTTATTGAAAAATTTTTGAAATATTAGATATTGTTTAAGTTGCATTTTTTCTTATATGTAAAGTGCGGTATACTTGAGGTCCACAATATCAACATCCGATCTAGCAATAATATCCATAGGGAGAGAGTTAAGTTGGAATCTTCTGCATGACCGACCAAAAACTGTAAACTCATGATAACTATACCTATCACAATCTGGGTTCTGGCTGCTCCCGCTAGTTTTTATTTCCTAGATCCGCCACTGCCTGTAAAGTACGCAGAAATGCACTTATGTCCCCCTCCTGTAGCCTCTTTAACCAATAACACCACGTAAACACAACAGCAGTACAGCAGTACTCTCTACAACACAAATGCAGTAACTCATCAAATACGTAGTACCTTCCCGGTATTCGCCAAGTCCTCGAAATAGCACAATCAGAACGGCCAGATGTGGAGTTTCAACCCGCAACCTGTCGGTTATGAAGCCAATTCGCTTAAAACGTGACTACGAAGCAGAAATTGTTATCAGTACTCCTCAATCTTATTCGCCCTCACCCTCACGGTCCCTCAGCTACCCTCAAACTTATTCTTCCTCATCCTTATAGCCTATCATCATTTTTGAACCTCACTGTCCCTCAACACTTCTCACCCTCATTTGTCATCACTCACACGGACCCTGATAATTCTTCAACCTCATTCGCCCTCAAGGCCCTAATAATCTATGATATTTTTTAAGGATCAAAGATTGGATCCCAGAAACTAAATTTTCGGAAGAGATCATAATGTCAGTGAATTTTCTAGGAATTCCCCTCGTCTTCCTCATTCTCTTACTTTCACTACATAATTATCGTTTATCTTCTTATGTCTATAGAGGACAAGGATGTAAAAGAAAAATTAGTACGCTTTTGCACATAACTCGTGCATTAATAAGAATTTTCCATATACGTACTGAATAAATTAACCATTGCGACACATTAGATAATTAACTGTTAAATAGTAATTACCACACCAAACAATAGTAACTGTTCTTTAAAAACGATAGTCTTAACCGAACACCACCCGTTTCGCAGGAAATGTCTAATTACTTTTGGACTTAAACAGTGTAAACACAATAGTATCAAAAAATACTACACCTTTAAAAATACCTCCTCATGTTCACTCAAGGAACTTGAATTAGTATGTAAATTATCATAATAAAAATTCTCCTATACTATTTCATAACTTTCTCTCTGCACAATTAACCATGAATATTTAGCTTAAACATGATCAAACGCACGTTGATTTCAACGGCAATTCGATCAAAATGAATACAATGCTGACCATGGTTTCTTTATTACACATCAGAACGTGAATTTCATTATATTAATTCAGTATTTATTTATTTAGATTTTGTCCATGACTGTACCATTTAAACAAGGAGGTGATGATGTAATAAACCAGTGATTCTCAACTTTTTTGATTGACGGCATACTTCACTGAACTTCTAGGACACACTTGTTTGATATTTTATTGTATATAATAATAATGCTATCTATTATAATAGTGAAACCTATTAATTTTTATAATGACTCTACATAGCACTGAGCATAATTGCTACCGCTGAAGGTGTTGATTGGTGTAGTCTGTCTCGATTTTAATTAATTATTATTAAGTTCCTTATGATTTTTAAATACTAAAATTTCGCGACACACCATAGGGGCTGCGTGACATATCAGTGTGTTTCGTCACATCGGTTGAGAACCGCTGCAATAAATATTGACAATAAAATGAATTGTGAAAGTTCCACCCATAACACTCATGTTCAGAGCTCGCACACTCACAATCCATTCTGCAAATTCGGGATTTCACACTGAAACTTAGGAAAATGAAATGTAAACGAAATATTACGTTTAATTAGAACCAAATTGCCATTAATCCAAAATAACTCAGGTTATAGAATCTCAAAAATAAAATCCGAGTAGAATTTGTCCACGAACTTTTACATCAAGAATGGCCTGAAACAAGGAGATGCGTTGTCGCCATTATTATCCAACTTTGTTTTGGAGTACGCTATAAAGGAATACCAGAGCTTAGAGATGAATGGTATTCATACCAGGTTATGTCGTATGCTGATGATGTAAATCTAATTGGGGATGATAGGAGAACAATAGGAAAAAATCCAGAGGTCTTATTAAACGGTTGCAGGGACATGGGTTTAGAAGTAAATGCAGAGAAAACTAAATACATGGAAGTGTGTCAGGATCGTAATACTGTCAATTATTTATTTATTTATCTTCGAACTTCAACAGGGATAAATCCCTTATTACAGAAGTCTTGTATAAATTGAAATACATTATTTAATGTTATACAGAAAACAAAAATTTTAAAATAAACACAAAGGAAACAAACGTAATCATAAAAAATCACAGAAAAGTGTGACCATTACATTACATTACATTACATTTTCAACGTATTCATTTTACAACCGCAATAATAACAACACAGACAATGTTTTCATTTTCCATATATATATTCTTTAATATTTTTACAAACTTTGCTAAATTAATACTGAAATCTAATTCTCCATGCTTACCAATTAATTTATTATACGTCTTGCACATTCTATATACCGCTAACAACGAGTTTTGTAAAGAAACAGTTCTAGGTATACTGTTTGATAATGAATCTTCTGATCTCAAATTCTAACATTAAAAGGGTATGTCCACGGAAATAGGAACAAAAATTCATGAAAGAAATACAGTTATAATTTTTAGTCAAGTTGTTCTTTTGATAAAAAGTATAGTTGTATGTAGATCATTAATTTTTTTTTTCAGAGAATTACTATTTTCATATTTTTCCCTAGGTTGCCTTTCATCTACTAAGTTTTAATGTTGATTATATTATACAAGCCTTATTTATTATTACATAGGTCTTACTTTTTTCTGTCGTTTTCCCAAGTAAAATTTCATATAACTGATGAAACCTTTTCTTAAAGTAAAGTTCAATGTTCAACTTAATTAAACTGTGCTTATTTCAAATTATTATAAATATATGTTACTTATACTTAATAATAAAAGACCGTTGACAAATGTAACGTGAGTTACCGACTCTGTGCATATTCCACTAAAATAAGTAGTGATAAAATGTAAATAAAAATTTAATATTTTTGTCATAATTAAATTATGTGTGTTCCTATCTTACATAGTAATTTCATGCACATAGCTATGCCAGGACAAAAGAAAATGTACTAAAAAATCACAGGTTCTGAATGTAGGGAAAAAAAATTGTAACGTGAGTTACTATAGTATTTTCTTTTCTCCTAGATTTGATGTATCATATAAAATGACGATATTTGGTAATTATCTGTACAAATATGACAGCTTTCCATTTTTTTTTTAAAAAAAACGGGGCTTTTAAGTTTATTGTGGTTAGTATCCTTCAAAATATACGTCATTACGTAACGTGAGTTACCATGGACATACCCAAAACTCATTTTCTGAAAATCATCTGTTATTCATCATTCCATTTATTAACTTATATTAAAAATATCTGATCCAAAATTTCACGTCTATCAATCATGATATACAATTAAACTCTTTTAACAATTCTACATATGGAATTCTTTTATTGAAAGCCGATTCATGATATCTCTTGTAATAGAGCTGTCCTAAGAACTTATCATTAAGATGAGTAAAATCCAGTTGCTGAGTATCCTATGCATGTTCCAACTTGTTTGGTTAGAGAACAACAGAATGAAAATGGTGATTAAACAATTACTTCAGTTTGTCTTTAGTTGATAATTATTGTAGAATTTTTACAGTTTTACATATTTTGAACATGGAAAGCACGTTTACGATATGTGAGAGTAAAGAAATTTGCACCCCCCCCCCCCACTCCACTTTCGAAACTAATGCCAATTACTTGTACAATTCGTAATAATGCTCCGTAATAGTTATGTAATATTGAATTTTACAATGAAATTAATTTCAATAAGCACATTCCGAGATTTTTTAAAAAATATGTTTCCCCATTACTTACCTAAATGAAAGATATGAAACAATAATGTCTTCAAAATTTACGGCAAAATATTTTGAAGCTTCAAAATTTACGGCAAAATATATCTTATGAGGCCTCATCCAGGCGAAATTAAAATACCGCTAATTTTACAGTAATTATGTGATATCTTCAAATAGATAAAAGATAATTGAAATGTGGAACAAGAGCGCCCTAGACAATATTATTTTGTGTGAGGTACCGTTATCACAAGTCACCTAGTGGCTTTCCGTTTCCAGCCGTTTAGAAACGCGAAAATAAATGCCGATTTTCAAAATGGCCAGAAATCGAATGCAGATAAGTGGGTCGTGATAACGATATCTCATGTAAAATGATATTGTCAAGGGCGCTCTTGTTCCACATTTCGATTATCTTTTATCTGTTTGAAGAAATCACATAATTACTGTAAAATTAGTGGTGTTTTAATTTCGCCGGGATGAAACCTCTTAAGGAGGAAAAACTCATCTGCTTTTGATTTTTGCATGTCATTATACTTTGGATCAAACATCATGTCTCAAATTATCTGAAATGACAATGAAGCAATAAAGCTAAACTATCACTTCAATAGCAGTTCTCTCTTATTTACTAATTCCCTGTGATTAAAATTCATAATAGCACAATTCGTCAACGAAAATATTTACTTCGATTTCTGATTAGCAATGAAATGTTGACTTTGTTACGGATGCAGCCTATGATTAATTTTACATGTGTAATTTTATTTATTGAAGCAACAAGGGTAAGTAATTGATTTCTTGCATGATAAAAAATGTATGTGATTTTGATGAGGGGAAAAGGGAGTAATTAATTTATTAAATAGAGGAATTATGATTTAATATATATGAAATGACTTATTTCAGCAATTTAATGGGCACTGCAAAGTACCTCAACACTTTGATCTATCTGATTAATATAGATCTCTTTTATCTTGTGCTTATAGATTTTCTGTACAATTGACTTCACGGATTTAATTAATTTTGAGAGTAATCACAAGGGAAAACAGGTGTTCTATATCCCAACAGTGACGGATATATCTTACGTATTTGACGAATGAAAATGAAAGTTTTTGATTCGTACTTAATCACGAATATAGTATTTTAGAGTCCTCTATTTCGCTAGTACAGAAGTAATCTTAAATGATTCTAATAAATTCCGACAAACATGTGGATTTGCCGAACTGTTTCACAGTGTATATTAACGAAATAAAGTGGTTAATCAAATATAATACATTTGTTTGTTGAATTAGCAATAAGTTTGACGAAGAACACTTCTATACACCTGCACCGAAACGATAACTTAAGAGTCTTCATCCCGGCGAAATTAAAATACCGCTAATTTTACAGTAATTATGTAATATCTTCAAATAGATAAAAGATAATTAAAATATGGAACAAGAGCGCCCTAGACAATATTATTTTACATGATATACCGTTATCACGACTCACTTATCTGCTTTCGATTTCGAGCCATTTTGAAAATCGGCATTTATTTTCGCGTTTCTAAACAGCTGAAAACGGAAAGCCACTAGGTGACTTGTGATAACGGTACCTCACGCAAAATAATATTGTCTAGGGCGCTCTTGTTCCATATTTCAATTATCTTTTATCTATTTGAAGATATCACACAATTACTGTAAAATTAGCGGTATTTTAATTTCGCCGGGATGAAGACTCTTAAATTAACTAACTAACTCTATGGCCTATGGCATCCGGAGGTTCAATACCGCCTTCACAAAAACTCTCCATTCATTTCTGTCCTTAGCCAACTGGATCCAGTTTCTCCTTTGTATTCCCATTTCTATAAGATCCATATTAATATTATCCTCACATCTGCGCCTAGGTACTCCTAATGGTCGTTTTTCAATTGGATTTCCAGTTTAAAACTTTGAAAGCGTTCATACTTTCTGGAATCCTGGTAACATGACCTGCCATACCTGAGTCTTCTAGATTTAATTATCCTAATATTGTCTGGTAAGCGGTATAAATTATGCAGTTCCTCGTTATGAAGTTTCCGCCATTCCCCATTCCCATTCCTCTTGGATCGAAATATTTATCTCAGAATGTAATTCTCAAATACTTTCAGTCTATGTTCTTCCCTCAGCGTAAGCGACTATGTTTCATAACCATACAGGACAACAGGAATGATTATCGTTTTATACATTTTAAGTTTCAAATTCATCGACTGAATTCGCGACAACGAAAGATTTTGAACTGAATACTTAATAGCACGTATAGCCTACTTTTATTCGACATTTAATTTCTTTGTGAAAGTGGTTTTGTTCGTTTAATATTGATCCTAAATATTTAAAAGTATCCACTTTGTCGAAATTTTTACTTGATATTTTAACACACCCATAATAAGTGCGTCCTAGAAATTGGAAAATTATCTAAAGAGAATGCGTCACTTAAGAAACAAGTTAGTGAGTTGAAGTTAGAAATGGATAAATTGACCAATATGGGAGAAGAAACACTGCTGAAATACAGTATATGGTGTTCCGGAAACAAAAAACGAGAACCCATATGAAATAGTAAAGCAAGGAAAGTACAAGAAGAAAAGAACTACGCATATTTATGAGTGGATGATTCAGGAAGAATAAAATTAAGAAAAAGACAAGACGATTGAGATGTTATTATTCTAAAATCAATGGGAGATATCTCGAAGCTAATGTAAATGATGAGCGAGACGAGATCCTTTAACTATTTATTATCAAAATGTAAGAGGGTTGAACACAAAATTAGATGAATCTAGGACAAATCTTATAACATAACATGCTTTTTTTTTTTAGAATATGACATTATTATAACACAAAATTAAATGAATTTAAGACAAACCTTATGACATATTTTTTAGAAGTGATATTATTATAACGCAAAATTAGGTAAATTTTATGACATGCTTTTTTTTAGAATGTGATATTATTATAACACAAAATTAGATGAATTTAAGACAAACCTTATGACATATTTTTTAGAAGTGATATTATTATAACGCAAAATTAGATAAATTTTATGACATTTTTTTAGAATGTGATATTATTATAACACAAAATTAGATGAATTTAAGACAAATTTTACTTTTTTTAAATGTGACATTACTATAATAAAATTAGATGAACTTAATACAAATTTTATGACGTGTGTCTTTTAGAATGTGAGATTATTATAACACAAAATTAGATGAATTTAAGACAAATGTTATGACAATTTTTTAGAATGTGACGTTATTATAACACAAAATTAGATTAATTTAAGACAAATCTTATGACATGTTTTTAGAATGTAACATTATTATCTTGAATAAAAACATGGTTAAAAGAAGGTGTACATAATGTTGAATTATTTGGTGATTACTATAAAGTATATCGCTGTGATAGATTTGGTACTAAGCGGGGAGCGGGTTTATTATAGCCGTTAGTCAACAGTTAGTTTGAAAAGAGATAAAAGTAGAGAGATATTGATTTATTAATTGTGATAAAATATTTAAATGGAAAAGTGTATTGGTTTATAACTGTTTATAACTGTCCCGTTGTCAAAGATTGGACCTATAATGACTTTTACAGGATTTGTAGAGAAATTAATAATTTTGACTAAGATGATGTTTTTACTACTGGGGATTTTATTTTATCTCAAATTATTGGAGCAGGCTATAAATTAACGAATTTGGGTATATGTTATAAAATAGTACAAAACTTTTTAATATAATTTAACGTTAATAAATAATGTTCGTAATGAAAAGGGAAAACTTTGGATTTAGTAGTCACAAATGTAAATTAAAATGTTGAAGTATATAAAAAGGTAACTACTTTCTAAAATCCAATGTACATCATCCGACGTTAGTATTAATACTAACAAATTAAAATAGTAGAAAAATATGTCATGTAGTGAAATAGCAGTATATTATGATTTTAAGAGAGTGAATTTTATAAAGTTGTATGAAGAATTCAGCAAAGCTGATTGGAGTGAATTGGATAAAGTTGATGATGTTAATGATGCTATTAACCATTTATATTCACATGTACGTAAGACATTTGAAAGTAATGTTCCAAAAAGTAAAACTTCTTTAAATAAATAACACCCATGAAGGTCTTCAAAAGAAATAATTAACCCATAAAACTAAAGACTTATTATCGAAAACATAAAAAGAACTCTATGTAACTGAAAAATTTAAAGAACTTAGAAGTAGATAAAATATATGATTTATATACCTTCAAAAATATATAAAGGAAACTGAATTGTGTATGAAAAACAATATGAAGTCATTTTGGAATTACATACAGAGTAAGAAATTAGCAAAATGGACTCTACGGTTGTGACATTGGATGGAGTAGAATATAGCACGAATAAGATAATATCGGATAGTTTTGTAACTTAATTTAAGTCGATGTATGCTAATAATGTACTAACATATAATTATAGAGATATTGTGGATATGCAATTGTGTAGTACTTTAACAATCATATAAAAATCCATCAATTGTTACGAAAGTTATCACCAATATATATATATCGACCATATTGAAGGGAGCTAAATTGTACCCTTAATTGTTGACTGATTCTAGTTCCATGCAGTTGAGATTTTCGGCAAGCCTCAAAGAAAATATACGCCGTATTACCAGTAGAAAAACAATTCAGTCAAATATGGGTTATCAAAGAAAACAGTTTTCAAAGAAAATACGGGAATTCCTTATCATTAGAGACCGGATGTTAGGCAAAATTATTCTTTAATATTAAAGATATGATCAAAAATATCATTTTAAAGTTTATATGGGGGATTAGAGTTTCAATTCAAGCCAATTTTCTTTTGTTTATTTTGCCTATTTCGCCCCTCCCTTCCTTCCTGAATAATTGCTTAGTACCTAATCTTGCCTATTCTGTGCATTTAATATGAATTCTGACGCTCCAAAGTTCGAGTTGAGCGACTCTACGATCACCCTGAAGCTTCAAAGACTATTGCTGGATCCTTATCAAGTTTACATGAGACTACAAGGAAAGAGTACTCTTTCAAACAAAAAAGAAAAAGAAGGAGGAGGAGAATCAAAATCAATACATCTTTGTCGAATTTATGTATTATCATACACACAATTATAGTATGAACACTGTTAGAAATTCCAGAGTTTCATGGTTGAGCTCCGAAGACTATAATCACATCCTGATAAACTTTATGTGGGTCCACTGGAAAAGTGTGCTCTTTCAAACGAAAGAGAAAAATCAAGATCGGTGCATCTATGTCCTGTCCAATTTGTGCGTGAACATAGACATTATATATAGATAGACATTGTATATATAGACATTATATATACATTATGTAATGTCTATGTTCACCCATAAATGGGACAGGACACAGATGCACCAATCTTGTTTTTTCTCTTCCGTTTGAAAGAACACTCTGATGAGGATCTTGGCTAGAAGATCGAAACGTCATGTGTAAATGTGTTTTTATATTAAATAAGTACAGTCTTGTTCAGCAGTGTGTTTATTTTTCTCTAGGGTATTCACAGAAATTCCTATGACGGAAGTTATGTGATAAGATCCAATAACATTTGTTTTATTCATTTGTTTTCTGTTTCTATCTTTTTTCTTTTTGCTTAACTTCTTTTTACAAATATATATATATATATATATATATATATATATATATATATATATATATATATATATATATATATACCCAGCCAAGAATGAGTACAAATTATGCTACTTTAAACACACACAAACTATTGCTATTGTGTTGCTTTATTTCTGAAGAACAAAAACTAATTTAAGCATCTATAGTGGTCAATCAGTCAGCTAGAGAATTTCCCTCGATTTTCAAGTGTTATCGAAAAATTCACCTTTTCCTTTTTTGCTAAAGTTACCTGCGAAATTTCCTAGATTAAGGAAATTTCCCTCGAACACTGTCCCGGGCTATTATTGACTCTACCAAAGGACATCACAATATGTTAACCCTAAAGATGACGTAACAATCGTGGGATGACGAAACTCGGTGAAACGATTGCGTCATTGTTCCTTAGCATAAAATATTATAAAAAAATAGAAGGCGCTCTAATTTACCATTCGGTTTTATTAACGTATAGAACGTTGATACCCAGAGATGTTTATGAATGCTGTACAGCAATACTGCTCTGTTTTTCCAAAGTCGTTGTTCAACAGTGTGCGTTCAAGTTTCTTCCCCATCTACCCTATTCTCCAGAGGAAACGTGGGATGGTTTCTCCAAGCTTGCATTGTTTGACCTAATTCCCGTTTCACCTAATTCCCGTTTCACCTAACCAATTAACTGTCTCTATAACCTATGGAGCCTAGAGGTTCAATGCTGCGTTCACAAAAACTCTCCATTGACTTCTGTTTTTGGCCAATTGGGCCCAATTTCTACCTTGTATTCTTATTTCTGCGAGATCCATCTTAATATTGTCATCCCATCTGCACCCAGGTCTTCCTAATGGTCGTTTTCCGATTGGACTTCCAGTCAGGCCCGTAGCCAGCCCAAAAACTTAGGGGGGCCCGGCTGAAGTTAGGGGGGGGGGGCAATCCAACCATATGATAGTCCATCACCATATTATAGTTCTTTTGCAAGCCTCCTGTAAAATTTTTAGGGAGCCAGCAAAAATTATGGGGGGCGGCCCCCTAGACCCCCCTGTATACAGGCCTGCTTCCAGTTAAAATTTTGAAAGCGTTCCTACTTTCTTTTACTCTAGCTACATGACTTGTTCATCTGAGCCTCCTAGACTTGATGACCCTAACAATGTTTGGTAAGCGGTATAAATTATGCAGTTCCTCACTATGAAGTTTTCACCATTCCCGTTTCTCTTGGGTCCAAAAATTCGTCTCAGGATTTTATTTTCAGAAACTTTCAATTTGCGTTCTCCTCTCAGAGGGAGCAACCATGTTTCGCAACCATACAGCACAACAAGCATGATTATCGTTTTATATATTTTAATTCCTTAACTAATTATCTCATACAATTAATTATGACTGATAAATGGCAAGATTTATATCTGTAATATTAGGCTAAATGAGAATCCTTGTTTGGCCTAATGCTCGGTTCGCCAAAAATTATGTACAATATAAAGAATCGCGAAAATAAAGGAAAATTACATTTTTCATAATGTAATATCAACAATACATAAATTTCTCAATTCAACATCACATAACAGGGAAGCTCCCTGTTTGCTACATGGTTAGCATACTCGCCTTTTGCGCAGAAGACCTTGTTCGATTCCCGTGGAAGTTCAGGTGGTACCGAATCCACGTTAAACTGTAGGGCCACATACCCTCTGGGTGCTGAAGGGGATGTTAAACTCTAATCCAAGTAACCAATTGATATAGGAGGGATTTTCTGTGAAGTTTCCTCCATTTTTGCGAGTTTTTCTTTTTTTTTTTTAATCTACTGTTCGCCATTTTAGTTGTACCGAGGATTAGGATAAATAAGGATTCTTATTTCACCTAAAATAGCGAGCACAAATCTTATTATTTATTTATCAGCTCGTTGATTAGGCTAGGTCTAGAAAACTCTTGATACGTCTGTTCAGTGATGCCAACCTGAAACAATATGAAATCTCATGTCCAGAGGCAAAAAATCCCATTTTACGTGCGGATTTCCCACGTTATACTAATTAAAAGTATGCTGGAATATTAAAAATTAAATTTCTTTGTGTGAGTCACTTTTTACAATATCTAAAGGAATCAGTCGTAAATTTCGATCTTCTTGAAAAATCTCATATATGCTGCTTATTATCCCTTTCCGGGAAATAAGGTCAAAAATTCCCACGACATGGGATTTTTCCCACAGGTTGGCATCACTGCGTCTGTTGGAGATAAGGCGACGCAGGCGCTGACCACGTGTTCGTCGATAGGTTTGACGTAGTTCAGTCGATTGCTAACAGATGGCATTGGAGTGGCTCAGGCCCGCAAACGATTTTTAGTTGATTAGGAGAAAAGTCCCATATCATAGACAAAATAACAATATTTGTTCAATGAGCTGTCTGTTGAATTCTACACACGTTTCTAAATGGAATCACAAAATGCTGTGCACACACGGGATATAATCTAAGCCAATTGTTTTTGTGTTACATCCTTGATTCTCGATTTCTCTAGCAACCGTTACATGGTGTTTTAGGATACTAGTTGCCCTTCCGGATCATGTTAATTGAACTCACTGGCAATAACTCGATGAGAGTAACCTTCATACCCTCACAGCAGTAATATTTCCACATATTTTGTCCAACGATAGCATCACTCACTACAAGAAAAGAGCAGAAAATATAAGCATTTTGCCTATGACATAGGACTTTTCGGATGCCCTATACGCAAATTAGAAAAAAAATGCCCGAAAATTTTTTATGCATATCATTTCTGTATTTATATGTATGTATGTATGTATATGTCTCAGGTACGCCTATGTTTCGACTGAAAGTGCCATCTAACAATCATAGTACACTAAAAATGTGTCTGGGAAGCAGTGTAGTATTGCACATTGGTCCACTCGTTGCTACGGTGTACAATGAAATAGTTCAGAGGATAGCATCTTTAAGCAGTGGCGTATGCAACGGGAGTTTTTTTTTTTTTGGAGTGGAGTGAATACCTGCTTCAGCAAAGTATTATGGAAAAATAAACATTTGCTATATATAGTAAAATCACGCTTATCGTGAAAGAGTATGAGATTGAATGCTAAAGCGTCCCGTTGATAGAATTCTGAGTGCGCCACTGCCTTTGAGACTTGGGAAAATGAAATCTTTAAGTTTTACGTCCCACGATAATGCTAGGCTAAAGGAGACGGTAATGACGAGAAAAGGATGAAATGATAAAATGAAAAAGTGGGAAGAAACGGTAGAATCTCGAGGAAACCCACCAACACGGTGTTTGTCCACCGCAAAGCTTACTTGGCGCGAGCTGGGATCGAATCAAGGACCCCATGCACCAGAGGTGAACGCTCTACCCCTGAGCCATCTCGGCCCCTTTGAGACTTGAGATATGATAAAATTTCCAGTACTCGTTAGGATCAAAAGTTTCACAAAACTATGTTCGGTAATCTAGTTGGATTGCAGGAAAAAATCTTGTAATCTTTAATCTCTAATCCGCACAAGCTTTTCGTTCACGGACTTATAGGAGAAAATGACCTTAACAGTACCCTCTGGGTCAGATCTGAATTAAATACGAAGCTTTCAGTATTCTCCGACAGAGTAAAGAATGCAAACATAAAAAGAAATGGGGGAGGGGAAGGATCGAGAGAAAATGTGCTCTTATCTCATTAATTCACTTATTATTTAAGGAAACATATTACGAAGTGTCTTCATTGACGCTGTTTGTTTGAGTCCTGCAAGTGTTAATAGCTTAACATAGGAGAGAACATGGAAAACGTAACGTATGACTCACAGATGGGTGTGTCAGTATACTGTATATGAAGAGGAGAGGAAAAACAGGCCTCGTAGAGTATCGAACCGCGAACTTCGTATTGACTTCCGCATCCGGGCACTCCCAGTCATGATGGCTCCCTCAGAGAAGTATCTATCTCTCTCTTTTATCTCCATCTCTCTCTCTTTCTCTTTCCCTCTATCCGTACAATCGTCTGCCTGAACAGTGGTATTTCATGTGACTGGTGGTTACACTGCGCGTCTGTTATCTATAATGCACGTTTAATGTAGAAAATATATAAAATGACAGTAAACCCGAAGGAAACAACAATTCGATGTTTTTATTGGGTCCTTTTCCCACGTTATATTAATCTGTCTTTATGGAGAAAGTGACAATAAATTATAGGATTAAAAAACAATGTTTGTCTCGAGATTGAAAAGTAGTATCAAATACAATTAATGTATGAAAGGTACGAGCAAAAGCCACTAAAAATAAATAAAGATGTATATTATTTTATTTTTTCTTTCTTTTTATGTATTTTTCTATTGTAGTATAATACTTCCCTGAAAAAATATATTTAACAAAATACAAATGATCATTTTAAGCTTTAAGAGTAATACAGGGTGATTATAAAGTCCCACACTTGCAAAATGCTATAAGAAAGAACCACTGATCAGAATGACTTTAAATTTGAACTGAATATACTATTTGAAGAAGGGGGAAACGGTATGTTTCTATAGCATAAGAAAAAAGTTCCAGTGTGTATCAATAGATGGCACTGTAAACGGCTTAACCAATGTGGATTCGACTACAAGTGACATTTTGAATAGACATACGACGGCTTTGGCATGAGTTGCACATTAAACCAACTATACTGTTCAATATGTATGATTGTTTCGGTTTTGTAAGGGAAAAAAATGACTTCCAAGTCATTCAATAGTTGTGACACTGTTAGTGGGAAGCCCAGCCACCACGGCAAAGTCGTATCACATTGGATAGGAAAAATCGGTTTTTAATTATCCTTAGACCAAAAACCGCATAAAAAGAACATATTGATTCAGTTTTTAATTGTCCTTGGGTCAAAAACAGTATAAAAAGCATATTCAATTCAAAATGTCAATTGTAGCCGAATCCATTTTCGTTATACGGCTTACAGCGCCATCTGTTAGTATACTTTAGATTTTTTTTACTTCGCCATACCGTTTTCCCCTTCTTCAAGTATGTTTAGTTCAAATTTGAAGTCATTTTTAACAGTTCTGCTTCTTCTTTTACAATATTTTGAATGTGGAACTTTAATTATAATCACCCTGCATTTCATGCTCCAAATCAAGTATCCATTACTCAATTAATGATATGTCTATTTGTGAACTAACTTGAATGTCTTCTGAGTGCGTGGCCCCGGATTCGATCCCAAGTGGAGGATGTTCGGATAGGAACGGAATAGTAACTACATCCAGTGATGATTTCGTACGGTATATTACGGGAGGGAATTTCCACTTATGGTGGAGGATGAAAGTAAACTGAGAAAATACTGGTAACTTAAATTGAGCACAATTGGAGATATCCTCCCGTGGGAAATTTCCTCCCGGGTTACTTCGTGAAATTATCACTGGGTAAATAGGAGGGCCCGTCAGATATAGCCTAAATGCTAAGAAATGGCTTTAAGCTCAGTGGTGGATCTAGCACGGTGTGGGGGAACTGGGCCCCTCAGTTTTTTGAGTATCAAAAATAATTGAAGCTATTAGTTATATTTTTTTTAAAAGCCTATAGTGAACTCATGATATACCTATGATAGTCTGGGTTCTGGATGCACCCCAAATTTTTACCTTCTAGATCCGCCACTGTTTAAGCTCTAACTAAACAATCACCTAGATATATTTACAAGTAGCGTGTGCATCACTGTTATTAGTAAATTGCTGCCGCTAGGACAAAGTAAACAACAATAAATACGAGGCGTGTTTTTTAAGTTAAGTTTTGAAATTCGTCCGTTGCAGCACTGCGGTCGGCATCACGCACATACGCGCAATGTACATCGATCACGCCACAGACGCCGTTCCGGAAACATTCGACCTTGTTTACGTTTGTTTGTGAGTTTGAATTGCCTCCGCCGATTGGGAATCCCACAGACTGTGAAATACGCGCTGTGATTTGTTTTCTTGGTGCTAGAGTACGTTTGTTTTATCTTGGCACACTTCCCGCCCGTGCACTTGGTTGGCTATTAAATTATTTTCTGCTAGCATTCACGTGAACGTTTTAATCCAATAGCCGTCTTATTGGCTTTGTCGTGTAGGTGACGTTAGTTGTCAGCCAGCCCATCAAATGAGGTCATTGCTATTGGGCGGGTATTTGAAGTGCTTAGTTTCCACATGCGAACAAGTGTGTTACAGGGACTTGTGAGTGGTGTGGCATTTTCCTGTGTTTCCTAGCGTATTGAAGTCGCAACTTAACCGCGGCATGGCAACAATGCATTGCAGACAGAACCATCCTTTAGGCGGAAAGCGTGCCAAGATAAAACAAACGTACTCTAAAGCCGAGGAAGCGACTGAAATTCATCTCCAGGTTAGTGAAGAGTACGGAGAAAGCATTATGAGCGATGGAATGGTACAGAAATGGGTAGAGCTTTTAAAGATGGCCGCACGAATGTTCATGATGAGTAGGCAACCCTTTGTCATCACTGAAGACTTGATGCAGAAAGTTGACGAAAACTTGAAAGAGAACAGATACTTTAAGATGTCGTCGTTATCTCATAAGTGACTACCACATCATGTTCCTACATTTGAAGAAACATCTGGGTGGTCAGCGCTAAGACCACGATAATAAGGTCAAAACTGCCGAGTTGCAGTAGTTCGCAAATCAATCGGCAGACTTTTATAAGGGTGGTATTCAAAAGCTTGTTGTATGGTACAATAAGCGCCTTAATATTGGTGGAAATAAAGTAGAAAAGTAGATTAAGTTACAGGCATTTATGTAACAATAAAATTATTACGAAAAGTATACTTTTTTAATTATTTCAAAACGGTATATACTTTTAAAAAACACGCCTTCGTATAATCTGAAATTTCATAATTTTTTTAAAAAAAATCTATTCCAGCAGAATAAAATAGCAGTGTCTATCACGTGTACACCACGTAAAGGACTTTGGTTTTATGGTATGATCTTTTCTCAATTTATACTGAAACCGGAAGTAGGGATGCGCACGAGACGAATCGAGACAGGATTTTCCTGACAAAATTCGAGTCGAGATATGGCTCTTCCAATAGAGAAATATACATTTTTCGAGTCGAGACATAACTTTTACAGCACATTTTCGAGACGAGACAGCCACAAATCTTCCCTCGTGCGCATCCTTAACCGGAAGTGGTAGTATATGTATACACACTTCCGGTTTTATTGTAGACATTAGAGCGGAGATGGAATATATTCTTGGAAGGCTAAATTGATTGCAGAAACCAGCTTTTCTTTATGTATTACTATTTTTATTCTATTGATCACCGTTAAAACCGGAAGAGGTTAATTCTCTGTCACTTCCGGTTTTAGCTCAGAGATTAGAATGGAGAGGGAATATAGTCTTGAAATTGATTACGGAAAACCGCTTATTTCTATTTACACTATTTATTTTACTCTATGGCGATCACTATTAAAACCGGCAATGCTTTATTTTCTGCCATTTCTGGATTTAGTAGAGAGATTAGAATATGAAACTGAAATGAGGTCTTCCCGTTTATCATTCCTCGATTATACACTTTTGGCTAAGGGACATGGTTGATTAAGGCAAGTGAGTGATGATGGAAGCATTACTGAAATATGAGTACCCCGAGAAAACCCACGGACACGATGTTGTCCACCACAAACTTATTTGGCCGGGTATCGAATTAAAGACCCTCTGCACCAGAGATAAGCGCTCTATTACTGAGTCACCGTGCCCCCACAGAGAGATTAGAATAGAGATGGAATATATATACTTGGTACGCTTAATTGATGACAGAAAACAGTTTCTCGTAACCTATTACAACTTTCTATCTCTTCATCTATTATGAAAATGGTTTATTTCTGCCATTTCCGGTCTGAATAGGTGCTTAAGGGAAAAGATGATACCTATTCTTAGAACACTAACTAGTAAATCGATTATTCCAAGAAATGTACTTCTCGCTGTCCTTTTTGTTTCATGTAGAACTATAAAGGTAACCAAGAAAGTTCTGTCGCTTTTTTACCCACCATCTTCGAACATCGATATGTTACCTAAGACATACCTGGAAGATCAAAAATAGATCCCATCAGCATCGATGACCTTCTGCCAACGTTATAGATGGTCATGGGTTCCATCGCGGTGGAACTTGGTGGGCCGTGAAGCGAAGAAAGTATCAAATGCATTTTGAACCTCTACTAGGGATTTGAACTGGCATCCACTAAGGTGACTGTCCAAGGAATAGAACAGGTGATAATCGGACGGTGCAATGTCCGGGGAGTATGGTAGATGGAATAGTGTTTCCCATCCAAGGCCTGGAATGATGTCCCGGATCATCCTAGCCACTTGGGGCTTAGCGCTGTCCTGTAACAGAAGAACCCCTTTGCGATTCAGAAGTACTGGTTCCAGAGTTTTGAGTTTTTCTTAAACACGGTTCAACTGCTGACAGTACACAGTTGCATTGATGCTCTGACCAGTTGGTAGCAGTTACGATGCCACGAGCAGTCTACCAAACAAACAGGAGAGCCTTTTTTCTGGTGCAGTGCTGGTTTCGGCAGTTTTAGAACTGGTTCATGGGATGCTAACTAATAACGATGGCGCGAAAGGCTTCGTACAGGACCCACTTCTTACCATATGTCTACATATAATGAAGCCGGATGTTGTATATAATTTCAATCACTTCAGGCTTTAGTACAGAATTGAGGTCTAAGATTCTTAATACAGCAAAAGCTATTCCCTAGCTTATATGCAACCTGCACAGTACCAAAAGTATGCTGGTTGCCTAGGATAAAAGGATACGTACCTTTTCTTACTGCAGTTATGTCGACCGAGTTTGTTAATGGAGTCGATCCGTTAACATCTTGACGGGTAACGCTCTCATTAACGGTGGCTATCCATGCCCCGTTTAGAATCTATACCATTCCCCTATCTTCTATCCAATCTGCACACTAGCAAAAGAATGCTGGTTGCCTATAATAAAAGGCTACGTACCTGTTCTTACTGTATTTATCTCGAGCGAGGTCGTTAATGGAATAAATCCGTTAATATCTTCATGGCTAACATTGAGTTTAACGGTGACTAATCCATACCCCGTTTAAAATCTAGACCATTCCCCTATCCTCTATGCAACCTGCACAGTAGCAAAAGAATGCTGGTTGCCTACAATGAAAGGCTACGTAGCTGTTCTTACTGCATTTATCTCGACCGAGTTCGTTAATGGAATAAATCCGTTAACATCTTCATGGCTAACATTGACTTTAACGGTGACTAATCCATACCTCGTTTAAAATCTAGACCATTTCCCTATCCTATATGCAACCTGCTCAGTAGCAAAAGAATGCTGGTTGCCTATAATGAAAGGCTACGTAGCTGTTCTTACTGCATTTATCTCGACCGAGTTCGTTAATGGAATAAATCCGTTAACATCTTCATGGCTAACATTGACTTTAACGGTGACTAATCCATACCTCGTTTAAAATCTAGACCATTTCCCTATCCTATATGCAACCTGCACAGTAGCAAAAGATTGCTGGTTGCCATGAAAGGCTACGTAGCTGTTCTTACTGCAATTTCTCGACTGAGTTCGTTAATAGACTCAGTTCTCTTATGGGTTGCGATGAATTTAGTGGTGACTATGCATATCCCATACCGGAAATCACGTGATCTTCTTTACTGCTTTTAGCAGAGTTTATGTTGCTCTTTAGTTTCATAGGATTAATCGCGACTATAACTAATTCAAAAATTTCCCATGGTTACACATAACCTGACGAAAAATATCCAACGAACTGATAGTATGGTTTGCAAAATACACGAAACCAACGAAGTACGATGCTTAAAGATAATAAACTAAAAGGCGACGGTCTCCACAGAGAGAATAACAAAACTAATGACATGCGAACTCGCTAATACCCATAATTACCAACTCCTGCACCTGAATAGTCTGTGTGTAAATATGTGATTGAAGTTGCATATGAACTCCAAATGAAACAGAAACCTGCAAACCCAAAACTTGTGAATAGAAACATCCATGCATGTATAGCTATATGTCATGTATGGGAAATGAGACATCTTTTTTTTTAACAGACCGTGAGAATCAATGCAGGTGGAGACCATTGGAGTACTATACGGTATGTTGAAACACACTAATGAAAGAGGACAGCGGATGAAACTGTGCTCACACATGAACATTCAGAGATGATTGGGCAGATCAATATATGAGATAAATTTAAAAAAAGAAAAAAAAAAGGTTTTGGAGTTTAATGAAATTGGAGTAACGAACCAACAGCTAACTGTGTCAAAAAAAAAAAAAAAAAAAAAGTTGACATGACGGTAATTACACTTTTCGACAGTCTGACTGCGAAAACCCAAAACAAAACAAAACAAAGTTTTCTTTCTTTTTTTTAAAAAAAATGTTGGATTTCGTAGCTATATATCAAATTGAGGCCAAGATAAAAAAAAAAAATACTATATGTGCTAGCCCCCTCCCTTTCCGCCAGGAAAGTTTAATTCCACAGTTTTCTGGTTTAAATTCAAATATAGAATAATTATAATGAATAATAAACCACAGGATGGCTATTAAAAGTGTAACACTTTATTTCTCATTACTATCATATAGAAATCCACATCAGTGGTTAGACTTCACAAACACTAATGGATCCATGTGTAGGGTGGTAGGGGTGATCGCCTCTCACGCCCCCAAAGACTACCTTTTTATAGGCCTAAATATACGATATTGCAATATTTTATTCTGATTTGATATAAAAATCTGTATATTAAATCTAAATTCGTCATCCAGAATGCGATTCGCACTCTCCCAATGACTTTTCTGTACCCGCCAGTGTTCACAAATGTTGGAATGGGTAAGAAAACTCCTGTAGACTAGGTACGAGGTAAGAGTCAATATTATGTTATGTTTTCCTTTTATTTTTTTCAAATTCTATTTTTCTGTCACTTTTCAACATGACTGGCGTCTATTTCTAAAGTTACTTCTGGACGGGAAACCATTAGGAAAGTTAAAAAAAAGTTTTCACTCGCAGCAGAGCTAAATAATATATAGCGACGTGTATACAAGATGTTTCTCCTTACAAATATTTGCTTTCAAGATTTCTGTTTCATTCCGAGCTCTCATGCAAATCTCAATCATATTCTACAATGTGTATATGTGTGTGCAAATTCTCATAGTTATGGGTATTAGCCAGTTCGTATGTTATTTACTTTATCTTTGTCCCAAAAATAAACTCTTCTGTTTGAAAAGAGTAATAAGTGATTGAGGGGCAAGATCAGATGAATATGCTACATGAAGAAACATTTCGATGTTCTTAATTCCATTGGGCATCGAATCTTTGATAATTAGCCTATATTTGCTCTGAAAGGGACAACCTTTTTTTTAAAAAAAAAAAAAACAATTTTCCCAATAGAGCTTTTCTACACTTACATTTCAATAAGTTTTCTCTCAGTTTCAATGAGAAACTTTATTTTATCTCTCTCAAAATGGAAGATTCACTTAACTTCGTTAAAATAGTCAGTTCAAGATTTCTTTCACAATAACTCTACATGCACCCGTTCCTAAATTATGTTTTTCAAAGTCGAGATATACCTAAAAACGCATTCTCGCACCCACTGACAGAGATTAACAGCATAACAATTACGTTGAGGGTCGTTCTGTTACATGATAATGCTTGTCAGCATGTTCCTTACGGCTTTTGAAGATCTTTGTGACACAATTCAGATGGACAATGTTAAACCAGTAAGTCTATAGTCCAAACCTGTTGCATTTAGTGTTTCTTTCAGAAAGACTCTTCGGGGGGACACACTTAGTACTCCAGGGGGGCACTGCAGGTAGTATTATGTTTATTATTATATTATAGACGTATCATTTTGATCTTCTCCGGGAGACACACTCAGAGCTCCGAGGGGAGCAGTGCTCCCCCCCCCCGAAACGTGTCTGGAAGAAGCACTGGTTGTATTGTTTGTTGTATGTTATAAAACAAAAAAAAGTTGAGAATAGATATACCACAATGATGAAAGTAGTACTTCCTTACAGTAATTCGAATTAGAGAATCAATAACAAAACTATTTACAACTTATTAGACCTACATAGTACTTACTACACATGGTTAAATCAGAACTTACATGGTTAAATCTACATTTTATTGTAAGAATTTAATCGTATTAAATTTAATATCAGAAAATTTATGTACCATTCAATTAAATGTAGTAGAAAAATACTCATTTTATTTACAATACATATTTAATCATGCTGTGACAATTCTTGTGCAGGCATTCTGTGATTAAACCAAACGGATCCTTTATTGTGTTTTGGATACATACAACTCAAGAACTTGAATTAAAAATTCTGCCCTTCGAGCATTATCTCCTTTAACAGAAATCCTCATGCAGTAGTCCAATGCTTTATTTATTTATTTATTTATTTATTTATTTATTTTAGTGTTATTTATTATTATTATTATTATTATTATTATTATTATTATTATTATTATTATTATTATTATTATTATTATTATTTAGTATTGTCTTTATTCGATTCATAATACTGAAAGACCTTTCAATGGCAGTCATTGGCACAAGTGAATTTAATATTTTTACACGTTTGCCTTTTAATGCTTCATAACTTAGAGTTGAACTCAGGATATAGTTTAGTGGTGACTGAACTGTTATTCACACCTTCTGCCAGAAATTTGAATTACTTCACACCTGGCTGTAAGTGATTTCTCATCTGTATCATGAATACACTGACAAAGATTTGTGGTATCTGACTCTTCTGTCAGCTGAATACGGTCAAAAGTTTCAAACAAGGACAGAGCCGTAGCAAGAGATTTCGGCGCCCGGGGCGAAGTAGAATTCGGCGCTTCCATACATTCGTCTGACCAAGCATTTATTTTTTCTTCTTTCTTTTCTTCTTCTTCTTCTTTTTCTTCTTCTGGGCCGCGGTGGCTCAGTGGTAGAGCGTTCACCTCTGGTGCTTGGGGTCTCAGGTTCGACCCCAGCCCCCGCCAAGTGAACTTTGTGGTGGACAAACACCGTGTGTGGGGATTTCCTCGGGGTTCTCCCGTTTCCTCCCACTTTCTTCATTCCACCATTTCATTCATTACTCATCATCACCGTCTTTAGCCTAACCGGCATAACCGTGGGACGTAAAACTCAAAGATTTCATTTCATTTCTTCTTCTTCTTTTCTTTACATATCAGAGAACGCGCTTTCTTTTTTACGCCACGCTGAATTTTTATCAAGCTCCTTGGATAGATCATTGCTATAACCGAAAGCGATCATTATGAATCCTTTTACAAATTAGAGCTGTTTTCAAGAAGCTTATTTTGGACTTTTTGTTAAACTTGACAAAACTGTCTTTGGTTGTGTTAACATGTCAAAAATTTCATGGGTTACTGCTCCTAAATGTTATTTATGCAGTTTTATCTACTTTTAATGTTAGGCTTACTTTTTAGGCCTAACAACAGCTAAACTTTATCCCATATAAATAATATGTACCAAATAATTTTAACACCAATTAACAAATACCAGAGTGCGCTTTAATACCTCCCACATGAACTGAGATAAATTACAATGCATATATAAATTTTAAATATTTTAAATATAAGAACCAATACATATTATAATGCTGCAAAATCTATCAAAAACACAATATAATATGGAATAGTTTATATAATTCTTTTTCTTCTTTTAACAATAAAATTTTATATTGTCATGAGCTGGCACCTATTACTGCAATATATTCCAACAGGTTGTATACAAATCTACTTGGAGAACAGTTATGGAATTTGTTTACATTTCGTGTTATCGATAAGAAATGTAATTTCAATACACTAGAAACTTTTTTTTTTTTTTATGAGCGAAGTAGGTGACAACATTAATTTCCACTTGTAATAATTATAAAATTTTGCAATTTTTATCTGTATGTGACCACACAAATAGCATTTTAATTTCGATTATTTTGAAATGAAATAAAATCTTTAAGTTTCACATCCCACAATTATGCCAGCTGGGCTAAAGAAAACGGTGATTATTAGATATGAATGAAATGGTGGAATGAAGAAAGTACGAGGAAATTGGAGAACCCCGAGAAAACCCACGTTTAATATTTGTATTTAAAATCCAAAATATACTTGACTACTACATATGTTTGAAATTTATAAAAATTATTTAATCTCTTAATAAATGAAATTTCTGAATTTAAGGTTTCTTATTATTAATTAACACATTAAAAATATACTAACACAAATACCCTCACCTTCCATATTACACATAATGTTTGTATATATTTTGTATGTAAAAATATCACATAACTAGACACCTACGCACAAAAAAGTGCCCTGGGAATACAAATACCTGATGGAGTGAAACGATCCCGATAAATTCATTTAAATTGGAAGCATTTCATATGTCAATGGAATAATAATAATAATAATAATAATAATAATAATAATAATAATAATAATAATAATAATAATAATAATAATAATAAAAGTGGTAGTGATCAGTCTTTGAAAAAGACGAAATTCGTTGGATTAAATTCTGACCCCTTAAGCCCTTATTCTACAACTGTTTTAAGTACGAAAATGTTATTGTTTCCCTTCATTTTTAATATCCCCATCCAAACAGCAGATTGCATGTCTCTCTTCACTCCTCTCATTTTCATACCTTTATTCTCACCGTTGTGATTAATTCGATTGGGTAGAAAATCTTGATTAACTAAGTAAACTCATCACCATCAAAATGCCGAACACGTATTTCAGACTTTGACCGTTTCTGACTTTGAAAATGCTCCTGCGTACACTATAAGTCATTACTTGGCACCTTGTATATCAAATCATCAGTAACAAATGATATATAATAATTATCTTTAAGTAAGAGTAAAAAAATGTTGTGACTCTCCTTGGAACGTTTCGGTTGCGAGCGTAGCTAGCAAGAAAATTTTCAACAAATATATTTCTTTGCAGACAATAATATTGATCTTATAGGGCACCAATACTTTTACGGGGCGCCGCGTCGATTACTCTTTTCCAGCACATTTTCTTTCTTCTTGCTCGTTCGGCGCCCTCTTGCTATCAGCGCCCGGAGTTACCACTCCACTCGCCCTCTTCCCTGCTACAGTTCTGAACAAGGAACACACACTGCATCTCTGGTAAGTCTTCTGTTCAGCTCAGTTATGAACGCACGGTGTTTGTTAAATTTAAGAAATATTCTCAAATATTTTCCTCTTTTACTAGTAAAATATCTAAATATATATATATATATTTGGCAGACAATCGAAGGATTGTTAGAAAAGCCATTCTTTTTCACTTTAGAATATTATTCTGCCAAAAGTAAATGCATCTTTGGAGTGTAATATATTATTTGCACTTTTGTGAACAATATAAAATTAAATACCAGTTAAATGGAATATCTTGTTGAAATATTTCAGCAACTACAATTGTTTATACGGTAGTATGCATACTTCAAGTGACTTCAGCGCACTTCCTTGTAATATTTTCTAAGTATGGCAGACTTCAATTCACGACAACATTCAACTTATTTAATATACAGAATTCTCCCTTCCTTTACTTTTAATGTCTCCGTAAGTTTTGATAAGGCAACTTGTTTCTTATTTTATAGCTATCTTTAGGTCTTCAAAAATCGATTTCAAAAGTTTAGTGTCTGAAATTAGTTGCTGTAAAATTGCTAAACTGGCAGTCCTCCTTTTGCAAACATTTTGCTTAAGAGTCTTCATCCCGGCGAAATTAAAATACCGCTAATTTTACAGTAATTATGTGATATCTTCAAATAGATAAAAGATAATTGAAATATGGAACAAGAGCGCCCTAGACAATATTATTTTGCGTGAGGTAGCGTTATCACAAGTCACCTAGTGGCTTTCCGTTTTCAGCTGTTTAGAAACGCGAAAATAAATGCCGATTTTCAAAATGACTCGAAATCGAAAGCAGATAAGTGAGTCGTGATAACGGTTTCTCAAGTAAAATAATATTGTCTAGGGCGCTCTTGTTCCACATTTCGATTATCTTTTTATCTATTTGAAGATATCACATAATTACTGTAAAATTAGCGGTATTTTAATTTCGCCGGGATGAAGACTCTTAAATTAGACATAGACCTCAACGTCTCCATAGTTACAGACAAAGGGTTAAAAGAAGACTGAAATTTTTCATTATAAGAACGACTCTCGCAGTCAATGAAGCTAGATCTGCGTCCTTCTAATGTAACCGATCTGGAATATTCTTTGGGCGATCTTTCTAACATTTTTCTGAATATCATACGAAGTATTTCATCTTTTTAAAAATTGATGAAGCAGTTTGTATTAGGTTGTTGCGAACGAAATGTCCGCTTTGTGGCTTCTAGTTGGAAATTCACCTTACTAGCACAACACGTGGGTGGATTAAGGTCATGAGGGACTAACGTCACAAACTTTGTACATTTCCAGCAAACAGCCTGAGGTACCCAGACAGTCAGGAACCACTGCATTGTTAGGCATGGAATAAAGTCAGACGTCTTTGGACATGCAGTAAACTGGCTGTGGTATTAATAGAGTCAAGAGGAACTGCGTTGTTAGGCATTGAGTAAGATCAGACGTATTTGGACATTCAGCAAACAGAATCGTGGTACCCATACAGCCAGGTGGAAGTGCGTTCTTAGGCATTGAGTAAGGTCAGACGTCTTTGGACATCCAGCAAACTGGTTGTAATACCCATACAGCCAGGAGGAAGTGCGTTGTTAGGCATGCAGTAAGATCAGGCGTCTTTGGACATCCAGCAACCTGGTCGTGGTACCCATACAGCCAGGAGGAAGTGCGTTGTTAGGCATGCAGGAAGGTCAGGCGTCTTTGGACATCCAGCAACCTGATCGTGGTACCCTTACAGCCAGGAGGAAGTGCGTTGTTAGGCATTGAGTAAGATCAGAGGTCTTTGGACATCCAGCAACCTGATCGTGGTACCCATACAGACAGGAGGAAAAGCGTTGTTCGGCATTGAGTAATATCAGAGGTCTTTGGGCATCCAGCAACCTGGTCGTGGTACCCATACAGCCAGGTGGAAGTGCGTTTCTAGGCATTGAGTAAGGTCAGACGTCTTTGGACATCCAGCAACCTGGTCGTGGTACCCATACAGCCAGGAGGAAGTGCGTTGTTAGGCATGCAGTAAGGTCAGACGTCTTTGGACATCCAGCAACCTGGTCGTGGTACCCATACAGCCAGGAGGAAGTGCGTTGTTAGGCATGCAGTAAGGTCAGACGTCTTTGGACATCCAGCAACCTGGTCGTGGTACCCATACAGCCAGGAGGAAGTGCGTTGTTAGGCATTGAGTAAGATCAGACGTCTTTGTACATCCAGCAAACTGGTTGTTGTACTCATACAGCGAGGAGGACGTGCGTTATTAGGCATTGAATAAGGCCAGAGGTTTTGGACATGCAGCAAACTGGTTGTGATAGCAGATAGTCATGATGCGGTGCGTTGTTAGGCATTGAGCAAGGTCAAACGTCTATGGATATCCAACAAACTGGCTGTGGTATCCATAGAGTCAAGAGGAACTGCGTTGTTAGGCATTGAGTAAGATCAGATGTCTTTGGACATCCAGCAAACAGATCGTGGTACCCATACAGCCAGGTGGAAGTGCGTTGTTAGTCATTGAGTAAGGTCAGACGTTTTTGGACATCCAGCAACCTGGTCGTGGTACCCATACAGCCAGGAGGAAGTGCATTGTTAGGCATTGAGTAAGATCAGACGTCTTTGGACATGCAGCAAACTGGTTGTGGTACTCATACAGTCATGAGCCAGTGCATTATTAGGCATACAGTAAGGTCAGGCGTCTTTGCACGTCCAGCAAACTGGTTGTGGTACGCATACAGTCAGAAGGAAGTGCGTTGTTAGGCATTGAGTAAGGTCAGACGTCTTTGTACGTCCAGCAAACTGGTTGTTGTACTCATACAGCGAGGAGAACGTGCGTTGTTAGGCATTGAATAAGGTCAGAGGTCTTTGGACATGCAGCAAACTGGTTGTGATAGCAGATAGTCATGATGCGGTGCGTTGTTAGGCATTGAGCAAGGTCAAACGTCTATGGATATCCAACAAACTGGCTGTGGTATCCATAGAGTCAAGAGGAACTGCGTTGTTAGGCATTGAGTAAGATCAGATGTCTTTGGACATCCAGCAAACAGATCGTGGTACCCATACAGCCAGGTGGAAGTGCGTTGTTAGTCATTGAGTAAGGTCAGACGTTTTTGGACATCCAGCAACCTGGTCGTGGTACCCATACAGCCAGGAGGAAGTGCATTGTTAGGCATTGAGTAAGATCAGACGTCTTTGGACATCCAGCAAACTGGTTGTAATACCCATACAGCCAGGAGGAAGTGCGTTGTTAGGCATTGAGTGAGATCAGAGGTCTTTGGACATGTAGGAAACTGGTTGTGGTAGGCAGTCATGAGGCAGTGCGTTATCAGGCATGTAGTAACGTCAGTCGTCTTTGCACATTCAGCTAAATGGCTTTGACCCCCACACAGCCATTAAGAAGTGCGTTATTAGGCATTGAGTAAGGTCAGAGGTATTTGAACATCCAGCAAATTGGTTGTGATAGCCAGATAGTCATGAGGCGGTGAGTTATTAGGAATGCAGTATTGTCAGACGTCTTTGGACATCGAGTAAACAGCCTGGGGTACACAGGCAGCCAGAAAACAGTGTGTTGTTGAACAGAGTCGTATAAAAACAAATAATGGAGAACACAATTCCGAGTGATTTTTTTCACGACTTGAAACTGGGACATTCTGCACAGAAACATACAAAAAATAACACTGGATTGTTCAAAGTGGTGTATGAAAACAAAAATGTAAAAGTGTTTTTTTTTTATTCTTCTCGGAACAAATGTGATAGAGAAGTGTTACCAACGAATGAATAAAGACAATAACTGCATCGGATCAAAATACAAATATGTAGTCTATATAGGCCTTAGTGGTTACATATTTCAGAATTTACATGCAAATTATTCTCTCATTTTTGGAAAGTACATTTACTTGTTTCCTAGGAGTTAACAATTTCCTAGGAGGGGTAAAATCTCAAAGTCTGGAGGGGTAATGTTCTTCCTGTCACTCCCTGAAAGAAACACTACTCTTCTTTGTGGACAAATAATCATGTTCTACTATGTGCCGTATGTTACACAGAGGTTCCTCTGTTATTTATATGAGGGAAACATATCCGTCTTCTGGCGGTGGAAAGTGAGGACGTAAGTTCTGCTACCTCTGTATTTGCTTACAGCTGTCCTCACATCTACGAGGGTTGGAAAGGAAAAAGTGGCAATACTGTCCCATCCCCGCACAGGAAATTTTGAGCGAGCTGCAGTTGGCAACACTTGTAGCGGGTGGAAGGAGCTATACAACGCGGGTGGTGGGGACAGTGTAGGCGCGGCAGTGATCGTAGTGAAGTGTGTTGAATGCAGGTTGGCAAAGCAAACCGCTCTAAAGATGATATTTTCCAAGTTAGAACACCGTTCATGGATAAAGATCGAAGTGGCCCGTGGTAAAAACGCCACGGAATGTCACTCAGGACTACGTGAAGCATGCGGGAATGGCGCATTGCCGTATCGGACTGTGGCACGTTGTGTAGCAGCGTTTCGTGCAGGACGTGGCAGTGTGCAACAGGAACCGGGTGGAGGACGTCATGCGGTCGACAACTGAGTCATTGAATTGATGCAGTCGTTGCAGCATGTGGACAGGAGATGGACTGCAAGGGAATTGGCGAACGAGGTAGGAACATCCCATACCACAGTGTTGAATGTGTTGCACAATGTCCTTGGGTACCGGAAAATTGCATCCCGGTGGGTACCGCACCATCTTACAGACATTCAGAAATGGCTGAGATACGCCCTCGCAGGTGATCATTTGGCACGGTACAGACGGGAAGGTTGCGCGTTCCTGGACAGGATTATCGCACTTGACGAAACATGGGCGCGCTCGTATGAGCCACAACTGAAGCGCCAATTAAATGAATGGCGCCACCCATCTTCTCCCCGACCCAAAAAGCTGCGTCAGGAACCTGGGAATGTGAAGGTAATGCTGATAGTGGCATACGGTTTTACGGCATGCAGTTCCTCCGAACCAGACCGTCAATGCCGTGTACTACCGCAGGTTTCTTGAAGAACATCTTCGTCCTGCACTCCGCAGGAAACGACCCTACTTCATCAGTGATCCACCCATTGTTTTGCATGACAACGCCCATTGTCACAACGCAGGTGTTGTGAGGGACCTGTTTGCACGATGGGGTAGGAGGTTCTAGAGCACCCACCCTTTTCACCGAACATGAGTCCATGTGACTTTCATCTGTTCCTTTTGATGAAAGAACCACTGCGAGGGATGCGTTTCCGCAGCAGAGATGCCATACTTCGAGCTATAGGGAGCTCTCTTGCAGACGTCAACAAAGAGGGCACCGCTGCTGGTATCCTGCGACTTCCCTACATCTGGTAACGGTGCAACATGCTGCAGGGGATTACATTGAAGGCCTGTAGAAGTTTCATGATTGTCCAATAAAGGGTTCGTGAATGATTTGTCTGTTGCCACTTTTTTCTTTCCAGCCCTCGTGTTTCACTATGTTTGAAAATTAATATGTATACCAGAAGGAAAGAATTCAGTAGCTGAAAAACTTCATAAGCTATAATATTAATAATAGATGGCAGGAAGTTCAAGCATTGTTAGTAGAATCACATCTCTTTTTATTTTACAGTATTATTCTATTGAAAGTAAGTGGTTCTTTGGAGAGTACTATATTAATCGCACTTCTGTAAACAATATAAAACTTAAGTGTTAGTTAGCTGGAATATATTGTTGAAATGTCCGACTAATCACAATTATTCACTCTGTGATTTGCATACTTAAAGTGACTTGTGGCCGCTTTGTTTTAATATCTTTATGTGGTACAGCCAAGTGTTCTGGACAATAAAGCACAACTTTCTCAATATACGGAACAAAAGATCTTTCTTATACGAGAGAATACAGTACACCAAATTAATAGTGGTATACAACAGTCTACTATTAATTCCTTTGTCATCTAGTGCAACGATTGGAGACCCAAGATCAATTCAGATAAAACACGAACATTATTTCTTTTCCCTCCCAGTAAACGCAGTAAAATTCAGAAAAATCCTATTTATCTCAATTTAACCGTTGACAACATACGCCTTAAACCCGTTAAATTATGTTAAATATCTTGGCCGTACCATCGACAAACACCTTCACTAGCGTCTTCAATTAAAGGCAATTGTTGCTAAAGCTTATACTAGTTTGTATTTGTTACGACGCTTAAATGCCACGACTTGGGGCCTAAAATCAACTAATAACATTTTTACAGGCAGTAGACCCTATTAACACAAGGGTTTGTGATCTATATTAATGCTTCTCCCTCTTATTGTGACAAAATAAAAATTCTTGAGCGTCACGCGTTGCGTATTGCATTCCGCATCAAACTACCCAGCCCTACACATGAACTCTACGAGCTCCTGACTTTCAACCATATTTTGTACTTTCGAAAAACTTCAACTCAAGTATGTCACTAAACGGTTCAAGGAACGATACTCTCTTCTACTACATAGAATGAAATTTGAAATAGACTACACCCCTTCTCACCCCTTTTCATTCTCCACTTTCCTATTTTCTATACATCATTACACTTCACCCCCTAATTATCCCTATAGTCATATGCCGTTGCTGCTTATAAAGCCAACGATTATTCACCTCTCATATTATGTTGCACAGTAGTCTCTTCGTTCTAGCGGGGTTCCCACTCAGGCCCGTATTCACGGGGGATCTAAGGGGCCGGGTGCTGGCTCCCTTTAACTTTTCACGGAAGGCTTGCAAATGAACTATAATATGATTGGATCGGCCCCCTAACTTCTATTGCCCCCCTACAGTTTTGGAATGGCTACCGGTTTGTTCCCACTGTCTCTATCATAATCCTGAGCCGCCCCAGAACCGGAAGATAACCTCATCCATCCACTAACATATCCCACGTGTTGTGATGTCCAATGCGTTTCATCTTCGTCTCATATTTCCCCTTATTTTATTATTATAACATTAAATCTATTATGTTCTTTATATGATCCCCTAACTACCCATTATTAAACTCTCATCTTCTTCGCTGTCGGAAAGATATAGCTCTAAGGGCAGGGGTAAAAGTGGATCTGAAAAGGTAAGGGGACCCATGACGTTAGGCTGTACCCCGCGCCTATCTTTGCCCATCGTAATTTTTCTAAAAAGTGAGGGGACGCCACATATTTTCTAGAAGTGAGGGGACGGCATCCCCCGGCACTTTTACCTCTGTCTAAGGGTAGGCTACCCTTCAGCTTGTTATTAACCCTAATAGCCTTATCACACAATGATTAATACGTCAAACTTATGATTATAATATAATGCTATAATGTCTGCTATTTTTATTTATATCTATTTTTATATTCATCTCCATTACCATCCAAACTAATTTTATATTAGATTATCAAACTAATTTGTTTGGGTTATCACATATTTCAATATTTTTTTTATAAATTATAATAATGAATTTATTTTCTGATTTTAAGTGTTTTATTATCTGATTTTTTGGGCTTTTCTTGAAGTCGGTTAATATTGTTATGTTTAAAAGTGTTTATCACACTCTCTTGCTGCTACTATAGGCGATCCCTATAGGTAAATGCCTGTTTGTAAATAAGCTTTTCGATGTTCCTGTTTATCGTTTGTGAAGCCTAGTGAAGGCACATCGATCTCAGGTTTTTACAATATCTTTCTTTATAATTGTATTTCAATGTGCAGTTTTTAGTATATTTGTATTCTATTTGGCTTGAAATAATCAGGTTTTCCCTTTATTTATTTATTTTGTTAGCCGAAGGGTAGCTAACTGCTCGAGGGTTGCGCCCTCCATGGGAAGGAAGGTGTAAGAGGAACAATAGAATCAATAGGAAATGAAAATGAAATCTTTGAGTTTTACGTCCCACGGTTATGCCAGTTAGGCTAAAGGAAACGGCGATTATGAGAAATGAATGAAATGGTGGAATGAAGAAAGTGGGAGGAAACGGGAGAACCCCGAGAAAACCCACGAGCACGGTGTTTGTCCACCACAAAGTCCACACTGCGCGAGCTGGGATCGAACCAGGGACCCCAAGCACCGGAGGTGAACGCTCTACCACTGAGCCACCGCGCCCCCTGAGAGAATCAATAGGGTCTAATAGGGATTTGTCTATGGGCTATTTTAATACTAAGTGTAGATAGTTGAGGATAAAGTGTAAGGAAGGAAGTAGTGAAACATTGAAGGAAAATTTGCAATTAACGTTTTTATTTATTTATTTATTTATTATTCTCACTTTTGGGTAGAACATTGTGATCTTTGGATCAGAATCATGCAGTGATGGTGGAGGTTGATGAACATGATGTGAAGTGCGATACACAGCAAACATAGCACAGGGTTATGTTAGTAAACAGATGCAGGTTATTCTTCTCGCTTGGAGGCTACTCCAAGCATTGATGGTAAAACAGTGGGATCACATATTAGAGACAGAGGAGTTAGTCTTAGGCTATTTGAGAAAGCGTTACCCCCTATAGCGAACGCGGCCAAGGTGACTATTCAGTAATTTTACTTTCACCAGAGAATCATACTGTGAGCCAGTCAGGGTTTCCGAATCTTTTTGCCAGGTCCAGGTGTGTAATAGCAGAGTTCCAATACTCTGCACAAACCATCTTCCAAGCAGCTGTTTCTTGCTACAATCCCTTTGCCTGGCAACACTTCTTTCCTTTTTTCCTTCCGTTTGAAATCTTTTAAACAGCAGGCTGTCTATTGTTCCGAAATGCACCAAATACGCTCGAACTGACGTTTTCTCCGCGTTTTTATTGCTTTCGCGTTTGTGATTAGCCATCTACATTCAAATACATGGTCAGCGTATACCAAGCGTACGCATGAGCAATAAATACGCTTTGCGATCGCCTCAAATAGCCGGGTACTTATTGTGCAAACGATGGACATATGAAGAGTGGGGTATCGTCTGACTTTAATTCTGCGGCTAAGATGAGATAGCGTCGGTTTGGAAGTACAGTGTAATAATGGAGTGTAAAACCCGGTGCTAGAGGAGAATAGGGTCACAAAGTTGAAAATCTATATGAGCTGTCATCGTATCGGTGAAAAGTAGATAGTAATCCTGAAGGCGTCTGGTGATATACTTCAGACGAACAGACTCAAGATGGGAAAGAATATGTGGAAATGGTTTCCATCGCTTTCATTCCCTTTTTATTCCAAATGTTTTCAAATGATTCTTCACAGTTTAAAATTCTGTTAAATATTCTTTGGTGTATTTGCCGATTAAGTATAAACATAAGCCGCCTTATGCAGAGTCGTTTTGAGGTATGATTAGCGTCATACTAAAAACAAGACTATTGCAGGAAACAGATTTTAGTCAAACTCTTTAGTATGACAATAATCAGGTTTCCGAATGACTGTGCATAAGGCCCAAGATGTTTAGCAAAATAATCTTTAAAGAAAATATTTTTCCGCTAGATCATAATTACATTTACCTTTTTTTATCTCCTTTCCTAATCCCCCCATATATTCCTCTCGTGACCCCCCCCCCTTAAGCAGCCTCGCCATAGACAACAATTAATTTACACCTATAAAGTAAAATTACTAATAAGAAATGGTGTAAAATTACATTTTTATCAATAAAAATATCATATTTTCTTATAAATTTACTGTATATTTGTAAAGAAACGGTAAATCTTGTAATTTAATCTAAGGAAATTTATACGTCTCATAAGGAAATGTATAGAAACTTAGAAAATGAAGGGTAAATAATTTTACATTGATATTTGGTAATTTAAACTACATTTTTTCTCAATGTACGAGGATGTTTCTATCTCCAAATGTTTAATAATTTAAAGATGCTTGTTGTTATTAAAAAGTGAATTCATTCAACTAGTACGGATTAAATATCGTGGATTTATCATTGGCCAGGATCACTTTTCAGTAAACATCTCAGTTTACACAGTTTATTTTATTTTTTTTTTAATGGCACAATATATTAGTGTAAACGGTCGATCCTGTACATTAACGTACCTGCACTACGAAAGCCGCATTGTCATTGTAATTTACTAAATTAATAAACTTATAGAGTTTTCGGTTATTAGTATAACAAATAGCAGCGTCACGTGTGGACCACGTGAAGAAGTTTGGTTTGTCTTTTATTTTATTTTATTGGTTGCCATTGCTGTTCGCATACTGTGGAATTTTATCCATATAAAATTCCAGTGAGAAAGCGTCGATTTGTACGAGTCGCAACAAAGTAACAGAAAACTTCATTGGAAGTAGAAAAGGAAGAAAAGTACAGGAGAAGAAGAGGGAGTAGAAAAAGTAAATAAAAGGGATTTGTGAATCAAGTAATCACAGATTTATGATACAACATGTCCTTGAAATTAAATTTTAGAGATTCAATCCAACCTTCTTTCCAGAATAGCGGTAGTAATGTATCGGACAATCATGAAGAAAGATTTTACAAAGACATAATTATCATGAGGATAATGAAAGGAAATTAGTTCCTACAATGTTAGCAGATCATTGCTGGACTATAACTTGGTACAAGAGAGACATTCAGTACGGAAGGAAGAAGTAAGACATTATTTGCACATTTTTTTTCTATTCCTTGTAAATATTCCTTTAGAGTAATTCTGAAAACGGAATGCATGTGTGAACACAAGTAAAATAATTTGAAACTTTTCTTGAGTGACAAGAACTAATATTTGCCACCTCGAAAACTATAAATCTGGCCTTCCATAAAAAAAATATATTAAAATTTCCTTCCCCCCTGGAATTTAAAATCTTAATAACACTTTTTATACTTTTCGAGCTCACAGATGGCATTTACTAACATAAAACCCAGATTAGATTTACGTTTTATCTTAAGGAAATGTGTTCTTGTTTTCAGATTATAGAACAAACATCACCTTAAATTAATTTAAGTTCTTTTGAAAATTGTATGGTAAGCCCATTCCATACTTCGCAAGTTAAATGAAGGAATCAATATTTGGCACAAATTAAAGCCTTAAGCAATACATATTTCTAGAGGCATTAATAAAAAAATTTTACGGGGATGGGTTCACAGAGCACATTCTGGTTCCTTTAACATGTGTTCATGTTGCTTTTGGCATGCGGTGAGTCTACTTCATACTTGACTTATTTATTCATATTAGCGTAGCTAGATATGTAGTAACACAGTTCTATCCTGAAGTGAACCCTCATTCGAACAGTAGAAAGCTTAAATGGGATGGAATCAGATATCCACCTGTCCATTGACAAGTTGCACTACTCAACACTGTCATATTATTACCTCTTATAACTCTCTAAATTTATAGTTTTTGTCATTGAATTTCCGTCAATATTTCTATCACCAGATGAAGATGTTCAAATAAATTAAAAATCTGATCACTGTTAAATTAAAAATAGTGAGCCCTTGAGTAACGAGTTAAGAAAAAGACTCATAACATATTTAATATGGAGTATTCTACTCTATGGGACAAAAACATGTACTTTGCGCTAAAACGATGAAAATAGACAGGAGGCTTTTAAAATGTGGGTAAAGAGAAGAGTGGAGAGAATAAACTGGGTCAGACGAAACCGCATGAGGAAATGTTAGAAATAATGTAGGAAGGCAGAAAGAGAAAGATTAACTGGTTGGGAAATTTACTGGAAAGGGAAAATATCATGAGGGAAATTCTATAAGATATGGTAACAAGAAAAAGATGGAGGGGTTGAAGAAGACTCCAGTTAATGAACGGTATTAAAACATAAAATTCCTACTGAAAACTAAGATATTAACTGAAGATCGTGGTTTATGGAAACTTCTTAGTTGCAGCAAGTTGTCTGTCATTAATGGCAGAATATTTATGATAATGATTATGATGATTATTAGTAAACTATCCCTGATGAAAAAAAAATAAAAATATATTTGAATTCAGCTCCGAAATGTCTATAAGACTCACAGCTTTTTTCCTTCAGAAGCAAAAACAGATTTTTTTTTTTTTTTGGTAACAGTGTAATTAGTGAGGAAATGTTATATTCTAAACATCTCAACTTTAAATTATACGGGAGCTATCATAAACATTTACTTGCAATTTTCTCCTTTTCTCAATTCTCTCCAAATAATCTATGTTTTCGTTGCTTCGGGAAATTTGTTGCTTATAAATATATATTTTGATACCAATTCAACTTAAGAGTCTTCATCCCGGCGAAATTAAAATACCGCTAATTTTACAGTAATTATGTGATATCTTCAAATAGATAAAAGATAATTGAAATATGGAACAAGAGCGCCCTAGACAATATTATTTTGCGTGAGGTACCGTTATCACAAGTCACCTAGCGGCTTTCCGTTTTCAGCTGTTTAGAAACGCGAAAATAAATGCCAATTTTCAAAATGGCTCGAAATCGAAAGCAGATAAGTGAGTCGTGATAACGGTATCTCATGTAAAATAATATTGTCTAGGGCGCTCTTGTTCCACATTTCGATTATCTTTTATCTATTTGAAGATATCACATAATTACTGTAAAATTAGCGGTATTTTAATTTCGCTGGGATGAAGACTCTTAAGCTCTCAAAGTTTCTAAATTCTGGTATTGTTAACCGTGCAAGATTTTCATTATCAGGTTCAGAACCATATTATAAACATTTCGTTGGATTTTGGTCTCTTGTGACATCCTTCTACTGATTTTATATACTAGTGGCTATTCCTCTCCAAAAGTCATGAGTCAGAGTATGAAAGTGAAGATTTTTTTTTTTGTCACTATTTAAGCTAAGAGACGAAATAACATACTCAAAAACGATGAACAAAGTCGAAAGAACTTTTGCATTTCCTCTTTACTGTTTTTTTTTAATCAACTGAAACAAAGCAACACTCCACAATCGAAAAAATCCATTTTTTTAGATAGCCTCGCTGCTGAAAGATGTTAAACATAACTGAACTCAACTCCTTTCAATACCGTATTTTACGGACTACAAGTCGCACCTTATTTTTTAATCATTTTATTTTTAAAAATACCGTAACATTTTCACCAATTTTATTATTAGATTGCAAAGGAAAAAAGATCTTAGTTTATGAAACCGAACTGACCTTTAAAATCCCTGAAAATCATCGTCTGAACTTTGGTGCACTGCTGCTGCCAGTTGAATTCAGTGTTGCCAGATTGAGACTCTCTGTAAATTGGGGGGGGGGGGGTATTCAGATGCAGAAGGTATATATATGATGATTTTAAGGCAAATTGCATTCAAATTATGATAAATATTGTATATTCATAAATATAATAGGGGCCCACATGAGCTTTGGGGGTCCCCCCCCCAGGATCGGCGCCCTTGACTACAGGAAAGAAAAGAACAAAATTGTAAGTAACTAGCTGAAATGTCCTTTTTACAAAGAGAATAAGTTTATGGATGACCACAGATAATGTCTACTTTGGATATACTCCTTCCACATACCCCTCATACCAATGAGTGCTGAATTTAGACTTAAACGGCATTTGAAGTGTCACTATTCATATCAGCGACCCAGAAAACTATGAATTGAACACTAATATCAGTCGTTTTCTGGCATTTTCACTTGTCACCCCTTTCCACCTTCCACTACTTGCCTCTTCTCATCTCCAATGCCGATGGAGGCTGAATTTTGACTTAAACAGTATCGGAACTGCCACTGTTCATCTCAGTGATCCTAAAAATTATGAATTAGACACTAATATCGTAAGTTTTCGCTTACGTTTATACATCACCCCTCTACCGAAAATTTGCTATAAAAAAACTAAGTTAGGCTAGGGTGGCCTCATGTACCAAAAATGGCCAAAATCAGTGCTGCAGTGGTTGGGGAAGAGTTTAATGTGAAACATAATTGCATTCGTTTTCATTTATGTAAATAAATGAAGATAGAAGAAGGAAAGAAACTGTTTAAAACATCTTTGGGAAGAGATTGTATTTTAAGGACAGAATAGAAAGTGGTTTTAAAAAAAGTGAAAGAAGTAGGGAAAGGTAAAAGGATTATAATGGGTAAGACAAGTATTTCGTCACTTCCGGTGACAACAAAACTGCAAGCTTTCTAAAGTACATTGTCAATTCCAATTCTGCCACCCAGAGACATTACAAATGCAGCCCGATATGTCCACGACTCAAGAAAATTTGCCCCTCCCTCCATTGTTTTTTTTTTTTCTATTTAGTTACACATAAGCAAAACCAACAGAAAAATTGTCAAAAGACAAACAGCCAATAGAAAATAGCCTTAGCTCCTTCTAGCGCCAATAGCGTCGTAACGAGAAAACTGGGTCCCACTGAGGTACTAACATTTGTTTTCGGTATAGATCTCCCTTAAATTTATCTTTTCGTGGACAACCTCTTCTTTCCAGCTTACCATAATTTAATCTCGATGTTTAAATACGCCACCCATTTAAATTTGGCGCCCTGCGCCAGGACTCCTATGATCCGTACGCAAATACGAGCCTGGCTGCCAAATAAAGAAATCATAAGGTAGTATTAAATTTAATTTATATTTCATGAATGTTTCATTATCTCTAATTAATTTAGACTAACAATTTCCTCCCCCCGAAATTAAGACACGAATTATACACAATTTCGTCTTTCATTATACAAGATGTTCCAAAATAATGTGTACATCCTTTAAAACAGAATATCTTACCAATTGAAGCAGAAAAGTTCACATTTTGGGGGGATGATGTGTATCTTAAGGACGTAAATGTTCAATAATATCCAGCCTTCCGTCTCCATACATCGTCAACTATGACATAGAACAGAGCGGCATACCGATTTTATTGCTGCTAATGGTACGAGAGGGAACCAGGCCCGTATACAGGGGGGTCTAGGTGAGCCGCCCCCCCTAAAGTTTTGCTGGCATCCCTAAAATTTTCACGTTAGGCATCCAAATGAACTATAATATGGTGATGAACTGTTATATGGTTGGATCGCCCCCCCCCCTAACTTGAGCAGGCCCCCCTACATTTTTGGGCTGGTTACGGGCCTGGAGGGAACCCAAAAATAACCGAAATTTCTTGAGAAAAAGCATGAACTTTATTTTTATGAAAATCCAACTTTGTTTCAAATACAACTTTAATCATTCTCAAAATACTCTCCATTTCGATTATTCTGTGTGGATCTTCCCTGATGAGATCGCGGAGTTTGGCGATGTTATCCTCAGGGTTCGCGCACTTGAAGGACGATCGGAACGCGGCTGATCTTCAGTGATCACTTTAAACCGAACAAACCATTCGTACACTTGCGTTTTACTGCGAACATGTTTTTTATAAGCTGTTTGTATCATCATAACAATTTCTGCTGCGTTCTTGCTGGATAATAATAATAATAATAATAATAAACTATTCATCCGCACGGCGTTCGTTTGAATCTGCCATTTCTTTGTGTCTCGAGTGCACTACACATACAAAACTGCCAGAGGAACCAAATATGTTGTTGTCGGTTGACGCCATTTGACATATCGACTCAAAGTAGGTCCTCCCATAGCGCCCTAGAGGCGCAACCACGCACTACAAGTACACGATGTGCAGGAGTATGATTCCAGTTATTTTTGGGTACCCCTTCGTATAGTATCGCAGGCCTGCTCAATTTGGTCTCTTTGCTCTTCCAGCGTTTCTGATTTTTTTCGACGTATACTGTGTTCTTTACAGTTATCCAAAGAAAGAAGGCTAAGAGGTTTAAATCTGGAGATCAAAGTGGCTAGTCTTTTTTTTTTTTAATCCTACCCCTCTCTCAAGGAATGTGTTATCAATAAAATCTCTCACACCGAGGTGAAAGTCGGTGGGGCCTCATCCTGTTGAAGGTAGTACCTGCCTTGATGATCAAGAAATATTTATATCCTGAAAGTGCACAACACCTTAAAAATGGTATACCTATCTGCTTTAAATGGTGTGATATTCTGTTTTTAAAGAGTGCATACATTAATTTGACACACTCTGTAATGTTTATGGGTCAACGCTAAACATAACCATTGTAAATTCCATATCTTTGAAACCCACTGGAAACAAATAATACCAGAAGTACTAGCGGAAGTACGTTATGATTGGCCAGTCCATTGTATTGTAAGTTATACAGAGTGGCCCAAAAGTATTGATCAGTATGGCATTTTAGTTAACTAAGGTAATGAGTTTATTTGCTTCAGTCCATTCCGAGTTCAATGTATGAGTGGAAAGAAATTAAAAACAAATAATAAACTAAATTAATGTTAACCTGTATGGATAACAATAAGTAAATTACATAAAATGCTATAAGCCGATCAATATGGGACTGTATACATACTTTTAGGTCACTCTGTACCTGAATCACATTACTTTCAAACCCACCGGAAACAGATTATGTTGGAAGTACTGGCGGAATGACGTTATCCATCCATTGTACCGTAAGTTCTATATGAATCAGATTTCTTTAAAACTCACTGGATACAAACAATCCCGGAAGTACTGGCGGAAGTCAAGACCGGATTTAGGGGGGTGCACCGGAGCACATGCACCGCCCCTCACTGTAAATATACACTATCTAAAATGAGAACCTAGCAGTGAAAAAGCAACATTTTCCGAAACTTTCTGCTGTCATGTCCGTTTGAGGCTTAAAAGAAAGCTTAGTTTCGCAAAAGCAATAGTTTAAGTCGATTTTCTGAAGGTTCAAGGAAAAGGATTCACTCAACAAAGTAAAATCTCTCATTCACACCACAGATGCCTAAAGGCATTTAAAAACTTTAAAAAATTTAAATCAAATGTAGTGGTACTTATTGGTGCACCCCCCTTCAAGAAATCCTGGATCCGGCCCTGGCGGAAGTATATCATTTTTGACCCATCCATTTATTGTAAGGTCTACATAACTCACATTTCTTTGAAACCCACTAGAAAGAAATGACACGGGTCGTACCGGCAGAAGAACGTCATGCTTGATCCATCCATTGTACCTTAAGTTCTACATAAATCACATTTCTTTGAAACCCACTGGAAACAAATAATACCAAAAGTACTGGTGGAAGTATGTCATGCTTGACCCATCCATTGCATTGTAAGTTATATAATTATGAAGCATATTCCTTTGGAGCCCAGGAAAAACAATGGCGGAAATAAATGACGAAAGTACACCATACCTGACTTATCCATTATTCGACGATAAAAAATAGTGGTAACTGCAAGGATGTTATAAAATAGAGGATCTGCCCATGCGTATCTTCATCATATGAACTCAATGAAGCCCAAAAAAAAAAAAAACCGAGCATCGTCTAAACCGACACGTCTGATTGGCTCCTTCTTCCGCAATGATTGTTGGCTAGAAACATTGCAATCTTACTGGCGCGGAGTGGGCAGAGTAGATATAGCGAAGCTGTGACGTATGCTCACGATTTTCTTGTAGGGGCAGGTCCTCTATTTTATAACATCCTTGGGTAACTGCTACACAAGTTGAAGAGATTAGCTGAAGGTCATGAGTGCATGTAAACCTCAAGTTTGAGGCAGTCTGCTATTGTGCTGCCAAAATGTCTTGAGCCGTGGCAAAAATGCGAACTAAAACTCACACCCTCACACACCCACGCGTTGAGCCAATAAGGGTTCAGCTGTTGCTAAGCGAGAGAAAGCGAGTGAATTTCTTCAGCCGATAGCAGCGCTTGCTACGGAAGACTAGGGATCAAGTCAATGTGGCATATCTTTAGTTATGTGAAACAGATTTTGAGCCACAACTATACACACAGCTCGAAACGACTCAAAACGACACAAAAATGCATGTCTTCAAATTTGGACATACTTTAATGTGTACAAATGAATTGCCTTCTAATGGTGGACATAAGAAAATATGTCGATTTTTGACATTGCGGATATGTCCGCCATGAACATAAGAAATTTGAGCAACTATAGCATGTCAAAATGATCTACTGCCTTGTTTTCATTAGTTTTGACGGATTAATATGTTATGTTTTGATCACTGGGGCAATGTTTGAGATTATATAATTGTACGTCAAAAATTTATACACATGCGCGGAAACGTGAGGCGGTTGTCGTTTGTCTCTTTTATCAGTCTTACCAATGTAGCACTTTGTCGCTTGATCTAGAAATTTTTAAGGATATTTTTATCAAAAACAATTGGTTCATTTATATTGTTAGAATAGAAATTTAGCACCTTTTAAATGTGGTCTAGTGACTAAACTAGCATTGTTTCCACTAAAATTAATATTTCTTGAGTCTTCTTGCAGTGTGTTTAGTGACAGTACACTGTAAAAAATCGTTGTGTTATTTCAACGACATGCGTATGTGTTAACACGATTGTGTTAAAATATAACACAAACAAGTGGTTAGAACAACTCACTCTCTATTTGGAGTTGTGTGTCAAATGCCGGTAGTTGACATGACACACAGCCTGTGTGTTAAATTAACACAAGTGTAGAATCTTCGGTGTTGTTTTCTGCGTGATTGCCAAATATGTTGGGCATCTAATTATAAAGGCTTATGAATTGAAGTTACAGACAAACACAGTAGAAAGAAATACTTAAACAAATTCAGGTATACGCAAAATTTCAAACTGCAAACCGCGCGATATGTTTTCAATTGTTTTACATAATGTTTCTGAAGAAACCCTAACAGCACAAGATGTGGTAGGCATGTGCCATTTAGGTGTTCTAAATTCATCTCCCAGATTTGGTGCATTTATTGCTTCTTTTTCTAAGCAATTGTGTACTAAAAGCAACAAACGCATCAACTTTATTAGATGGCAACTGGCGCCGATCATTTGAAAGTGAATATGGAAGAACTATAAAATAAAGTACATAGATAGTCGTAATTTTGTTATAAAATTAGATCTACATGACGAGCAGATTTTACCTTATCCCGAACGGTTATCGTCGTATATACGCGGCTTAAAGGAGCACTCTGATTAGCCACATTCAAAAGACCTCAACAATTTATCCCTCTACAAACGACGTTTTCTTCATCGCCTCCGTGGCCAAGTTGGAAGAGCACGCGGCTAGTAATTGAAAGGTTGGTGGTTCGTGCCTCCCACCGCCACTGGAGTAATTTTTGTTACTTGTTTCAAGTGTTTTGTTAGACTTCGCATAATGTAAACAAATTACTCATATAGGCGATTTAACATATTTTGAGGGAGTAATTTTGTGGTTCATTAACGCTTACGGCACGGCTCAACACCGGTTGTGTGTTAAAGACGTAACACACCCCCTGTGTTAAACGCCAACACCGCGGGGTATCTGTTAAACTAACACCGCATAGTGGTAGTCACGCTGGAACCACTGCCCTGTGTTAAAATTGAGTTGAATTAACACAACCATTTTTTATTGTGTATTATTCATATTGTTGGCAGTGTGTTTAGTATCACTACGATATATGTGTGTGCCCTATTACGGACAAGTGTATATTTTTATGCCATACCTTGTACTTAGGGCTGTCTGTGTAGAACTTAAAAAATAGGAGTTCTTACCTTCATAAATAAATATCCGTATTTATGCCTCTACAATACAGGAATTGTCTATATGTATTGCCCTTCTTTACACTGGTGTACTAGTATATAGGTCTATAGTAGTCTCTGTTTGTGCTCAGGAAAAATAAAGTTCAATGTTACAGCTCTTAAAGAATTCTTCTTAAACACAAAAATAAACTCTCCACAGTTTATAACAGAAATATTATAGAAAATCGTTATAAATAATGTGTGTGTCTAATAGCAGTATGTAACTCACCGTCATGAGGAGCCAAACAAAAATAGATAAATCTATTAATTAACAGTGATTTTTAAAGAGATATACAGGGTGTCTGAAAAGTCCCCTAACATAGGGGTAACTTTGTTATTATCAGAGTTACAATAAAATGTAAGAGGGGGAAACCGTATCCAAATATGATGTTTTCAATCTAAAATGAAGGATTTTTTTTAAAAAAATCGAATGAGGCTTTTGGGCTGTACACATTTTATGCGCTCAATGTTAAATCAAAATGCAACGTTGCCATTAATAGAGCGGGTGTGAGAGGGGATATATCAAAGGTTACTGATATATCAAAATCAATTTTACACACTGCATCATGATATTGCCTTTTATTGTACTACGAAACAAGTTAAACATTTACACTCTTTAAAAAGTGTACATATAGATTTCACGAGATGGATACTCTGTTATGGAATTATTTATTTTTTCGTTGCTATGACAGCTCAATTCACATCGTCGAATCACTATCATAATAAAATATCATCACATAACAACAGAAAAGAAATTACTTCTATTTCTCTTTTCATATTCTTCTTCTTCCTTTTTTGAACAGCTTGTGCATTCTTTAAAAGTACATTTTGACCATAAATACAAATAAAGATATAATAAAGATGTTAAAATACAAGTATCGTTGTAAATGGGGACATGTTTGAAATGGGTCATCGATACGTTAGTATAAAAGACAGTAACTTCATTCACTTAGGCCTATGTTGTGATCCATGTAAATGGTAACGTTGCATTTTCATTTAACATTGGGTGCATAAAGAGTGTACAGCCCAAACGGCTCGTCCGATTAAAAAAAAATGCTTCACTTAGATTGAAAACATCATATTTGGAGACGAATTTCACTATTACATTTTTGTTGTAACTCTGATAATAGCAGAGCTACCCTTGACAGGGGACTTTTGAGACTCCCGGTACATTAGAATGTAAATAAATAAATCTTCTTCAGCAGCAAATTAAATTATTAATTACTAGAGAGCAAATTTTAAGGTGTAGCACCTTTTCTAAAAATGTAGTTGTTATAACAATCAAAGTTCAAAATATGAATTTCCGGACATAAAACGAACTGAAATGAAGGCACTTTGTTGCACCTTTTTCGTGAATGTTGCACCTTTTTTTGCTAAATTAATAAAATTTCCCCTTTTTTAACTTCTTTTAGAATTTAGCACCTTTATTGTCCCTTTTCTCTATATTTTTTAAAAATTTGGACAGGACAATATGTTTTATTTTCAATCTGGTTTGCACATAATATTCCGTAAATTTAGACACAACCTTGACGGATTTACTACGGACAAATTTGAGCTGAATTTGCGAAACAATCCGGACGTAGAAATCTTTGCAACGTCAACTGAACTTCCTGTCCATGTGCTTACGTATGCACCACTGGTTTCCATTCATGTCGAGCAATATTTAAGGATCACCTGAAGTCCAAGCGACAGAAATTAACATTGGAAACCATAGAAATGTTGTGCATAATCAAGTATAGCCAGTTCCTTAAAACCCAGTAGTATGGAACAGTTTTTCAAGCCACAATATTGCTAAATTAGTTTTTTTTTTTTTTTTTTTTTTTTTTTTTTTTTTTTTTAAAGTACCGAATTGGTTTTAACCACAATTTCATTACAAGAATGTTGAATACTGTACAAGTTTATGAGAATAAATAAAACAATTTTGCAATTTATGTCAAATGTTTAAAGCCCAGTTTTTAACAGTATTTGCTGGTGTAATGAATAAAGAATATTCACGTAACTGTAGCACCTTATAAAGATATATCCTATTAGCACTTTTTTTTTTTTGCACCTTTTTCAATGATTTTCAGCACCTTTTATTCCCTTTTACCTACCACATTTTTGTACCTTAAAATCCGGTCCCAATTAATTACTATTGGCAACGAATGACATACTTTCTAGTACCAGAAAGATTAGTTTTTTTTTTAATTTTCTCGAAAATTAACATGAAAATTTAGTTTACAAGCAGTGGCGTAAGTCTGTCTTCAACATTGGAGGGGGGAAGGTAAAACAGTTCCCATATTTTTTTTTAAAGCGATATTTAAAATATTTATGAAGTTGGAAAACACTGCTGTAAAGGATCAGGGGAGCAGAATTGTCTTCAACATTGGGAGGCGCAGATTTGAGGCTTATTCGGGGAAGAAGAGGTGAGAATCATATTACGGTAGATGAACAGTAGCGGATCCTAGCCAGGGCCGGGGGATCTAGCCCTCCTATTTTTCTTAGTAACAAAATAATTTGAGCTATTATTAATATACTTTTGAAATTTTATATATACCTATCATAGTCTGGGTACTGGCTGGCCCCCTCAGCTTTCAACTTCTAGATCCGCCACTGTAAATGAATCTGACTTCTGAGGTCTACCTGTTGTATATTATATATCAGGCGATGTATTACCAAAAAGTACTTTTCAAACCGTATTATTGAGGGACATGTCCCCCCATTTCCCCGGGACTTGTACCCATATCTACAGCTGAGACATTTTTTCAGCATGAGGAGAGGAATATATCCTCCTCTGACACTTATTGTAATTTATGTCCAAGTAGCGGGAGCGGAATTAATACAGATTGATGTGACCTAAATGCGCCAGAACACGAAGTTCAGTTTGAAATATTAAAGAATGCGATTCTTTTTTTTTTTTTTTTTTTTTTTTAATGAAACAAGCAAAGGGATATCTATTTCATCTCACTTTCCTTCGTGATAGTCAGACGCAAATCATCACATTTTTCTTTTTTTTTTAAAAAAAAAAGGAACACATTTCAAATCTAATTCCAAGATTGGAGAGACACGTCCCCCTCATCCCTCCCCGGCATTTACGCCAGTGTTTACAAACATCTCATTTTATTGCAAATGGAGTGGAAATGGAATCTTTCAGTTTAACGTCCCACGATTATGCTATTTTAGGCTAAAGGAGACGATGATTAAGACTAGTGAATGGTGATGGAAGAATTTGGTGGAATGATAATGTGGGAGGAAACGGTAGTACCCAGAAAACCCACGGACCCCATGTTGTCCACCACGAACTACTTTGGCCAGGGACCGAGCTAGGGACCTCAAGCACCAGAAGTTCATTTTACAGGGCTCGATATCATCTATTGATGTGCTATGTGTCATCTTTCCATATACACGTATTAAACAAAAATTAAAGCCTTTTAAAAGTTAATAATAATTTTTTCGCTATGTACACACTCTTTTACACTCATTAAACACTCTTTTGTACTATCGTCTAATAAAAAAGGCTCACTAAAGATATACTTCAAGTTCAATTTCATCTTAACAGATGGCGTGGTTATCGTATACAGCGTCAATATTTTTTTTTTTTAGTTTAACAAAAATATTTCGTTTCCCTCGATATTCTCAAAAGCTACGCATGAGGATTCGGTCACTTGTATTATTTTATTTCTCTGAATGAGATCTTATCGATTGTTATACTTATGTCCCATCTGTGCTGTGTTATACTTTTCTATGCCGCTTATCAACTACATTGCGTGTGAAATTTCTTTGGACATTGGCCACCTAGGCCAGATTAAGATGGTGCTTAGTGGGGGGCTGTCGAATCTTGCCTTTAGGTGACAGGAGCCCTTCACTCTGATCGAAATCTCAATTGGCTGCCTATAAAGAATCATACAAGGTACAATCATCATCATAAGATAGGGGGACGCGGTGGTTCAGTGGTAGAGCCGGTGCAAATGCATCAAAAGATTGAAATCTTGGCCAATAATTAATTTTTGGATGAGGGCTCACAAATTTTTTGAAGGCCCCGAAATCGAGTTTTTTTTTTTTTTTTTTTTTTTACGGAATAAGTACATCATACTGAGTCAAGTGATAATTTGGGAAGTAAGAAGCCCAAGAAGCCATGCCAACCAACCAGGAGAAGGCACAGTGTGTCCTGTGGTACCATGAGACACGATCACCAACCACGGTGCAGAGACAGTTCCAGACAACATTTGGGAGGACTCCACCTGATGTCAAGAGCATTAAAGCCTGGTATGAGAAGTTCAAGAACACAGGGTCGGTTGCTGACCTTCCGAGGTCTGGTCGACCAAGAACCTCAGCAGACACGGTGGAGGCTGTGCGGCAGTCTTTTCTGAGAAGTCCTAAGAAATCGGTGCGCAGGACCTCACGTGAATTACAGATGCCAAAAAGCTCTATCCATGACATTTTACACAAACGTTTATTGTTTCGTGCTTACAAAGTGCAACTCGTTCAGGCCTTGTTGCCCGACGACGGTACACGTTGATATGACTTTGTGGTCGAAATGCTATCACGTATTGAGGACGATAATGGTTATCTCAGACGAATTGCCTTTTCCGACGAAGCGACATTCTTTGTCAGTGGAGTAGTGAATCGCCATAATGTACGCATTTGAGGTTCAGAACCCTCCAGGGAGGTCAGGGAGTTCACCAGAGGCAGTCCAAAGGTGAATGTTTGGTGCGCGTTATTGCACGATCGAATTATCGGGCCATTCTTCTTCGCTGAGGATACCATCACATCTGCAGTGTACCTGGATATGTTGCAGCTGTATGCTGTTCCTCAGCTGCTTCAGTATCGGCCCGATGTCGTTTTTCAGCAAGACGGTGCACCACCTCATTGGGGTTTGGACGTCCGTGCCTATCTCGATAGGACATTTCCTGGGCGATGGATTGGTCGTGATGGACCAACAGCTTGGCCTCCACGCTCTCCTGACATAACCCCATTAGACTTCTTTTTATGGGGTTATGTCAAGGATGAGGTCTACCGAACACGTGTACCAGATCTTGAAACCCTGCAGCAACGAATAACCACAGTCGTTGCATCGATCCCTCCAGTGATGTTGGCTAATGTGTGGATGGAAATTGAATATCGCCTAGATGTGCTACGTTCTACCAAGGGTGCTCATGTGGAAGTGTACTGATGTGACCAAAACTTTTATAGTTTGTAAACAATTCAACACCAGTTTCATATTTCTATCTTATTTCTAGCCTGAGTTATCAATTTCTGTAATCAGGGAAGGACTTCTCGGACACCCTGTATATGTAGTTCTCCATATATGGGGCGTACAAGAACATTTTTGATTGAATGAAATATACTTATTTTTTGGGGGGGGGTCAGGGTCAATCAAAATTTTAAACGTCCCTTAAATCAAGTTTTCGCTTTTTTTTTTTAACGGAATAAGCACATCGTACTGAGTTAAGTGATAGTTTGGATTAGGCTACATTATATGTAGGTCTAATTCTCCAGATATGGGGCGTATAAGAAAATTTTTGATTGAATGAAATCAATTGGATTTTTTAGATTAGGGGCCACAAAATTTTTGAACGGCTCCTAAATCTAGTATTCGTATTTTTTACGTAATAAGCACATCAGACTGAGCTAAGTTATAATTTTGGTTTGACTACACTATATGTAGTTCCCGTAATAGAAGGCCTACAAGAAAATTTTTGCCTGAAATATATTGGATCTTTTGATCCACTAATATACATAACAAACCTTTTTCACAACACCTAAGAACAGCAACTAAGATGCAAATGCAAATATGAGGATCATTTATAGAAAGGTGAAAGTACAGTTACTATGAAACGTGGTAGACACACCCGAAATATAAAAACAAATGCTTGTTTGTGATTGGCCAAAACTGGAAAATGTTAACAAATCCTTATCTCTAATTGGTCGAACGCCTGTAAACGATATTTAAAGGGAACTTTTAGAAATATTTATATTTTTTTGCTTATTTTTTATAGGCTTGTTTTCGTTACACTTTTCTAATAACTATTTTCTTAAAACTGTGCTCTTATAGGCAACCTTACAGTTAGATATGATCAAGAAAATTATTGAGTGGAACATGTTCCCCTGTCCCCTCTCTAACTTCGCCCGTGTACTTATATAATAGCGATAACTGAAAATGCTATTGTCATTCATTACTTTGTATTTTCCCCTAAAACCAGGGGTGCCCACAGAGGGGGGGGGCTATGACGCAAACTACGTCATTGAAATATTTGGGGGGTTAAAATCTATATAAAATATGTTTGAGTGGGGTGTAAAAATTAATCAAAAAGAAGATTTTTTTCATGAAAGAACACCTACGGATAGACAATTGGGGGGGTGCGTCATGGGCATAAGGGGGGGGGGCACCACTGCTAAAACGACTTGCATTTTGTGACTGCTTCTATTAGTCGAAATAATTATGGTAATGTGGTGCAACGACATTGCACAAATTTTTTCTAAGGATTAAATCTTTGATAGTCTCTGTAATCTATGGTTTATTAACGCGGAGCAGGAAGTGCTGAAATTGCGCAAATTTGCACCGCGACGTTGCCAACAACAGGATTCAGGAAATTTATCCTTGGCGAAAGAAACGATACTTAAAGCTTTCCTATAATACACAAGGTACACATTTTTTTTTCTATTTTCGTCAATATAAACTCCATCTTGAATATTACGCTGATGTTTCTCCATTTTATTGCTTCTTGTTTATAGTACCCTCCTCACTAAAATTTGCTATTAATTCTCGATCCTGATTGGCTCGTTGTGATTTTCGTTTCTTATTGGCTTCTTATATTATTATTATATCCGCAACCGGCAAACTGACCACTCATTTTTGTAACAATTTATAAAGTAATAATATATAACATATCTTCCTCAAAGCACCTATGAACAGTAACTAACCATAAGTTGCAAATGCAAATATAAGGATTATTTATAGAAAAGTGAAAGGACAGTTACTAAAATACGTGGTAGACACACCTGAAATATAAAAAACAAATGCTTGTTTGTGATTGGTCAAAACCGGAACACGTAAACAAATCCTTATCTCTTGTTGAACGCCTGTCTACGATATTTAAAGGGAACTTCTAGAAATACACAGAGAAAAAATCCGTTCTCCGGACAGCGGTATATTGTACAAATATACGGTATCCTTTTGCTTACTATAGAAATCAGTACGGAGCGTACGTTATCCGTATGCTACATAGGCACTGCAATTAGATGTTACATCATGCCATTGCAGGATGTCTGACATCTAACAGTTTTCCGTATATCACATGCATATACTTATGTTACCTTCGTCAGCTAAATGTTGTATACATCCATTTGTATGTGACATCCTGACCGCCTACATTGTTTCATACAGAAAGTACGTAGAAGATAGAACACTTTTTTTTTAACCTAAAACGACTTGTGTTTTGGTCACTGTCTATATTAGTGGAAATGCTTATGGTATTGATGGCAACGTTGCACAACATTTTTTTTGCCAATTTTGTTGCCTGCTCATTAAGGCTTTATCTGTGTAAACCGATAAGGGAGTGAAAGTTTGCACAATTTCAGTGCACCCGGTAGAGCGTTCAGGTCCGGTGCTTGGGGTCCCTGGTTCGATCCCAGCTCGTGCCGTATGGACTGTGTGGCGGACAAACACCGTACTCGTGGGCTTTCTCGAGGTTCTCTCGTTTCCTCTCATTTTATTCATTCCACCATTTCATACATTTCTCATCGTCACCGTCTCCTTTAGACTAGCCGACATAACCGTGGGACGTAAACTTTCATTTCATTTTTTCATCATAAGTTAAAATATGGCCAAAAATATGAAAGAAATTTCTTCGTTTGTTACAGCCATTGTCTTAATGAATCAGAATAAATCAGTTTTAGAAAAGATCAAATATAGTGCATGAGAACCGTGATTCATATTTTCTCTGCATTGCATAGTTGATGTCATAGAACTACGTGTATTCCCTTAACTTTCCTACTGTACTTTTACAGAAATGTATTAGGCGAAGTCAGCAGGGGCTACATAATTTTTCTAGCCCCGAGCCTCCAGATGGATTAACCTGGCCCTGTTTTCAACTCACCTTTCATGCGGTTAGGGATGCGCACGAGACAAGATTTGAGGCTGTCTCGTCTCGAAAATGTGCTGTAAAAGCGATGTCTTGACTCGAAAAATCTATATTTCTCTATTGGAAGAGCTGTGTCTCGACTCGAATTTTGTAAGAAAAATTCTGTCTCGACTCGTCTCGTGCGCATCCCTACATGCGGTAAGGCAAGGTAAGAGGAAAGTTCAGCTTTGGCAACATGGTTACTCGCAGCGGGGACAAGGTGGGGCATTTGGCACTCCCATGGATTTTCAGTTATTGGTAATTCATGTCAGAGCGGCGGATCTAGCCCGGGCCGAGGGGTCCTAACCCCCCAGTTTTTTGAGTGAGTAAAATAATTTAAGTTGTTCTTTATATATTCTTGAAACTTTATAGCAAATTCATGGTATACCTATCATAGTCTGTGTTCTGGCTGGCCCTCAAGTTTTTACCTTCTGGATCCGCCACTGCTCAAAACATACTAATTGTCTCTCACATACTATAGCACGTAATACGTATATTTATATTAAATACTATAGACATATAGTTCATTACCTATATTCAATAAGGATATGTGCTTAAATAAATATTTTTTATATTATATATTGTTAATCAAGGCGGCATTTCGGTAGGAGGTAGAATGAGTAAATGTACATGATTTGAAGATGATATGGCACTTGTTTCGGAATCTGGAAAGAAAATCAATAAGATGTTAGAAAACTTGAGCAAGGGATGAAAGTAGGTTAGAATGGCAAAAGGCATGATGATTGGAACAAAGCGGTCGGTGTCAAATATAGAAGTGGGAAGCGAAAAAATAGAACAGGTGACTAGTTTTCGATACCTGAATAGTGTTATTAGTGATGATATTAAGTATGAATGTGAAATAAAAAAAAGAATAGGAATGGCGAAAGAAGCTGTTAGGAGGAAGAAAATACTATTTCGTGGAAGCTTGAACAAAGAGTTGAGAAAAAGACTCATAAAATCCCTCATGTGGATATTGTACTATATGGATCAGAAACATAGACATTACACAAAAGTGATTTTAAAAAAACGACTGGAAGTTTTCGAAATGTGAGTGTGGAGAAGAATAGAGAGAATTAAGTCGAGCGGAAAATGGGTTAGGAATGGTGAAGGAGAAAACGACAATTTTAGATATTATTGAGAAAAGGAAGAGAAACTGAATGGAATATTGTCACGAGGGACGCGTTAGAAGGTATGGTGGCAGGAAAGAGAGGGAGAGGACGAAGGAGAGAACAATTGATGGATGATATCAAAACAAACGTACTGAAGACGAAGAAGTTTGGGGAAGACCGTGGAGTGTGGAAGCCTCTCAGTTGCGGCAAATGACCGGCCAATAATGGCAGAATACCTATAGTGATGGTACGGTTGCCAATTGGCCGGTTTTTGACCGACCTGGCCGGAAATATTGCTGTTATTTTTTATTAAAGCGGTGACCGGACAGACTTTCTTATCAGTCTCTTTATGATCGGTTTTTGCAAATTTGTATCTAGTTCGAAGCAATTTCATCTAGTTCGAAGTATAGATTTAAGAAGTAACTTTAATTCTGTAAATCCAAAACTGTCGCCTTTCACCATTATCTGTTTAGGTAATTTTAAAGAGATGACAGGGACTGTATCAGGGAAAATTTGAAATTTACTTGTAAGGAATTTTATATTTATTGAGAGTGAAAAAAAGGACTTCTTAAAGCAATTTCACGTAGTTGAAGTAAAAGTTTAAAGAATAAATTTCATTATCCAAGTCCAAAATTACCAAAATTGTCATTTAAGGATTAATGTACTTTTCTTCATCTGCTTCGATAATTTTAAAGTGGCAGTTACTGGTAAATACAATAAAATTATCAATGCTGATTTCAGTTTCTCATTTATAGCACAACGTATTTATTAAGCTTATTAGTAAATGTACTAAGGATATGTAAAATACAGGTGCTAATGCACTTTTGTTCACGATAATACATTTCCTTCCTATGGATAGGTCCGAACAGAGATACTTCACCCTTAAACCTATATCATAGGGAATTTTGAGGGGGTGCCATTTTTTTATTTTCCAGAGTTGCCAATCCTAGGTGATGGTTATATATTATGTGTAGGGATACCCTAAAGTGTGTATGTGCTTGTGAGTAAGTCTTTGGGCTCCCTTGAATCGGTCTTTTGTTCCCCTTTAGAATTGGCCTTTTGCTCAGCTTTGGAAAAATTGCTGTGGGTATCCGTATTTGTTAATGTAAGAATCTTTTTGTCTCTGACAACCACGACCCTTTTCTATCATTATATGAGATTTATAAGTAGTTAATATGGTTACTTACTCTGGTTGTTAAACTATATGTAGCACTAAAACAAGTCAAACCAGTTGAGAATGCTCCAAGAGCATTCCACAACGAACTTAAAAAGATTTAATTTTTCTTAGTACCTTCTACAGAATTTATACCAATTGTTCTATGTATTTTATTAATATACTTATTAAACAATTCTCTTGAGTACTAAATTTTTTCCCACATGTTTTATTCATGAATTCTGTTAAAACGTTCTACGATGTGTTGTTTTACAAAGACATATGCTCAAAATGGAGGGCTCAAAATTGAAAAATTCGAAAAATATAATCTCTCTATGACTTACGGTACCCAAGACATGGCTCCTTAAATCTCCCGAAATCCGAACTTTTTTTGGTCAATATTTGGGAACAGCGGTCAGTGGCCAACGGTTACTATTTGGTACCAAAATGTTTAACCTCCTCTTAGATATTGACCAACACCAATATTATCTCTCTATGGCTTACGGTTTCCGAGATATGGCTCCTTAAATCTCCCGAAATCCGAACTTTTTGGCCAATATTTCGGAAACGGTAAGAGTGACATAAAAAAAAATTCCATCACTTCTTTGAGATAGTTTTTGATGTTCTATCGAACGGAGGGCTCAAAATTGAAAAATTTGCAAATAACATACACACACACACACACACAAATAAAGAATTCCGTAACGAACTTTTTAAGTTCGTTGATAATAAAGAAGCTAAGAAATAATTCTCCAGAAACAGAAGATAGCTTTTTGTTTAACAAGCAGACAATAATTGTTGAAACTAAACTAGAAATAGTATCTTCTATTAAAAATAAGAATTATTGGTTTCGAATTTGAAATATTTTTTTCAGCGCAAAGGCTATATGGGACGTAGACCTATAGTTTAATATGAAATCCGAGTCACATCAGGTCTCGCCTGAAATCGGACCTGGGTTTACCTACCGAATGCATGTACGCTAACCACTAGGAAGGAGATCACGTTCTGAGCTGACGATTGTACATTCCATTTTCAAAAATCTTAATTGAGGTGTATAAAAGGCATTGATGACTTTTTGTATTGTTTCTGGCAATGGGAAAGAATTCAAACTTTCCAGAAATTCGGATCGGTACAAGTTGAACGTAAAAGAAAGGAATGCTAAATTTGAATCAAGCAGTAAAACAAACAAAGAATATAGGTTTAAAATGTTAATTTTGACCTTAAAATAATGATATACACAGCTGTGGTCAATAATTGACGATTTATTATATTCTCATCGGAAATAGACACGATGCAAATTGAACACCATTCGGTCGGTAAAAGTAGGTGAAAATTTTTTATCGTAAAATTTGCCACAATACTGACATTATTACCCAGCAAAACTGCTCTAGTCTAAAAGAAATAAAGCTGTTAATATTTTATTTAAGCGTATTCCTATTTTAAAATTTAATCGTAAAAGTAATTGGGAATCGCAAGTTAACAGCTTTTCCTACTAGCACGCTAAGCTACTGCTTAGATAAACTTAATTTAATCCAGATATCGTTGAAAACAAATCTAAAATATACATTTTACATAGTAAAATGATCAAATAACACATTAAGAATCTTAGCAAATCTTTTTAGAGTATTAGGTTTTCTATGAATATGTTACTCGACATTTCATGATGAGATACGGAAATATATATATCATTTTCTGCTGTTTTCATTTACTATTGACAATTTGAAATATATAAATTACTTACTTCAATAAAGAAAACGCAAATAAAAATCTATTAGAAATGATTATGTGTACGATTTTCCGTTAACGAAACTTTTTTTCAAATTTACCGGCACAATTTCAATTTGTAATTGTAGAAAAATAGGTCAAATGATGCACAATAGTGTGCGGGCAAAAGCATGGAGCAAGCAGCAGCGATTTTCCGTTGTTTACAACAAGCCTTTCATAGTTTTGCACTGCTTTTAATCTTTTTCCAGTAGCCAAAGACAATTCAACGAAAGAATCGTTAAGTTGCCGATGTCGTTAGAGGGGATAAAATGTAATGTTTGTTTTTACTGGTATCACATCAGTTGTAGTTTTACATTCCAGAAGAAAAAACAAGCACAAAGCCAAGTAGTTCTGCAGGCACCAACATGGCGTTACGATCGATCTGATTCCGCTTCTACGTCTAACAAGAGAAAAAAATGGGGTTGTGAAAGAAAAAAAGGCCAGGAGATAAAGATCGCAGGGCATTTGTATCATATCGTGTTGAATAACAACTTGTCCCGGAAATATAAACGTTTCGATCAAGTCCGATTTCTTCCTCTGTTGTCACGATACATGTAATTATATCTGATTTAAAAAATAAAGCTGAATCAGCAAAATCTCTCGTGTTTTGAAATTACTTTAGTGCAGCATCACTGATACACATCTATATAAACATTGAGACAAATTTCGCAATTTCCATGTTTTTAAAAAAAAGCTGAATTGTCACATTTAGAAAAAGGTAAATATCTAGCATACACATTGATGACATCATCACCACAGTGTATTCTCCTACCTGTTGTGATAAGTAGTTCCTATCCCCCCTCCCCCAGGAATGAGGCACACACTATGTTGTATTATATCCGTAGCAAACACTCAACCGGGCTGTCAAGCAAGTACTGGCCGCAGTGTTCCGTCCTACTGGGGCTCCACCTCTCGTTGCCATGACAACGAGAATCTTGCTCTCTCGCTCTCGTTTGCCTCTCGCCGTTGCTATGGTGACGCGCTTACACTCCTCGGTACTCCCTGATCGACCCGGGGTTGTTGTGGGTGTAGGGTGACCTGCTGGTGACCCAGCTTGGGTCACAGCTTTAAGCAGGTAAAGGGTGTGGTCGGAAATGTACGTAATTCCTTAATACAAAGGATGTGTCTGCTTTATATTTAACAAGGATGGAAGCTTTTACTTCTAAAAGACTTAACAACTGCACAGCAAAAAGTACAAGGGCAACACTGCAAAGGAAAAACACGAAACTAGTTACTAATCTCTTAGAAAGTGCTATAATTACTATTAAAAAGCTGTCGATTGCGTATATTTACAAGAAAACAAATACATGTTTCTCATTGCGTTATCCTACGAAAGAGCAATGTTGGAGAATGTCTCTGTAACCCAACAAATGAGTCTGGAGTGACTATTTGTATATTCAGGACTTCGGCTTTAGGAGCGACCTTGAACTAGAGGGTCATCACGTCTAGGTCACGTTTCAAAGAATTCCAAACAGAGTAAACGATATTTCTGTATTTAAAATCAAGTCCATTACTTTTAAAAAAAAGAAGAAGAAGAAGAAGAAGAAGAAAAAGAAAATCGCTAGATTAAACAAGTACAAAGGAACAAGTAACAGGATAATTTTTAAGTTTAACTTACATCGTGTTCATGTACTTTGTCGGGTACTCCCCTTTCCTCCCACATTCTCATTCTACTAATTCTCCCATCATCATCATCATCATCATCATCGTCAAAGGGCATACTCGTGGGGTGTTAAATAGAAATTTTTATTTCATTTTCATTTTAAGATTAACAATATACTTCGATCGTATAACAAATAAGCTAGATTTACTTTGGAAAGTTTTCTTTAGATTGATTGGTGAGTTTAGCGTCCCATTTTAGCACAGAACTTATATGAGCCGTGGACCTACACTTTCAGGAAGAACCCTGATTGGTTGGTGAGTTTAGCATCCCATTTTAGCACAGAACTTGTATGAGACGTTGACCTACAGTTTAAGGGGGATCCTTGGTTGGTTGGTGAGTTTAGGTTGCCATTTTAGCAAACAACCTATATGAGGCGTGAACCTACAGTTTAAGGAGGAGCCCTAACTACCGTAATGCGTAAGAACTTCAAAGCAATTCCACCTGTAATCGTACCCCGAACCCTATGGACCAATGATACGAACGCTAACCACTTTAGTTTAGAAACGTTTTGAAAAGTGACCTTTGTATCGGTCACTCGTGATAATATGTGTAGTATTGGTCTTAACTAGACTCAATTGACACGGGATAGAATCAATCAGAAGATTTTGTTCCTGCAGTGATGAATCTTTGGATTCATAATACCCGTAGACAAGGGCGCCCATGTTGTGGTTTCCAAGGGGGGCAAGTATAAGCGACGTTTCAAAAATAGTTTCAAATTTTGCTGTAACTAATGTAAAAATTCTATTGGATTTTCGATATTCTGAAGTACAATTTCCTCTAGGGGAAAGGAGCGCCCCACCTTGCCCCTCCCCCTGATGGGCGCCCTTGCCCGTAGAGTTTGTTAATTAAACTGTAAAGATTCCATCTCATTAATTTCTTTATTCACACAAAATTGCTTATTGAATTCATATCGATTCGTAAGTATTCCATATACACATAATACCTAGCCTGAATGAAAGTTCTGCTTCACTTCTACTTATATGTACTTGGTGATACCAGAAACGCATTGGACTAGAGTAGGGTGGCCAGTCCTTTCTCCAGTACTTCGCAAAGGCGTGTGCAAAACTGGAAACTCTGTTATTGTTGGGTTACTTATGAAACAAGAGTTGCATCTGTCTCGTCTCGAAAATATTTGTGAAAATGGTGTCTCAAAAAGTGCATTTGCTTCTATTAGAAATCCTCTATCTCGTCTTATATATCGTCATGAAACTTTTGTTTCGTCTCGTATCTTGAGAAATCTTAGTTAGCTGTATGAACACTGTATGTCTTTGAGTGCTAAGGTTTTGTGTGGATATGTGTAAATACTACGTACACTATATCCTTATGAATTATACCAAATTTCATGTAAAAATTTGAGACTACGTTGGCTTAGGAACTGTATTGACAGAATGCAATGACGTTATTTCGTGCTGCTGTGCAGTTTGAAACATTTGTACATATTTTAATCAATAGTACAATTAGGTATGCATTAATTGCAAATTTGAAGAGAAGGATCGACCTTTATTGTTTATAAATAGAATTTATTCTGTGCATCAATTGTTTTCGTGAACGAATACGTCATGCAAAAAGTTGAATTTCACGTATCAGAGAAAAGCATAATGGCTTTGAGTTCGTAGAACGAAACAAAAAGGGCTTCGTCCTATTTCTAATACTAAAAAATTTATTTTCCATTGTTTACGATGAGAATTCGGACGCCAAATGTTTTTGCAATGATAGTCTATGGGCATCCCGTTTTTCGGTGATTATTCTTCAATGGCGTGTTCAATTCGGATGTCCTATCCCTACTATACTCAGCGCTCACTCTCGAATGGCCATGTCAAATTTGGTAAAGATTGGCTCAGGCATCTCGGAGATCCCGTTTTTCGGTGATTATTCCTCAATGAGTTGTCCGATCGGGACATGCAAACCCTTACGACACTCAGCGAGGTCTCGAATCACAAGGTCAAATTTGTGAAGAATGATTCAGGCATTTCGGAATATCCCAAAAAACGAACGCCTAAGTTGAGAAAGAGGAGCTTTGCTCCAATAATGTAATAATGAAAATCTTTCTCGAATCACAAGGTCAAATTTGTGAAGAATGATTCAGGCATTTCGGAATATCCCAAAAAACGAACGCCTAAGTTGAGAAAGAGGAGCTTTGCTCCAATAATGTAATAATGAAAATCTTTCTCGAATCACAAGGTCAAATTTGTGAAGAATGATTCAGGCATTTCGGAATATCCCAAAAAACGAACGCCTAAGTTGAGAAAGAGGAGCTTTGCTCCAATAATGTAATAATGAAAATCTTTAAAACTCTTCTTCTTATCAGTCTCTCCTCCATTACCGATCGAAATAAAATTTGACATAACTCCACTAATGGAATTTCCAATTTAATCCTTTATTTTACAACGACTGAGAAATTCTTGTGGAGAAACTGGTAATTTTCAAAGTATTTATACTTACTATCAATATATATTTTTGTTTGTTTCCTATGAAGCAACATTGCACGAAAATAACTAATCATGTGTTTGTAGTGAATAGCGGGAAACGTCTCCTTTAATATAGTTAAAAGTAATTAGAAATATTTATCAGAAAGATTAACTAGCAACGTTTGCAATGAATTATTTACCTACAGATAAATAAATCTTGTCTAAAACCAAAGTTCGCAACACTCGAGAGAAGTAAAATCTCCTGTGATATTGAATTTGACTATCCTCTTTTAGTAAAGAGAACAACTGTCCAAACAATGATTCACAAGGCACGTATATGAATGTTGTATGAAGGCAATAAGTTCTATTAAGCGATCACTGACGTTAGCATGCATGCGTGCGTATAACATAACCAGTGGTGGATTCATGGGGTGGCCCGGGAGATATCTCGGGATCATATTTCACGTCGGGCTCAACGATTTTCAGTATTTTCACCCCCAGGTTATAGAATTTCTACCCCTCCCGCCCCATCGGAAAATATCTGAAATTGTCATTGAACATAACCCAATAGAAAGTGATGTTAACTGTAAGCTACAGACAGGGCCAAAGAAATGGTTAATATCCCACAATTATGACCTTTAGGCTAAAGGAAATGATCATTAATGTAAATTGATTTATTTATGGATTATTTATGGTATTTATTTATGGTAATTGATTTATGGAAGAATTTGTGTAATGGGAATGTAGAACAAGGGACAAACTCGAGAAAACCCAAGAAAATGATCTTGTTGATCACAAATTCACATGGATTGGGATCGAACCATGGAGTCATTTGGGGAAGACAGAGGAGAACAATTGCCCACCTCTCCGAGTTTGAGAAAAACGTTTTTTTTTTTTTTTTTTTTTAATAAATTGTATAGGGTAGGCCGAAAGTCAGCTGACAATCCTGTAACAGAAAAGTCTGTTGGGCTAGAGTTCTACATTGGCCATAGATGATTAGTGGGGAGTGGAGAAACCTGACAAACACACGTTACTACCATGACCATACAACGATACTTTGTATTTTAACATCTTTATTATAACTTTATTTGTATTTATGGGCAAAATGTGCTTTTAAAATATGCACAAACTGTTCAAGAAAGGAAGAAGAATATAAAAAGAGAAATAGAAGTAATTTCTTTTCTGTTGTTATGCGATGACATTTTGTTATGATAGTAATTCGACGATGTGAGTTGAGTTGTCATAGTAACGAAAAAATAAATAATATATATCAAAGGATCCATTTCGTGAAAACCACATGTATAATTTTTAAGGTGTGCAAAAGTTTAACTTGTTACGTACTATAATAAAAAGGTTGTATAAATATATTTATATAAATATATTAACTGTGGACCTTACGTTATAAATAGGCGTCATCCGCTCCAGGATTACGTCTTATAAATTTGGTGGTTTACCGCCTCAGGATTTCAGGAGATTTGTGTGAAATAAACAATCTCCTAGATAATTAACTCCAGGATTGCAGATTTATTTTGAGGCTGCGTTGTGATTTTGCTTTTAAAAAAATCAAAACGGAATATACTTTATTAAGGAGTGGAAGAAAAAATTTCAGAAACATCAAAATGAGTCTTCCTGGTATTGAACATGCAACTGAATCAAAAGGTAATAGGGAGATGAACTCCCTTGACTTAGCTGACCTGATTAAACAGCAGATTGAACAACTGAGGCAAGATTTTGGTGAGCGAATGAATCAACAAATGGAACAAATGAATCAACAAATGGAACAAATGAATCAACAAATGGAACAAATGAATCAACAAATGGAATAAATGAATCAACAAATGGAACAAATGAATCAACAAATGGAACAAATGAATCAACAAATGGAATAAATGAATCAACAAATGGAACAAATGAATCAACAAATAGAACAAATGATACAACTCGACAGTAAAATCGACATTAACAGTCAACATTTATCAGAACAGATTAATCAGACAAATCAACGAATTGAACAAAGTAACTTTAAAATGGAACAGATTATACGTAGATTCACTGAAGTGCAAAATTCCGTTGAAGTAGTAGAAATTATAGTTAATGATCACACTACCCAAATAAGTGAACCTGTAGATCCTAAATTTGCATCGACGAAGGAATATGACCTCATTGATTTAAATGTGTGGATTAAATTTGCTGAATGTTCTCAAAAACATACTGCGGTATTGGTTGAATTATATTATCCCGACTTCTCTCTTTATTTGAATGTTTTTGATTGTTATACTGATGCTGCGTGCAACGAAGATTTTAGTATGCATCAATATGCGAAAGGTTATGGTCATCTTCGTCTAATGAATGCTGTTGGTTGCTTGTATTCACGGTACATTCAACATGATAATTCTGGAGACGAAGTAATTGTAATAGAATCGTTTAATGATATGCACACGACGCTGGTTCATGTAGCAGGAAGAAAGTTGATTCCAGTATTCGTGGAATTCAGAAAGAGAACGTGTGTTCGCACCAATGCTTGTAGTCATTGGTCAATTGAGTTGGAGCTGTTGAAATGTCCACTCAACGAAAAGACCAAAATGATAATAGTGAACAATCAGATGGTGCTTTTACAGAACGTGATGCAATGCGTTAACTTCTATCATCTAGGTATGACATTACAAAATTTTGAAAATCCACAATATTAACCTGGACCAGTGGCGTATTTACGATTTTGTTTCGGGAGGGGCTTTGCTAACTTTCGGGGGGGAGCTTTGCCTGGAAATGTGAAAATTCTGCAAGATATTTCATTTACTTTACTATACTAAGTAAGATTTCGGGGGGGCTTAAGCCCGGAAGCCACCCCCCTAAATACACCACTGACCTGGACCAAACTAACCTTAATCGAAACCAAGTTCGAAATATCCATGTGAGATTAAAGTGTGATTCTAATGTAAAAAGTAATGTTAAATTCGCGTGTACCAGTAATATAACCGAATCTAATCTTAGTAGCAACAATAATAAGAATCGTAATACACTTACAAGGGCGCCCATTAAGGGGGCAAGATAGGGCGCTTGCCCCCCGTATAGGAAATTGTACTTGGGAACATCGAAAACCCAATAGAATTTTTACATTAGTTACAGCAAAATTTGAAACTATATTTGAAATATCGCTTATACTTGCCCCTCCTTGGAAACCACAACATGGGCGCCCTTGTACACTTAGGAAGCATGTAATCATTAGATCTAATTTTCCTCGGATTGGATTTTGTAGAAATTTCCTAGATGGCAAAAATTCTCGAAATAGGAAACAAAGAGCTGTAGATGTAAATAACGCACAAGATTGTATTCCGGTTTATGACTTTCAATGCAACTTAAACGAATTTGTTGGTCATGTAACTTAAGCTAAAGTTACGGCGTCCGAGAAAACTATATTCAATTGATTTTTGTTTATTTTCACTGTAAATACCGTTATGATTTTGCTTGTTATTTGTTATTTGTATTGATTAAATTCTATACAGATAATATAAATAATTCAGTACGGTTTATTGTAGATATTGTCGATATTTAATTTTTAATTTGTATTTTGTTTGAATATATCATTGAGGGTATTTGATCCTTTCCTGTTTAATAGTGATATCCTTTTCACAATCTACTTAGTTTTGCCCGATAAAATAACATAGATTTTGTTAACTTTCAACTTATAATACACATCAATGGCCTCAAAAGGACCTAAAATTAAGCAACATTTATGCCATTATTTGAATGTTCCTCTTGTTATTGACGTTGACGTGTATAAATATTTGAAATGAAATTAATTAAGAGAATTAAGTTAAAACATGAAAATAATATTGATATAAAAGTAAATATGATATATAATTATATGAATTGTAATTTTTATATATACGAGGGTCATTCAGAAACTTAAGTAATTAGTATGTAATAGTTAACGGTCCAGGATTTCTCTTTTTTTTATTTTTAGACAAAAAAGGTCCTATTGTCCAAGCGCCACATACAACAATACTTTGTATTTTAATATCTTTATTATATCTTTATTTGTATTTATGGGCAAAATGCACTTTTAAAATATGCACAAGCTGTTCAAGAAAGAAAGAAGAAAGATATGAAAAGAAAGATAGAAGTAATTTCTTTTCTGTTGTTATGTGACGATATTTTGTTATGGTAGTGATTTGACGATGTGAGTTTAGTTGTCATAGTAACGAAATATAAATAATATATAACAAATGATCCATCTCGTAAAAACTACATGTATAATTTTTATGGTGTGTAAAAGTTTAATTTGTTACGTACTGTAATAAAAAGGTGATATCATGATATAGTGTTTATACGAATTTTGATAAATCAGCAACTTTGTTTATATAAATATATGAACTGTGGACCTTACGTTATAAATTGGCGTCATCCGCTCCAGGATTACTTCTTAACCGCCATCTTGGATATCATTTTATTTATTTATTTTTTTTTTTAATTGGAAGGTAGGCATGTGACACGTGTTTTAAGACTGCTTTTGATCAGGAATGCAATGCCGCTGTCCAATTTGTCACATCACTAACCGTTGGTGAATTATGGAATGTTTTACCGTTACAGGTTCCGGTAATTGAACAATAGTGCTGACGACCCAGGAACGTATTGAGATCATCCTGTGTGGAAATAGCAGCTCGCGTTTGGTGGCTGCGGATTTTAATGCGCTACACCCCGAAAAGGAGCACATTTCCCGCAATGGTGTGGCCACACTCATCAAAAGATTCCTGGAAACGGGTTCTGTGGATAATGGATATTGTAGTGATCGTCAGACAACATCTACAGATGAAGAATCACAGTCGCTGTCCGCACATTGTTCCCGAAGTTACCAATGTACACAAGTGGGTCAGGGTGGTCTTTTCGACCATGTGTTGTGATGGTATAAAAAGGCCATAATTCATCAACGGTTAGTGAAATGAGAAAATGTACAGTAGCATTGCATTCTTGATCAAAAAGAGTCTTAAAACATGTACAGCATGCCTATCTTCCAATTTTAAAAATTAAAGTGACATTCAAAATGGTGGAATTTAAGATGGCGATCCTGGTGGTTGTGTGTGTTTGTTAAGTATTCCCACCCCTCACTCATCATATATGCCCAATGTGGACTTCTTGCCCAACAGACTCTTCTATTACAGGGTTGTCACCTGACTCTTGGCCCACCCGTATATTAATATATGTACTATAAAGGTAACCAAGAAAGTTCTGTCGTTTTTTCACCCACCACCTTCGAACATCAACGTGTCACCTAAGACGTACCTGAAAGATCAAAAATAGTTCCCATCAGCATCGACGACTTTCTGTCAACGTTCTGGAAGACCATGGATCCCATCGCGGTAGAACTTGGTGGGCCGTCAAATGAAGTGATTTTTTAACCTCTACTAGGGTTTGAACTGGCGTCCTCTAAGGTGATTGTCCAAGGAATGGAACAGGTGATAATCGGACGGTGCAATTCTTGGGGAGTGTGGCGGATGCAATAGTATTTCCCATCCGAGGCGTAGAATGGTGTCCCGGATCATCCTAGCCACGTGGGGTTTAGCGTTGTCCTGTAACAGAAAAATCCCTTTGCGATTCAGAAGTGCTGGCTCCAGAGTTTTGAGTTTTTCTTGAACACGGCTCAACTGCTGATAGTACGCAGTTGCATTCATGCTCTGACCAGCTGGTAGCACTTTCTGATGCACGATGCCGCAACAGTCCACCAAACACACAGGAGGACCTTCTTTAGTTGCACTTCTGGTTTCGGCTGTTTTGGAGCCGGTTCATGGGATGCTAACCAACGATGACGGGACTGTGGAGCTTGTACAGAATCCCCTTCTCATCACATATCAACAACCTGTCCAGAAATAGCTCCTTTCTTAGACGAGACAGCAAAGAAACATAGGTGTCTGCCCGCGTTGCCTTCTTGTCCGGAGTCAAATCATTGTGGGAATCATCGACCCAACTTCTAGTGCTTCCTAAGTTGATGGAGGTGCTGCCGATTGGTTTCTCCACTCACACTGAATTCTAGTCCCAGTTCGTCACATATCTGGAAACTGTTCGCCTCAATTGCTGCCTGAAGATCTTCGTTTTGTACATGTGTTGGTCTCCCGGCAGGTGGTGTGTCTTCGAGTGTTTCATCACTATCCTTAATCTTGTTAAACCACTGTCACTGCTGCATTGTCCGCTTAGTCACGACTCCCTCACCAAAGACCTGGCACATCTTCCGCTCCGCTGCAGCGCCGTTTGACTCCAGTTTGAACTCGTAGAGCATGCACGCCCTTATTATGCTCTGTGGAGGTCCATGTCCAGTTTGTCCTTACACAATTTCACGGTGTCACTGAACTGCTCCAACCAGGTAGTATGTTGGAGATACCCACACCAACAACTGACCTTCGCCTTATCTCCATTCTCATTCAACTGACGGTGTGAGGGCCAATTAAACACAAACCTCCACAAAAAGCGACAGAACTTCCTTGGTTACCTTTATGATTTAAAAAAACGTGAAACTCTTATGTCGGTGGAAATCTTTCTCCCCCCCTTAAAAAAATTTAAATGATGCTACTGGATAAGACCAAGAACTCCTCACACCAATGGTTAACGTTGAACCACTACTTCCTATACTCTCTCTTAAATTAAGATGTATGAAGTAAATTATATAATGCAGTAACTAATAGAGATACAATACAAAAAGCTTATATTGCGTACACATAATAGCGCCTAGTTTCCTGAGGTTTAAGAGATTTAACTTGTTTTGATGTTAATCACCTAGTTTATTCTTTGTAAGCACAGCATATCAGTATTTTCGTTAATAGTCCCGAATGTTATAAAAACGAATACAATAAAAATTTGAATACGTATGATGAGTCATCATTGTTATCAGTATTCGGCAGTTATTGGAAGGTTGCTTGAAACAGACTTAGACACTTCTATCTCTGCAATTTCTTGTCGATTTCTTTGTTTTAATAAAAGAATTGTCCTTCTTAATATTTCTGAACAAAAGATAACGACAAATGGACAACTTGTCTCTGGGTCCTAATGGATCACTACGAGTAATGGATGTGTCCAGGTCACCAGGTCTGAATGCCTTTGGGTTTCCCAGATCACTGTTCAATAAGTTCGTGACCCATTCCATCACTTCTTAAATCATTAACAATTATAACAATGACCCTTCGCGACAGAGTAGCTAATATGGTGTTTTCTATGCCCACCAGTCTCGGGTTCAATTTCCAGTGGGGCTACTCGCTTCAGGTTAAATCTGAATATTATTTCGGATCCCCCTTTAAACATTAGGTACCGTTTCATATAGCTTCGGTGCTGAAATCTGACGTTAAACTGAAACTAAACAATTAACAATAAGTACTACAATAAGTACAATAAGTACAATAAGTACAATAGAGAATTAAGTACCAGGAAGTCGATATATTGAACTATAATCCCGTGTTTGCCTGATAGAACTGATTAAAAGCTATTAAAGGACATGTCATGGGGCCGAAAACTGGATTCGAACCCGAGACTTATCAATTATTAAGAAAATATATTAGCGAGTAGTCTACACTCAGCCGATGAAAGTAACGAAAATAATCATTGGCTGGACATATAAGTTGCATTGGAAGAACTCTCGAAAAGCAAACGCACTCACTTTCACCTAATCTTCCTCAACCTCACGGTCACACCATCATTCTGACATCACCTTCACTCAAACCTAAGACTCACATCATTTTGACATTAATGCCCATTCCTCCTAAAATTCACAACATCATTTCGACATCAATCTCACTCAACTTCATTTCTACCTTCATGAGGTTCAAGTCGGGTAAGCGTGCGTTCTGAGCTTGTGAGTTCCGACCTCATGAGTGGGGAATTCTTGTCAGAAAATCTTTTAGATATAATCCTTCGACTAGACAAAGGAAGTATATGAGAATAAAGTCTGCTAATATTATTTAAAAAGAATCACATCAATAAGTTTAAATTTCGTCCGGTAGACGTCAATCGTTGATGGATGTTTGTTGAGCCATCTAACGGGACGATATGTAACTTCTATCATCTACAACTGTAGAAAATGGGATATGAATAGTCAAAGCCATCGTTACCCGTGAAAGATGTTAACGGATTGACTCCATTAACAAACTCGGACGAGATAGTTGCAATGAGAAAAGCTGCGTATCCTTTTACTATCTGCAACCAACATTTCTTTCTTACTGTTCAGGTTGCATAGAAGCTAGGGAGTGTTATAGATTTTAAACGGGATATTAATAGACACTTTCCCCGTGAAGATGTTAACAGATTGACTCCATTAACAAACTCGACTGAGATAATTGCAGCAAAAGAACTATGTATCCTTTTATTATAGGCAACCAACATTCCTTTGCTACTGCACAGGTTACATAGAAGCTAGGGAATAGCTTTCACTGTCTATTGCAAAACAACAGAATTTTTTTTTTAAAAAAAAAAATCACTTTCGTTCAAGGATTATTGTGCGAAGTGACTGACACAAATATGAACAGATGAACAGGTGTACTAATTTACAACATTGTAAGGCCTACTAATGTGATCCTAATAATACGACACAGTGACTCTGAGAATGGAAGGCAGCAAAAAAAATAATCACATCGAATCGTCACAGTGTACGATCAACCAACAGACCACGTACGTACTAGCGAGAAATAAACCAACATTTTATTCATTTTTGTTTCCCAAAATTGGAGCAAAAAATCAATGAATTATTCCTCCATGTCAAACTCAACTCAGCTTCCGACAATAACATTTCAAATGTCAATTTCCGGGCTTCTCGTAAATTAGGTAATTGAATAATGTCTCAAAAGTGAATTTATTGTTACGTTAAACTGTAGCACTAAGGAAGAGGTGGTATATCACTAGATATACACCAAATACGCACATCGGATTATACAGAGTGAGCCCAATAAAATATCTCACCTTTAAAAGCTAATAAAACATAAAGTATTGCAGATAGAAATTTGTTTATTCGAAAATAGAAAGTGATATTAGATAATAGTTTTTAATTATTTCCTTCTAATTTGAATTACTCTTTTTCTTGTCTGTTGAAAAGACACAATAATTGACAATACAGTTACTGTCAATAATACCCAATAACCCACACACGTACTTTTTTATCTGCTGTAGCACTGTCAGAGGAAGGGCGAGAAGAGTGATCATCCCTTTTGCTGACCACTCTCCTACAGCATTTAGTAGTCATTCAGTGGCGGATCTAGCCAGGGGCCTAGGACCCCAAGTTTTTTGAGTGACAAAAATAATTGAGCTACTATTTATATATTTTTGCAAGTTTATAGTAAACTCATGATATACCTATTATAATATGGGTTCTGTCTGCCCCCCCCCCCAGTTTTTACTTTCTACATCCGCTACTGGTCATTATGCTTTGGTCTATAGCTCATCGTGCGTTTGCACGCGATATGTTTTTTTTTTTTTTTAAAAAAAAAAAAAAGCTGCAGTTCTGTAATTACGGTGCAAAGAGCTTCTCTCTTAAAGTTTGCTATTCCATGTAAGAATAACTTGCAGTTAATCGATACTTTCCGAACAACAGGCTCAGCATTGAAAAAAGTAATGAAGCCGATCTAAAAATGCTCATATGTTTGAGAATATTGAATAATTACAAATTGTAACCTTCAGAATTCGTCTCCAAATGGTATTGCCAGTTATTTCATGTCAAGTCAGAACAAAGTGATTACAAACTGTTTCCAGTACCCTTTTATATTTTTAAATAAACACATTTCTACCTGCAATACTGTTTGTTTTATTAGCCTTTAAAATGCAGAAGGGCGTATTGAGTCAGCCTGTATAAAGTACTATGCAATAAACATATCATTAGATGGTTGTTTATTAATGTACAGTAATCGATAATCTGCTATCTCCTAAAGAGGAGGCAGCAAGAGATGGTCCTTGAAGTTTCTTGCCAGGTGTGGAGGGAAAATGTAGCCCCTATTTTGGTACTAGTATTACCAACAACGGTCACTCTGTCTTACACCATTAAGAAAACTGTCATTAAAAATGCACCGAAAAATCCTTGACACGTGAGTATAGTGTTGCCAAAATGTCTTGAGCCGTGGCAAAAATGCGAACTAAAGCTCGACACACCCCTGCGTTGAGTCAATAAGAGATTAGCTGTTCCTAAACGAGAAAGCTTCCTTCAGCCGATAGCAGCACCTGGAACGGAAGACTAGGTGTCAAGTCAATGTGGTATATCTTTAGTAGTAAAGTTGCTGCGAGCTATCAGAGACCTTCTCTTGCTGGTCCCACTGTAGTATATCAATTGTTTACTGAATTTATTATTTATTTTATTTCATATTATTTATTTATTTATTACAATTATAGAAACTATTAAATTTATCTTCACGTTCTTCTTTCAGTGCAATGAAACATTGAAACACTTAAGGTGTCCATCGTTTAAACGATTTATACTATCATATACAAGATCCAAAGAAAAGAAGTGGCTAATTCATCATCGTCCACGCCATACTACTATACCCCTTTTATTTTTGGAAATACCCATTCTAAAGGGAAAAGACAGGTACAAAATTTCCCCCAAAGAATATCATATTACACGAATCTCTGGCGTTAGATAGATGAAAATCGGCATACGAACCCTTCATCAAAATTAACAGAATATGTGTTTCAGCATTTTCAAAAATTAGTACTTAAAAACTGCTTAAAATTTTATGGATACTACTAATTCATATAAACCTTCCATGTTCTAGGTTTGGCTTCTGTTTAATCACAGTACCAGAGTGTGTAACCACTGGGAAAGGCAAAAGTGAGCGCGGAAGGTTTTGTAATTTGCTGTTTTGTTACATGTTTATAATGGTTTCTGAAATGAATATGATTTATTGTGTATTAGGAATAATTTTCGTTATAGGTATTTGCAATAAGCTAGTTCATATGAAACAGTTAACCATTGTAAATGGTGTTTATGTTCTTTGTGTACATGCTTTTCGCAATGCATATCGTTTATATACAAGTATACGTATAGAACTGCTGTTAGATCTTCTATATAGAAGATATCTCTTCCTTGTTAACATCGTTAGACGAAATGAAAATTAGACCAAATTCGAATTCCCATTTCACCTAAAATGGTGGATGTGATTTTTACCTGACAATTACAGCTAATAAAGTGTTTGGCGAAATGAGAATTAGGCAAATTGATAAATAAATATATTCGAATTTTGCGTTAAGGTGGAAGTCTATGTCTCATATAGCCTGGGTGCCAAAATGGCATGTCAAACTCCAAGTCGATCAATCAAAACGTTAATATTAATTGAAGCCTCCGAGCGAAAAATGGAAGAAGCACCAAATTGAGTAAAACTAGGATTTTCAATGGGAATAGAGATATTGGTAATATAGTAATAAAAAAAGGTCCTCAGTAATTACTGTAAATTTTCTATTTCTACGAAGTTGAGTGGAACAACGGAACACATCCGCAGACCATCCTAGATAGATACGAAACTATATATAGGCTTTTAAATTGCCTCTCTTGTCGTCCTAGGTGGGTATGAAATGACTGAAGCCTTTAAAATAGTCTCTTCCGTAGGCTTATGTGGGTGCAAAATGGCTTAAGCCTTTTAAATAGTCCCTTTTATAGTCTTAGGTAGGTGTAAAATGACTGAAGCCTTTTAAATAGTCCTTTCTATAGTCTTATGTAGGTGCATAATGACTGAAGCCTTTTAAATAGTCTTTCTTATTCTTATGTGGGTGCAAAATAGCTGAAACTTTTTAAATTGTCCTTTCCGTAGTATTATGTGGGTGCAAAATGACTTAAGCCTTTTAAATGGTCCCTTCCATAGGCTTATGTGGGTGTAAAATGACTGAAGATTTTTAAATAGTCTCTTCTGTGTTCTTACGTGAGTGCAAAATGACTAAAACCTTTTAAATAATCCTTTCCGTAGTATTATGTGAGTGAAAAATGACTTAAGCCTTCTAAATAGTATCTTCCGTAGTCTTATGTGGATGCTAAATGACTTACGCCTTTTAAATAGTTTCTTTCGTAGTCTTATGTGGATGCAAAATAACTTAAGCTTTTTAAATGGTCCTTTCCGTAGTATTATGTAAGTGTAAAATAACTTAAGCATTCTAAATAGTCTCTTCCGTAGTGTTATGTGGGTGCAAAATAAGCTGAAGCTTTTTAAATTGTCTCTCCTGTCGTCCTAAATGGGTTCAAAATGAGCTGACTCTTATTCACAATTTGCTGGGTGAAATTTATTCCGTTGTTTATCCTCAAGTATCAATTGTCGCCTATCCTAATACGGCAATAATAACAATGCAACACAGTACAATAAAGTATACAAAAGCATATGAAAATTTCATTATTAAAAAATAATTATGCCCACAAGACGAAAAATTTCTCTTTTCGTCTGGAAAAGGAATCGAAATGACAACTACATTTTTAACTCTAGATTACTAGACTTATTTTTTTTTCTTCTAATACTAGACTGGATGAAAATTCACCCAGATTTTTTGTTTACCTTTTTTTTCTCTAGGTATAATTTACTTTATTTGAAGCTAATAATATTTTAAGATAGATATATTTATGCTACTCACGGACTTTTCTATTTGGGTAAATAATGTCAAAGGGGAACCTTTTTTAAAACTGAACTAAAATCCCCCTTTCACCATAAAAACACTATCTGTTCACTAATAAATAATAAGACTTTTATGCTTTACCCAAGATGTTTACAAAACTGAAACAAATATTTCAATAAGTTTCCATTGTGTGTATTTTATTCTTCTCGACATATACCCAAATACACTTTTTTGAAAATACGAGAAAAGGTGCGTTTGAGAAAACTGTAAGACATTGTCTTTATTTTCAATACTAGACTGGGTGAAAATTCACTCATTTTCTTTTAAAATGTAAAGTGCATATAAGGAAAATATTTATTTCTTGAGCACTTGTTACTATTACAGCATACGATTGGAGAATATGTTTTATGCAATGATTGAAATGTGTGATTAATTCAAGCTTCGTTAGCCAGAGTTGCTTAATCAAAAGTAACGCAAACATTAGACTGGGTGAAAAATCACCCACCTGCCTGTATTTGACGCTGAACTGAATCTCAAAACAATATTCTCAACACTCGGTCACATATTGCACAGAAAGGAGATTACCAGGAGCTACATGAAACTAGGTGATGATACTTTTTAGTAACACGCTACGAAAGCAAACTCTGGGTGAATTTTGCACCCAGTCTAGTAATCTAGAGTTCAATTCAAGATGAAACGAGAAATTTCATGAGTCTTGCGGTCAACACTATAGTACTCGCGCCAAGTCGTGAAGCTTGACCTAGATCTACCGATTTCACCACCCAATAGAACGCGAGGGTGTGTTCCAGTCGTCAACCCCCGCCCATCAAATTTTGTCAGTGTCTTCTCTCGCGCTACACGGAAAACATCTCCTGAGAGGACAGTGTTGTCGGATTGGCGTCAAGTTCCGTTTTGTTAATTCTTTTTTCTTACGTTGTATTTTCGTAGTTCCTATTTGTGCTATTGTTACCATTTTAGAATAGTTGTTACAGTAGTTATTGTTGTGCAGTGTTATTATTGGCAATTTTCAAATGCCTTTTTTATATACTCATTTACTATGACTTCAAAGTTAGGCAACATTGTTGGTGAATTTCAGCTGTCCGACGTTTCCCCAAGTGTGCGCTCGGGAAGTGGCTCCACGAATTGTACCGAAGTTTTCCGATGTGTTGGAGCTCAAGCAAAATATATCTATGATTGGTTTAGAGCCCAAGTTTCACGACTCGGCGCGAGTACTATAGTCTGTCTTAATGAGATGATTCATAGCATAAAACCTATAAATTGTTGAAGTGATTATGAACATAGTGAGAAACATTTATCAACGTTAAAAAATACACAAGTCATTACACAACACACTCCACAATACCTTAGACGGCCAACCTAGGTGAGGACTGATTAACTCCCGGGATAAGGTATCTACCTCTACCAGGTACGAACGGCTCTTTGCAAGGCGGATGAGCAGGTAGAGGTGAAAACATCTTTTTGTTCTTAGGAGAACAAATTGTCCTAAAAGATGGATGAACCAGCTTATCAAACGTCATGAAGATGTGCAATACAACACATTATTTTTTCCCAGGAGGGGCTAAGGAGATTAAATATAGTGATGGTTGTTCTTTAGACAAAATATTAAGAGCATAAAATACTACCCTGTTCGATCTCAAAGTGGTGACTACTTTAGGAAAAATCATTAAAGTAGAAAATGATAATAAGTTCCATTTTCAATATATAGTTTGGAACGTAAGAACTTGACAATGTGCGAATAAACTTGAAAATTTAGAACTGGAAATCAATCAGTGTATAAAGTAAGTATGGTAGGTTTGAGTGAAGTGCAATGGTTAAAAAATGATGAAATAGTGTCGGGGAACTACAGGGTATTCTACTCGAAAGACATTAAGGTTGAGACTAGTGTCGTGATAGCAATGAGAAACGAAGTAGCAAGAAGCGTAACGAAAGTGGAATGTTGTAGTGACTGTTTGATGTTTGTAAAGTTAAGTGAAAATCCAGTGGATATTGTGATAATACAAGTGTATATGTCAACAACTGACTATGGTGATATGTAATGTATAACGAGATTACAAACATATTGCATCAGGAAGGAAGAGGTAATACAAGTATTAACGCCACAGTAATGGGAGACTTCAACAGCGTAATGGACGAAGGATCTGAGAGTAAGGTAGTAAGATCGTTTGGACAAGGCAGATGAAACGTATGAAGCTAGATGTCAATCGACTTCTGTATGCAACATATGGTGGTGACGATTACCTGGTCTAAGGAGAGAAAAACGAAGTTGTATACTTGGATAAATCCAGCATACAACAAACGCTACCAAATCTATTATTCTTATTAATCAACATTTCAGGAATAGTGTAAGAAACGTTAAGACACTACCAGGGACAAACATTGATTCGGACCATAATTGCCTAGTAGCGAAAGTGCAAGCCTGGTTAAAGTGAATCAAAGAAGGGATTTAGGATTTAGATTTCTGGGCTTTCGGCATCTATGGCCATGTTAGCCCATTTCCTTTTGAGGGATGACGTCTCTCGGCAAGCACACTATCCGGGGAAAGGGAAGGAAGAAAGGATTGGGGAAGGAAGAAAGCGGCCTGGGACCTACAAGTTAGGTATCATCCCCCATTTACTTGGTATGAATGAGGAAAACCTCGTCAATGGAAGAAAATGAGAGGAGATATCGGAAATGGAATTTAGAACGACTAGGAAGTTAGACAGCGTGAAAGAAAACTGAGGAACCGTTAAGCAGACTCGTACACTCAATAACAACATTAGCAAGATGGAAAGAGCACTGAGAAAATAATGGGTAACTGAAGAAATAATGAAGATTGAGGAACGCAGAAGGGAGAGGAGCATGAACATCATAGAATATAGAAAGCTGAGTAATAAATTGAAAAGAGAAACTAACAGATCCAAGGAAAAGTATATGGAACTGATAAATTGAAGAAATAATGGAACTTCAACGTCGTGGAAGATATGATCTGATGTATCGGAAGAAACAGGATTTTGATGGAAGTACTAACAAAAGTGTATGCACTTTTGGAATCGAAAAACAACAAGGTCACGTAGTCACTGATTATTCTTAGGACTTGGGAGAAATAATAAAAGGATCTACGGTATATGATTAGAAGAACCGATGAGGAGATATCGTAATTGAAGAAGAAGAATACATTTGAAAAGGGAAAAGAAAGAAAAAGAAAAAAGAAACAAAAAAACAAAAGGAGGGTGGGAACCCTGTATCGTGCATGGAATAAGTCTTGAGTGGGAACCCTTCACCCCTGGTGGGGGAATATTCATGAAGCTATCAGCTTATGTCTAATTATATATATATATATATATATATATATATATATATATATATATATATATATATATATATATATATATTTCATTTCTTACTTTCGAACCTACAAGATTCGAGCAAAATGATGACTTTTATATCGGACTTCCGAAGAAAAATAAAATAAAATAACTACCTGACCGTGTTTATTATATATAGAATTCCCAGTCACGACCCCCTTTTCAGTTTTATTGAAATTAGAAGAAGAAGATGATGAAGAAAGGAAAAGGAAGATAGGATAGAAGAGAAAAGAGGGAAAGTAAGAAGGTGAGAAAGAGGGAAACTGTTACTGGATATTTTGAGAAATATGGTAAAGGAAAGTAAATAATTATCGAATTGGGATCATTTCCAATAGCTATTGGTTGAATATTTGGTATTAAGGTGATCAAAGGTAGACACATGTTAACCCATACCTCTCAGACCTAGATCCATGCAACCCCAACTACCGAATTATCCCAATCTAGCTCTAAGATAGATGAGAAAGTTTAATTTAACAGTTTATTAAATATTTCCAAAATTCTTGACGAGTATCCAGTACTTGAAGTATAAATGATGAAGTGGACGGCATGCTAGAATAGACCACAGGAAAAAAATCAGAGTAACATATATTTGTCGAAGATTTTGACTTTCACAGTTCTCCCATGTTGATCATTCGTTCAGGCTACTTCGGTCCTTTTTGCTTCCTTTATAGAGCCAACTTAAATTAAGTTAGTATTGACTTTCAACGACTTTAATTGCCAACTACCATTAATTATAGTAAGTCACATATATGTCAAAAGAATTGGTGCACTTAATACTAAACCTACATTTCACTCACACACACATTCATACAGGACAATGTATACTTAAGGTTGCATTTAGTGGAATTAAACTAACCTAACTACATTTCTATAGACATTTATTACATTTCAAGAAAAGAAAACTTAGTTTGACATAACAGAAAATTTTTGGTACATGAATTTAAAAAAATATGTTTCATAAGCATGCACAGAAATCTGTTATTTTCAACAATATAGAATAATACATTTCTCTTTGTAAATACAAAAAAAAAATTGGATTACGTTAAAAAAATCGACAAAACGAAAGAAGGAGAGAGAGAAAGAAAAAAAGGTTAAAATTGAACATATTTGACATTCAGTACAAAACGAGTACATATCAATGCGAAAGAAGAATAAATTGGTTACTTATTTAAAGAAAAACTTTGGTAGCACTTTTATTGAGTCTCTATCCCAAGAGGGGACATTTCGACAATTTTATGAGTCCTTGTTCTCAAGTCGATAGTAACTCCTTTATTAACTCTCTTTATGCACTGTGATTGGTGTCCATGAGAGTATTTAATCGTTTGTCTTAACTACAGACAAAAAAATTAGTTTCTTCATATTATATATAGTTTTCATTTCGTCACTTGACGCACTTGGTATAAAAATTCAAACTTTATTAAGATTTAAAAAAAATATTATTGGATCCAGTCCCAGACATTGGGAACATATTTCCATAATACTATATGATATCTCAATGGAGTTAGGTCTTTGGACCTGTCTAGGTCCTGTATTCACATTACGAAATTATTAATCACTTTTAGTTCAAATTAAGATCACTAAAATTTGATTTTTGGTCTAAATCGTGGAGTCAAAAGATTTTAGTAATTGAACTGACGAACGACAAATAGTTAGGTTTCCGATCGTAGGGGGAGGATTTGGGGCGCACTGTTTAGTAGTTTACTGATTTCACTATTGTTTTACAGAATAACTTTAGATACGGATTAGGGTTTTGTTTTCTTACGACCTGCTACTTGTTCTATTTACATGCAGCATTTAACATAGTATTAAACTTTAATAGTCACAGACATTAATAACAAATCCGTAAGGCGTTATTTATCACAAATTACGCGGTAATACTGTACAAACTCAAATAGTTGTTCAGTATCGGGTGTCAAAAACCTATGGCAACCTAAAACAACCAGGGTAAATACCGAGCCCTTTACATACATAATCGCATATATATATATTCATATTACTCAATATAATAAATTTCACTCTAATATCAATCTTAGTATTTCGTCGACATTTAAATTCTATACGTAATTTTTTCATATTCAATAAGTATTCTCACTTTCTTGGCTCAAAATAAACAAAAAACCCTGACAAACAAAAATATTTTTCTTTTAATAAGGTTGCAACATTGCAATGCATATATAAACCCGATAATCAATAATAATTCAATTAATTGACATAGCAAGCTGTAATTTTCAGAATAGTAAGATCTCATGCTATTTCATATGAATGCATACTCATTCGAACCGTAAACCATGTCTACTAGATGTAATTTAGAAATAAGGGGCCAAAATCAAACAATCTAGATCACTAACTTGGGCGATGACGTAATGTCAACCAACGACTGATTACAGAAAACGAACGCGATGGCGCTGTAGTAAGGAATAATCCGCTGTGTACTAAAATATAGCCTTACACTTGCTAATCAAATCTATAATATTTATTCTGGTTTAATTACTTTTAGTTAGAAAAATGGTAATGAGTTTACATACGTAACTACACTGTCCTCGCACAGTAACGTCACACATTCACACAAAACTACTATCTACACATAACAATATATATACTAAACTACTAAACCAAACAAGCACTATTTAATTACATGCATGTTGAAGACAAGTACCTTCAAACACATTACCCCTTGTCGGTATATGCAATTGGCTCTATTGAACTTTAGGGGGACGAAATAAGAAGAGTAAGCCCTAAGTCCAACTGACCTGACCAATTGTTTAAAACATGTTTACTAAAGATTGATGCCCTGGGGGCACCTTAACGAGGTTTATTGAGGGACCCTTCCCCTGAAAGGGGAAAAGACTCTAAATCAGACAATAACTAACCCATCCCCCCGCTAGAACTGTTTCAATTTGGAAAAGGAATAGGAGCCCCTTTAGTTAGATTAAGCTGTCATTCTGAGAGTTAACATGGCAACTATGAAACCTACTGTGTACATGCAATTACTAAGTAAATAATTTAAAAAAATCACATTTACTGTATACACGAACAAAATACACAAAACCAGGTCGTATTTCCCCTAATCCCTAACTGATTTTGAAAAGATCAAAAAATCACTCTTCTATATTGTCTATGCTTTGGCTTGGATAACGAGCAATATGGCGTCTGAAAAGCTGGTTCCTATTTCTCCTTTGTTTTACAGTTCACTTAACGAAAATGTAGATTTGCCAGCTCCTAAATGATCATATGGCGTTTACTGTGACAGAGAAACTAAAATTTTACCTTATTTTCCTGAAAGTTAGGGTTCTTCCGGCAAATATGTCCTAGTAACTATTACGAGCTGTTCTTGTTAACTCGTCTGTGTTGGGAATGAAAACATTGCGAAGAAAATGACAGGGATTGGAGGATTCCTCCAATCAGGGCTAAATCTTTAAGCCTCGGAAATTACAAAGCGAATAGAAATTTGGTGAAATCCAGATATAACCGGATCTGAAAGTGACTATGGACTAGTGAGAGGGGGTGAGGGAAAGTTTAGGTACCTGATTAAATTCTACATTGGTCTGAAATTAAGAAAATTTATATCCAATGGCGGAACTATATTTCGGCATGACGTCAGAATGGTAAAACTTGTAACTATTCAACTTGTATATGCGAAAATGGGATTTACAATTAATCAAAATATAAATAAATATATTATTCAGTTAAAATATGATTACTAATGAGACCTTTCGATTCATTACATTTAATTTGAAGTAAAGAGAATAATAAATTGTGTAATTAAACCGAAATCGAATTTTTAAAAAAAATTACTAGGTACAGAGTGAGTAAAAAAAAGTTGTCATTACTCTCAACTGTAATGGTACATTACAAATTGATAAAGAAGACAAAGACTCCAGTGTACTGAAAAGTGAAGTAGAACAAGCCATCAAAGAAATGAAAAGGAGGAAGGCCTCTGGAGACGACGACATACCAGGAGGCTTGTTCAAGAGATTATGAGACACTGTGACGAAACTACTGACTTCACTTATTAACAAGATTTACCTGATAGGAGAATGGTCGAAAGCTTTTCTAGATGATGCAATAGTTGCATTGCCTAAGAACAAGTAAGCAAAAAAGTATAATGATCACGGAACCATTAGTGTTATTTCAAATGCTGGAAAGAATATTGAGCGCAAATTAAATAAGCGGCTGGAAAGTAAGATAGAAGAGATGTTGGAGTCACATCAATTTGAATTCGAGAAAGGATATGATATTGGGTTAATGAGAATTATATCAAAACGAGTTTTTGACCTAGAGTTTTGTTTATGCTTCATCGACTTGCAAAAAGCTTTCGACCGGAACAATTGAATCAAACTTCTGGAGCAACTTAAAGAAATCGGAATGAACTGAGAGAATCGCCGATTCATTCATAAGCTGTGTAAAGTTGTGCCTTTACCAAGAAGAGAACCCAACAACGTAGAGTTTGGGAGAGTAGTCCAACAAGGATTGTTGCATGGCACCCGAATTACTCAACGTTCACAGTAAATGCTTAATGAAAAAAAAAACATTAGTGGAGTTGAAAATTACAAGATTTGGAACAGATCATTAATAAAGTGAGGTATGCATGCTATATAGTTATTATAGCCAGAGCCAAGGAAGGACTACAGAATATGATTCACAGAATAGTTAACACTGAGAAACAATATGAAATGGAAACCAACACAAAAAGTCGACAGTCATGAAAGTATGCCCTGGAAACATGCCCTAGAGGATCAAGTAGAACAAAACTTGAAGACGTCAGTCATTTCAAATATCGATTTTTTACGAAAGACACTTACTGCACTAAAGAGATCAGGTAATTACTGTGGTAAAAGAGGTATTCAACAAGAAAAATTACTACCAACTAGCAGGCGTAACATTGGATTAAGCAAGAGGCTGGTTAAGTGCCATATATGGAGCATGGGATTTTAAAGTTTGGACATTACAGAAGTTAGAGAAGAAATATTTAGATAGCTTCGAAATATTAATTTATCCCAGGAAACGGATACAGGTGCTCTACGTGTCAGAAAGCTGCCAAGGTAGCACAATTATAACCTTATGAAGTAACTGCTGTTTAGGAATTGCGTTACCCAAATCGGAATAAACGGGATACCTACTGCCAATGTTCATGCAGTTCATTACGCGTATCCCAGACATTTTACAAATCACGTGGTTAACAGATAAGGCATAGCTCCACTTGTGTAGCTACATGAACTCTCAAAATTTGTGCATGTGGGCTTCAGAAAGTCTACATAAGCTAATTGAGGTACAGCTCTATGCACTTAAAGTGTGATGTGCTGCCCGCAACACGAATAGTGGGGCACGTTTTTTGAGGATAGTGAATACAACTTGTTATATGGACATTTTAAATAAATTTGTCCACGAACTGGACGACATTGAACTAACAGAAGGTTATTATCAGCACTATGGGGCTACATCCCACATGTCTTATGAAAGTATGGCCTTGATCAGCAGTTGCTTTGCTAATTGGATCATTTCTAAGAATTGGTGGCCCTCGAGGTTTCGTGCTCTTACGTTCCCATCTTACTTCCTAAGCGGTTATCTGAAGGCTCATAATGTACACTGGAACACTTGCGAGCAAACGTCACGAAAGAAATTGCAAACATCATTCAGAATTTATTGCGAGCTACTGCAGCGAACGTGGAGCGAAGGGTTTGACTGTGTCTAAAGGAAGATGGTCATTTCCAACATCTGTTTTAGAGGTAAGTGATCAACATCCTTCCGGCATAAAATTGTCATCCATTCTACATCATTTGCAACAAACTGCATTAAAATTTGACAATTTTTACAGATGTGACCAGATGAAATTCACCCGTTCTAAAAGAAAATCTAAAAAATACGCCACTTCGGTAGTTTTCTGATTACCACATTGCTTGCATATACCGGACATATCTCAACTAATGGTGCATAAAATTGTTAATCTTTTCCATGTCATTTGCAACAAACTTCATTAAAATTGGGCAATTTTTACAGATATTATGATCACGCAAAATGAGCTAGTAGTTATTAATGGAGAAGGACAACCGCCAACATTTAGAATTTCGATATTATGACCAAATGAAATCCACTTGTTCTAAATAAAAAATATCCTGTATATGCCTATTAATACAATGTAAATAAAAAAATGTAGTTGCCTTATTTGAGAGCCAACTGTAGCACATTGGTAGAATTCTAATGTCTAATGTCAACGGTTTCTTTTTGATCCCAAGCCTTATGAGTTTGTGGTAGACATATATGATGTTTGTATTTTTTTTCAGGATTCTCCTATTTTCTTTCACTTTCTTATCTCACCAAATCTTTCAATCACAATTACTAATTAAGCTTTGCTTATCATCCGTAAAGTTTCACCTAAAAGGCATAAACGAAGGATGTTAAACTATTTGCTTTTTAAAAAAAAATAAAAATAATAAAAATAATAATAATAATAATAATACATAATTTCCCTTATCCGAGCAAGTGTTCTTATATTAGAGAACAGGTAAACGAACAAAGGGTGTTAACGATGATAGGGATGATGATGATGGCTAATTATGACTAGTTAGAGCTAAATGTCATCGCATACGTAGCAAGTGACAAAGTATGAACAGGAGGACTGAGTTGCTTTAGAATGACAAAAAAAAAAAGAATGTTTAAAAAACTTATCTTGAGTCTGATGAGCTGGGTGTGGCAAACGAGATGCAATTTATGACGTTACATTACACGGTAACAACCATTAGCGTAATTAGGCATTCTTCGGTATCGTTTTGGGGAAACGGTGGAGTAACTTACTACTAGTAGTGATGCTGAGTAAAGGAGAAAAGTGAAGTGAAGTGGAAGGAGAATTGAAGCTAGAACAATTCCTTGGGGAATCTAAAAAAAAAAAAAAAAAAAAAAAAAAAACTTTCTTCCGCCTTTCACACTTACTTTCAACCTTCTGATATTAATTCTTTATACTTGTATGAAATTAGCTACATACTGTCAAGGATTTCAAGTAAAATTCTCAGCAAATTATAATAATGCTATCCTTTGTATTTTGGAATTGAACTGTAGTTTCTATCCCATTCTCGTCCGTACAACTCTGCTTTAGCAATATCCTTGAGAGCACGTGAATGCCTCTATTTTCCTTCAGGCAAGGTAAGGATAATGAAATTAAATGGTTTAAGGATCATCCGATTGAGTCCTTTATGATCTACTCAGATTGATTTCGGCACATTCGACTCCAGGTCGCTCAGTGGTAGAGCGTTCACCTCTGGTGCCTGGGGCCCTTGGTTTGATCCCAGCTCGCGTCAAGTGAACTTTGTGGCAGCCAAACACCGTGTGCTTGGGTTTTCTCGGGGTTCTCCCGTTTCCTCCCACTTTCGTCATTCCACCATTTCCTTCCTTTCTCATCATCACCGTCTCCTTTAGCCTAGCCGGCATTTTCATTTTCGATTCTATTCCAAAGTAAACCATTTTTTTAAAAATAAGGGATGATAGGAGAACAATAGAAAGAAATGCAGAGATCTTATTAAACGCTTGCAGGACATGGGTTTAGAAGTAAATGCAGAGAAAACTAAATACATGGAAGTGCGTCGGGACCGTAATACGGCAAATTGTGGATGCGTTAAAATATTAAATAATACTTTTGATAAAGTGGATACTTTCAAATATTTAGGATCGATATTAACAGACGAAAATCATATTCACGAAGAAATTAAATGTCGACTAAAAGCAGGGAATTCGTGTTACTATTCGGTTCAAAATCTCTTGTTGTCGCGAATGCTGTCGAAGAATTTGAAGCTTAAAATATATAAAACGATAATCATGCCTGTTGTTCTGTATGGTTGCGAAACATGGTCGCTTACTCAGAGGGAAGAACATAGACTGAAAGTATTTGAGAACAAGATCCTGAGACGAATATTCGGACCGAAGAGGAACGGGAATGGGGAATGGCGGAAACTTCATAACGATGAACTACATAATTTATATGGTTTACCCAACATTGTTAGGGTCGTCAAGTCTAGGAGGCTTAGGTGGGCAGGTCATGTAGCTAGAATGGAAGAAAGTAGAAACGCTTTCAAAGTCTTGACTGGAAGACCCATCGGAAAACGACCATTAGGAAGACGTAGGCGCAGATGGGAGGACAATATTAAGATGGATCTCGCAGAGATTGTAATACAAAGTAGAAACTGGATGCAGTTAGCTAAGGATAGAAGTCAGTGCAGAGCTTTTGTGAACGCGGCATTGAACCTCCGGGTTCCATAGACCATAGAGTTAGTAAGACTGGTTCATACCAGTTTTGCTATCTTAAATAACTTAAACTAGAAGCACAAATTACTGAACAAGGCAACAATTATTTAAAAAATAATACATGTGTAAGAGCTTCGCCAACTAATTGAACATAAAAATGAAAGTGAAATGAAATCTTTTACGTTTCATGATTATGCTGGGTAGCTAAAGGATACAATGATGATGAGAAATGAATGAAAGAGTGGAATGAAGAAAACTTGGAGGAAGAGGGAAAACCCCGAAAAAAGCTACGCACATGTTGTTTGTGTACCACAAACCTTATTTGGTGCGAACTGAGATCGAACCAAGGATTCCCTGCACCACAGGCGAAAACTCTACCACTGAGCCATCGCAGCCCCTTAATTGAACATAAAAGCTTCATCAGACAATGTAACAAACAAGAGGCAGCTGAGAATAAATATAAAGGATCCTAGAAAGTAGTTCTGAACGGTAATTGGCTCATCAGAACGTACTCAGCCAATCATAAACACACCTTGAAACTAAACACCATAAATCCCTTTCCCTTCCTGGTTGTGCAGAAACATAGCTGCTTGGGGGACCAGAGTTCGATTCCCATTGTGAGCTTACGTGGTTCGGAACCCACTTTAAACTGTAGATCTACATCTCACATAGCCTCAGTGCTGAACGGAACGCTCTCCACATCATCCAATCAACCAACGATGATAAAACTTGGCAAGTCTCAGGCTTGCCAACCATAGATAATTTATCATATATGCTATAATTTAAGTCAATGCTATACATGCTACATACGATAATAGGTGAATATACAATAATTTTAGAGTGTAGACTTTTAATCCATTTTTTGAATGTATATACAAATAAATTGCAGACGTGTATTAAATAATTATAAAACACAAACACACTGAGGTTTTAAACAGTCATTCCCGCTAAAGATAAACCAATAATGATTTAGAAGCGGTAAATGGTTATTAATTCTTTAAATTCAAATATGTTTACAAGAAGGGTGGAAATATTGTTGTTGTTCAAAGCAGACATATAACACTTCTTTCCTTAACATAAGATTAAAATAATATTCAAAAAGTGATTTAACAATTATTTTTTAAAATTTTCATTAAAATATGTTTGCCCTTGTACTATACAGATCCATAGCGAAAGTAGTAGTAGTTATTGTAAAAGTAGTAGTAGTAGTAGTAGTAATAGTAGTAGTAGTAGTAGTAGTAGTAGTAGTAGTAGTAGAAGTAGTAGTAGGAACGGGTTAGAATGCAATTCAGCATTCATTTGTTTCCGTGCGATGTTGCCAAACGTAATGCCTTCTGGCTACGGCTGAGTGTATTTCGAAAATATCTGTGCTGGACATTACAACCTAATTTTCCTTTTTTGCTACATTAATTCACTTTTATTCTCTACATCAAAAAGATAACCGTTATTCTTAATCTGTGAAAAGTACGAGGCTAAGTCAAAAATTATCCTCAATTTAGCTATAATTTCTCTTACATTGTTCCTGCTGACCTCTGTCCTCGTTTATTTTATTGTTATGCTGTTGTGATCATGCTATGAAAGTTTGATCCTAATTCCTCCATTTGTCTTCGTTTTATTGCAGATAGATCATGGCCGCTCCGGCTGAAATCGGCAAACTTATGGCTATTTGCAGTTTATATACTGTACAATTGTGGGTATGTGTACAATGTGTAAGAAGGGAAAAAAGTGTTTATTTCTATTTTCCCTTGTGATGTTCCCAACAACAAGCAAAATAATTTTTTCTTGTCATTTTAACATGTGTCCAGAAATATTCCACCTTCTGCAGTTGCGTGATACGCATGTATTCCAGGCGCGTGCTTTTGCATTATTCAGTGATATCTTGGGCGGAACTAATTTTATAATGGACAACTATTTTTTGCAGGCTAAATTTACCACAAACATGCACATCATATCTCAAGTTTATTGTGAACATCAGAATTTCTTTGTGTTTGTGTAAGTGCATTATTAATCAAAGGTACTTATCTTAGAACGTTAACCAACTAGCATTAGATCTCCGGAGAAGCAAAAAAAGAAGAAGAAGAAAGAAAGAAAAAAGAAAGAAAGAAAGAAAAGAAAAGAAAAAGAAAAGGAAAAAGTAGTATTCAAATTCAAAGCATAAGTAAATATTCGATGTAGTGTCACATTTATTAAACCTCAGTATTTTCTTGAAATTTTAATTAATTATTTAGTTTAGTGAAATGTAATTGGCAATTTTATGGTTAAAATTTATTGTTGCAAATATAATATATATATCGGGTGTTTCAAATAAGACGACCAATGCTTATTTATAAATCAAATGGAGTGTTCTGATTGCCTCAGAAGCCGTCCCCCTAATACGAAGTAGGGTTGCCAACCGTCCGGTATTTTACTGGACAGTTCGATTTTTGACGTCCCCGTCCGGTTTCCGCTGCAACTTCAAAACCGGACGATAAATGTCTGGTAATTTTTCCTCTAACTAGTCCTATTGTTTGTTCTATTTAGATCATTTTTTTTTTATTCCGTGGAAACTAGATTTAGTTGAATCTGAATTCTAAAATGAATCGCATTTGACAACCTTTTGATCATGGCTATAGTGCAATTCTATTCCGCAACGAATTTGCTGTTCTGTCGCAGTGGTGTTTGCAATTCCGTTTGATATTGTCGTGCGCGCAGTTTGCTGAAAAGTTGAAGACAGGAAAATTTACTGAACTTATCAAAACTGCTAAAGGTCAATAAAAGTATGCCGGTATTCCCGGTATTCCAGTGTCCGGTATTGCAATTTTCAAAAGTTGGCAACCCTAATACGAAGTCCTGCGGATGACTCAAATATTTAAATGGATAAATATATCGTTATGATTAAGGCCCGGATTTGTATGTAGTACAAAGTACCGAAATATGTACATAAATATGTAACAAAAATCAATGAAATATGTAAGAAATATGTTAAAAATATGAAAATATGTAAAAATATTTTTTCGTGTTTATTTTGTGTCTGTGCTATTTTCTTAGCTAATAAATATACTGTAACATATTTATGTAAAAAAAGCTTAGCAGGTGTAAATAACTTCCTACAGATACGTACAAATTTTCAAGAGAAACAAATGAAAATATTATCAATAAAGTAAAAAATCACATTATTGAACATAAAAAAATATTGAATTTTTTCTAGCTTCTCGCTAACGTTTGCAATTCACCCGAAATTACTTGCAATGTACGCTAGTGAACATTGAACAACAGGATTTTTGAACGTACTTTGAGAACCACGCACTACTGCACTGGATTCTGCAGGAAATGTGGTGACAACTGACTACAGCATCAAAATTTTCATTGTAGAAGTTAACAGCCTGTATCCAGGTGCCCCACCGTGTCAGTACAGGCTGCGGTGGTAGCGACATATTTGGTAGCATATTGTTATAGCACTGCACACGACCAGGGGCTTTCACAAAAACTTTCTTAGTAGAAGACACAAGCTCATTGACTTCAGGGAAGTTGATCCGCACTTCCTCTGCTACACCATGTAATCCATGGACCAAACAGCACATATGAATGAGGTTTGGGTAGAACACTTTAAGCGCATCGGCAGCTCTTAACATGTACGCCGCAGCATCAGAACACATCAGAAGCTCTTTTTCTGCAGGAACACTTTCTGGCCACAACACTCTCAGTCCATAATTTACGAAACGTGCAACTGTGGAATGGTTTGTTTTGTCCAAAACTTTTGAACAGATCAGAAATGGTCGTGATGGAGAACCAGGGTCAAGCTTTCCTACCACCAGATTGGCAACTAAACATCCTAATACGTCTGTAGTTTCATCCACCGTAAATCATATATGCGAATCACCAATTTAAGCTCGAATGTGTTTGATAGTGTCTTCATAGCACACATCCAAATAATTCTTGCGGATAGTAGATTCGTCAGGAATGTGTCCCTTCCAATATTTTTCCAAAAAGGACGCGAACTGTGGGACTTGCAATTTGTACCACGGTATGTCTGCTGCTATGAACGCATTGGCAAGGTCTTTGTAAAATTCACTACTGTTTTCAGATGCTGGCTTTGTTTGGGTTAAAAGTTTTTGCTTTGTGGCACGCTGTAACACCTTTTTCATGTGAATAGCTGTTTTCATGTTCTGATCCAATTGCGACTTCATTGAACAGCCCACTTTCTTATCGAATACTTGACAAAATACAATTTTACCATCTGTGGTAAAAGCGTCATCCATAGCTATCCACGATTTCAATTTTGACGCTAAAGAGGAAGCCATCATTGAAAACAAGAAACAAATTGACTCGCTGCACACTACCAAACCGGTCGCGAAACTGAATCCTTTTTCCCTTTGTTTGAAGGAAGAAGTGGCGGAGTAGCCATCGAGTCATACAAAAGCGATTTTTTAATCGATTTAAGAAACAAGTGATAAAGCCTAGCCGCTCCAATCACCTCCCTCTCACCGCCAACCCCACCCCCACCCGTAGAGGTTGCACATACAAAAAAAAATTGAGAAAGCCAGCCAACTGTGTGCGTTTTAGTTTGTTTTGTCGGCACACATCCGAGTGGCGTCTGCTTGCAAAGGCGATAAGCACAAAAATCCTTATATTGTTTTGGGTTTTCTTTCTTTATATATAAAAAACATTTTTTTTTCAGGATTGGAAGCGATAACTGACGACGTTTCTTTGCATATTGTAGAGTGTACGATTTGTTTTAACCCAGCTTTTCCGCAATGCAAATCGGTTGAACAAAGTGAGAGAAAAAATACAGATAATTAAATAAAGTACTTTTTGAGTTAAAGTACTTTATTTTTATTTGCGTATTAAAAAAAATTAGCGAAAAGGAGCAAGGAAACTGAATTTATGTAAAAATATGTACAGTAGACGGAAAATATGTAACAGACTTCAAAATATGTAAAAATATGTAACGTGATTTTGGTTTATATGGCTCTTTACTTCGTAATTTGCGAACATTTCATATTTTCACCAGCGTACATACAAAGGAAAAAATATGTAAAAACATAAAAATCCGGGCCTTAGTTATGATATACATCATTGAAAAGGTAATGGAAAACAAACAACTTTTGTAGGAAAAAGTTTTTCATATATCATGTATAATACATGGATAATCATAAATAAGAGTTTCTTTGCAAATTGAGTGCTCAGAAACATCACTGACAAACTTTGGGACATGATTCGTCATACGAAAATATTAGAATAGGCTTATATTAGTAACCAGAAGAAAATAGAATGCGGGAAAGGAAAATAATAATAGAATTATCGAAGAAAAATTGCCAAATTATCCACTAATTATATACAATGTTCACTCAGTATCGCACCCAGAGACATTCAGATTCATTAGAGTACCGTAATTGCGGGCTACTTGGACCCTTAAGGGGCTACTTGGACCCATAACAAAAACTCGTTTAAAGTCCCATATGCAATGCAATAATGAGTGAGTTCAGAGTTAGATCCGTTAGATGGGATCATAATGCAGGCGTACACACATTGAAACTAGTTCTGTGGTAGGCTACGATTGAGCAGGATTGGTGAGAAAGGTCCCTGACGAAAAGAGTGTGTTTATTGAGCGCCAAACTTTTATGTGTGGACACTATTTGCAAGGAAGTGGAACCAATTAAGTAAACACATAAGTAGTTACATATAGATTAATGAAACTGACATGGTAAACTTTCTCATATACAATAAGATGTGTGCGTAATTACATTACATAATATATGAAGTGTGTACATATGACCTGGAAAACATGGATATTTTGTCCCACATCTTTTGTTATCTTTATCCCACCCCATCCTTTGTTATCTTTATCAATGAAAAATAAATAAAGGTCTGTTGTCACGTGTCACACAAGTAAGGACTTTTCATTGTTTCCTTAAGGATACCGGTACAAAATGGTACATCAATATAAAAGATTGCCTGCAGGTCGAAAATATGCTGATTTTTCATAACAGCTTGAAGAATGTTTACCAGCAATTCAGTCGGGGAAAATGTCGCAAAAAGAAACAGAAGCTCACTTCAAGATAAGTCGTTCCACCATAGAAAGAAGATTAAAGAATAGGTCAAGGCAGAATCCGAGCCATCTGAAAGTGTTCACTGAAGAAGAAGAATTAGCCTTCGCTAGTCATCTTGATAAAGTTTGTGATTTCGGATTCCTCGTTATTTAACGAGCCGGGTCCGTTCTAAAAATTCCGGCCCGTGCAGACCTCTAGCTCCTGTGTATATGCTATCTGAAAATACAGTAGAGTTTCGCTTATCCGACATAAAACAGGCAGGCAGAACGCCGTATAATATGGATGTGTTAAGGAAAGACCTATAAAAAGTCAAACTATGATATAATTTTACACATTACGCATCTAATTATCATCTTTGCAAGAAACAAATATAATGCATTGACTCAGTGACGTATCCAGCGTGAGGTCCTGGAAGCTGTCCCTTACCAAACCTCAAGCACTTTTTAATAAACCTACTTTTTCCCTTTTGAGGTTTTTTTTTATGTCAGATTACTTTGAGTCAGTGTCCAAACTGTGGACAATGCGTTCTTGTTATAATTCTAACAAGTAACACTTCCCAAGTGTAACACTCCGATTTTGATAAAATTTGGCAGGTAGATACTATACATAAAATAAACAAATAAGTGCTTTTTTATTTTATTTTTTTTATTTTTTATTTATTTATTTATTTTATTTTTTTTATTTATTTATTTTTTTTGCTGAAAATGGTTTTAGCGTGCAAAAGCTCTCACCCAAAATTTGAAAGTTGACGCTCGAAAGGCAAAAACAAGTGGACCAAAGTGAACGAAATTGTGAACAGATATTGCGGACATAAAATTAGGGAATACGTGTTTTGCATTTTCCTGGAAAAAACGGTTAGGTGGGGCACAGATCCCTCCAAACCTTTGATCATGAAATATCAAAAGTGCTAATAACAGTATGTCAGAAGTGCCTAAATTTACATGAAGAATTGGAACAAAACTTTGTGTTAGGACAATAAGCAAAAAATAAACAAATTCGGCTTTTTTATTTCCTGCGAAAAAACGGTTTTAGAGGACAAAAGGTCCCCCCCATGAATTTTGAAATTTGACGCAAGAAAGGCAAGAAAAAATGTACCGAACTGAATGAAATTGTTCACAAATGTTGTAGAGGTAAGACGAGGAAATACGTGCTTCGTATTTTCCTGAAAAGAGAAAAAAACCTTTTGAGTGGACCGAGGCGTTGAGTGTCGGAAGGATTGGACCGAAGCGAATGAAATTGTCTGTATTTATTGGATATGAAAAATAAAGCCTCTCGTGTTTCACAAGTGTCTCCATCAGATTTCTTCAAATTTGGCAGATCAACAACAAGCACAAACAGTATAGCGTATTTTGTAGTATTTCACAAGGCAACTTTAACCCTTACAATGTTTTTCCGCATAAACAAAAACACGTGCCGATTAATTTCCTGTTTGCTGTTGATGTGCCAAAATTGATAGGGACATCTTTAAAACACGAAAGTCCTTATTTTACATACAGTCTATACAATATCTACACACAATTTCATTTGCTTCGGTCCACTCCTTCCTGCACTTTTACGGTAATATTAACTTTTTTTTGGAGGAGCTCTAGGCCCCAACACTGTTTTTTCATACAAATTAAAATGCATTTCATTTATTGTTTTGCAAATTGTCCCTATACGAAGTTTCGTTGCAATTCTCCATACTCTTTAGGAACTTCTGACGTATACATACTTATTTGCACTTTTGATATTTCCTAATCAACAGCTTAGAAGGTCCGTGTCCCACTCAATCGCTTTTTTCCAGGAAAATACGAAACACAATTACCTCAATTTACGTCTAGAATATCTGTGCACGATTTCAAAATTTTGGGTGGGGAATTCTGCCCCCTAAAACCAATTCTTCGCAGAAAATAAACCCGTATTCTTTTATTATTATTATTATTATTATTATTATTATTATTATTATTATTATTATTATTATTATTATTATTATTATTGCACAATGTGTCGTTCCAATTCTTCATGTCCTTTAAGCACTTCTGACATACTGTTATTAGCACTTCTGATATTTCACGATCAAAGTTTTGGAGGGGTCTGTGTCCCACCGAAACGTTTTTCTTTTTTTCAGGAAAATACGGAACCCATATTCCCTCATTTTTCGTCTACAATATCTGTGCACAATTTCATTCATTTCGGTTCACTTCTTCTTGCCTTTCGGGCGTCAACTTTCATCATTTTGGATGGGGGATTTTGTCCCCTAAAACAGGCATTCGTTTAGTTTTTGCGTATTGTCCATACACAAAGTGTCATCGGAATTCTTCGTCCTTTACACACATCAGACATATTGTTACTAGCACTTTTGATATTTCATGATCAAAGGTTTGGAGGGGTCTGCATCCCACCTAACCGTTTTTCCAGGAAAATACAAAACACGTATTCCTTTATTTTACGTCTGCCATATCTGTGCACAATTTCGTACACTTTGGTCCACTTGTTTTTGTCTTTCAGGCGTCAACTTTCAAAATTTTGGGTGAGTGCTTTTGCCCCCGTAAAACAGTTTTTTTCCGCAGAAAATAAAAAACATGTATTCGTTTATTTTATGTGTAGTATCTGCCTGTCAAATTTTATCAAAATCGAAGTGTTACACTTGGGAAGTGTTACTTGTAAGAATATACCGTAATGCCATTGATACCAGGTGGAATTAAAGAACACTTTTAAATGGGATCACAATTTCGTTTCCGGTCTGTTTATAACATTGCTGTATTAGAACGATACACTCATTGCCATTTGCTATTTTTGATATGTGATATACGTAGCAGACAGTTTTCCTTACATGTCTCTAGAAAATATTTTTTGATTTCGTGTGAGTTAGAATTAAGTTTGACCGGTTCATAAATGACAAGTAAGAAACGTTTAAGAGAATTACAGAACTGTTGCATTATTATTATTATTATTATTATTATTATTATTATTATTATTATTATTATTATTATTATTATTATTATTATTATTATTATTATTATTATTATTATTATTATTATTATTATTATTATTATTATTATTATTGATATTTTTGAAACATTAGGATTACGTGCTTACGAGGATTCGTGTCGGGTCCCCTCCGAAAAGAAAAGCTGGATATGTGCCTGCACTGAATGATAGACGTATGAGTCAAGGTATAGACGAGCGTGCTAGGCGATCGAGTCCGGAGCATCAAAAACAGACTAAGACCACAACTTGCAGTTCTTCTTGCCGATTGATGCTGCTTTTTACCTGCTATGATATGTCGGATAGTAATGTGAAATAAACGAAGGTCAAGACCATGGCGTATTGGTGTTTCATGCACCTAAACCTGTCAAATATTTGTGCCGAAAACATCTTTCACTCACTAGCTAAATTTGAGGGTATGATCGCTCATCTTGCCTTATAAAGTATAGTCTTATAAAGAATATATATAGCATAATAAAAACCTTAAGACCAAATTCAATGATTTTCTATAGTTTTCTTTTTTAATAACGGGAAACTTGTTTATTTCATTACGATAAATCACGTTTGATACTAAGATGTCTGTTTCTGACTATATATATTTTTCATACTTTATTGGAGACATTTTTTTTTTTTTTTCAAGAAAAGAGGATGATAAAGGAAGCTATACAACACCATAAACTGAAAGCAATCGGTATTACTAATAGTACACTAATTCTAAATAAATACGTCATCAGAGGAAACAAAAAGTTATTTCCTAATTGCATTGTTTCAGTTTTATTAACATAAAAATTATACACTTTCTACAATGTTTTGTAAAGAAAAAAAATTGAACAGGACCGGATGGGATTCGATCTGGTGTCAAAACAGTATAAGAATTCGATCTAGTCAGTCACTCTACCCACTTGACCACACAGATTTTCTTTTGTTGTTTATCTTTTTCTTAAGAAATAAATGCTCATGGCTATAGAGCATGTCACTTCCAAACTTAAGACAACAGTTTTTCTCTTTGTTTATATATTTCCGTATAACATCTTGATTACAGAAGCTAATTTATATTTGGCAGACAATTTACACCCTAGATTTAAGCCAATAAATGCAATATTTTACTCCAATTTCCAGTTCCTTGGTTCAGCTCTTCTCCTACCAATCTTGTTATTCCCTCTGCAATCGTGCTGTGCTACTCCAAAAATTCCCTCGAAAACATTATTGCCAGTATACACAAAACCGAACATAATTTTGTTTTTTGCTTATATTTTTATTATTTTATTATATTTTTTGGAAATATCTCCTTAGATGGATTGCTTTCTATTATCTCCACTTATTAATAACTAAATTTTACACATAAACATATGGAAAATGAAATAATTGCGAAAAATCGTGAGTTACAGTATACGCGCTTTTTTTTTTTTTTTTTTTTGCGCATGGGAGTACATACCTATACGTACATCGACCAGCCATTGTTCAAAGATTCAGCGTTTGATATTATTATAATAATAATAATAATAATAATAATTATTATTATTATTATTATTATTATTATTATTATTATTATTATTATTATTATTATTATTATTATTATTATTATTATTATTATTATTATTATTATTATTATAGCCCGCCCATTGTCACAGAAAGAATATTGAATCTTTGATTTAATTTCTCTCTTTTTTTTCTATTTTTATACTTTGTTCAGTAAAAGACATCCCATCCCTCTCGTTCACTCTGTCGTTCATCTGCTTGAAAAATGACATTTTCCTGACTAGTAGTGAGAAGACAAAAAAGACTTCTTACCCCCCTCCGCCTCATGTTTTGGTCAACATCGAGGGTCAACATTCATTCATATTGCTTGGCTTGAATAAAGAGGCTTTGCTTGGGGATTTGGCTAGCGGTCGTGAAACTCGCTTCTGAAAAACGAGAAGTGAGGTACCAAGGAAGCAAGGTGAGGTTTTATTGCGCCGCCCTGGAGTCAGGCGTTGGCAATCGTAGTTTTTGAAAGGCAATTTTCAGGGGGAAAAAATAATGAATATTTGTATGAAAGGAACTTGGCAAAAATCATCAATGATAATAATTTTGAATTAACCAAAGTGCACACAAAATACACACAGCTTGGGATTACACACAAAATGCATACACACAAGGAAAAACTCCACACATTTTGTGCAATTACACACACATTGGAAACGCTGGTCTCAATTCATGTCTGGGCCTAATAGCTGTGCGGACCTATGTAAACATAAACATCGCAAATTTCATTCATACTGTGTTGTTCATACTAAAATAATGTGACAGTTAAGTTGCAATAGATCTTCTAAACTTCATAACTCCCATATAAATAATTTAGCACGTGAAGTGAAGAAGTGAAGAAAATTAGCGAATAAATATACAGTAAATGTTGTAAATTGTATTTCAGTGCCCACAAAACTGACTTAAGCAAACATGTACCCCTTGAAAATCAGAAAAGTCGCCCTGATCTTATACTATCATCTCCCTTCCCAGTTCATTGGACACAGCAGTTTTACTGCAGTTGACGTAGTATGGAGTTTTCCGTAACACACCACCACCAACAGTCACAAATTTGCGATCGCCACCTGACGATTGCCAACTCAAACGTCTGATATCTGACATTTTTTGTTTTGGGCTACAAATAGTTCAAATTTGCTACTTTTTGGAGCACAACCTCGCTACTTTTTAATCGTCAGATCTGGTATCACTGGTTGCAGGTTTAGAAGATATAATGTCGTCAGTATGGTCGCTGTTAGAATATGTAAACTATTCTTTAAACGAAACATAACTCTTCACAAAGTAGAAGTAGAAATGTAATTCTTGTACTAAATTAATGGAAATTAATTGAACAATATAGAAAAAGAACTGTTTTATCCATACTGATCTCACGTTTAAGAAAATGGAGGGGGAGTTTTTGTTTTAGTCGTACTGATTTCCTTTTTAATATTTAAAAGAAAATATCACAGTTTTCGGAATGTGGGTATGGAGAAGAATGGTGAGAATTAGCTGGGCTCGGCAAAACGAATGAGAGGGTGTTAGAAATGGTGAGAGAGAAAATAACGATATAAGATGTTATTGAGAAGATGGAAGTATGATGGCAAGAGAGAGAGAGGACGAAGGAGGTTACAATTGAAGGACAATATTAAAACAGAAAAAAACTTAGGTGAAGACGAAGAGATTAGCTGAAGACCCGTGGAGCATGGAAGCTTCTCAGTTGCGGCAAATGATCTGCCAATGATGACAGAATACCTAGATAATGAGAAATGGTGAGCGTGTAAATAAAAGGGCTTTTCGATACAAATTTAATTACAACATGTTTTTGAGGATCCCAACTATTGTTTTCCGAAAATTTCAGATCTTGAAAAACTCAAACGTTTCCCAAAACTACGATGGAATTTACCATCTATGGGAACAGCGACGTAAAAAAAAAAAAAAAGTTTTTTTTTCTAATTCTTAGGCCCTGGAGCCTATGGGCCCTCCCCGACGGCAAAGTCTGCGGGGCCGGTAATTACGCCCCTGGGCCCATTCCATACACGACAAATTAATTAAAGCGACAATATTGACAAATCTCAAAGCCCTACGAATAAATATTATTTGTAGGGCCCCTAATAGTAGGCACTTTTACTGAAATGGGCATACGACTCATTTTTGTTTTATTTTCCTTTCGTGTGCTGTTTTGTTTATATAATGTAGTGAAGCTGTTTGATGCTTCATTTATAATTTCATGTCCGTATCGTATATGGATTAAGAAAATTTTGTTTTAAAATAGGCCCCCGTCGAACGGCGTGGAGCTTCCCTGGGGGGTAGTTGCCCCGCCTTCCTCCCACAAGTTACGGCCCTGTATGGAAAGAATAGATAAAAGTGTCCATGGATTTTCTGTTCAAATTTAATCACAATGTGTTCCTCAAATCCATGTATAATGATAATAACATCGGTTGAAGTAATGTATTAAATTAAAAAGAAACTAAAGGAAAGAGAATAATATTATAATTGCCAGTATAAATTGATATACAAAATATGAATCTTCTTTTGTCAATACCTCACGAACGAATTCTGCAATTGAAACATAATTTTCGGGGCTGTCACAGAACTACATCCTCTCTGCGACGAAGGAAACAGAATTAGAGAATGTGTAGTAAACCTTCGCTGATGCTGATCAGATCAAAATTGCCTTCCTGTGCACAACGCTCTGTTAACGTAGTTCTATTGCTTGCTGCAGATGGCAGGCTATCTTATTGTAGTAGTCCTGCCATCTAGTAGCGAGAATTCTTACTTACAAACTGAAAGCAAATGTAAATTTATGATAACAGCATGGAGTGGTAGTTTTTAACAATCAGTAATATGTGACCCAGCTCACAAAATGTTAAAATTTACGGAACCATCAAGCAAAAGATAAATTCACTTGTGTTATAAAATATTACTGTGATCAAGCAACGATTGAATCTGAAGATTTTCTTTTTCTTTCCTTCCATTTACATGGACTGTTGTAATATGTTGTACTGATTGGCTCTTACCGTTTATTCCCCATTATAAGACGCACCTTCCAAAAAAAAAAAAAAAAAAAAAAGGAAAGAAAAACAAAAGAAAAGAAAGAAAAAGAAAAAACAACTACTGAGTTCTGCCTTATTTGCATAGGAACATTAAGGATTAATAGAAAATCTCAGTTACAACTACTGTAATTCAAATTCACGAAAAAAATTTAAAAAAAAACATTGCTTTATGTGTTGACTCAAATATACCAAATATGTCTGGGTACTTGTAGGTATAGCAAAATTGAGACAACCTTACAGGAATGAAATTCATTACTTTCACATAACTGGTACAAAATCATGGGAACCATTACTTGTAGGGTTATCAGATGTCACTTTTACCCAGACACTTGTCACTTTTTTCGGGGCCTAAAAATACTACAGACGAGTTTTTTTTTTTTTTTTTTTAAGGAAATGTTCCGTTTTGGAGGGAAACAAAAACTGCATCAGCTTCAAGATTCATGGGAGACTCGTTGTTCAGTTGTACAATGCTTATCATTGCTGTTAGGAGTTTCTGATTCGACCCCAGGCCACGTAAGTTTATAGTAGGAACTTTTGTGTCCATGAGCTTACTCGAGGTTTCCCATTTCCTCTCATAATCTCATTCCCTCCACACACTCTCATTCTCTCACATACTCTCATTCTCTCACATGTTCTCATTCTCTTACATACTCTCATTCTCTCGCATACTCTCATTATTTCACATACTCTCATTCTCTCACATACTCTCATTCTCTCACACACTCATTCTTTCACACTCACATTCTCTCGCATACTCTCATCCTCTCACATATGCTCATTCTCTTGCACAATCTCATTCTCTCACATGCTCTCATTCTCTCACACACTCATTCTCTCACACTCTCATTCTATCACATACTCTCATTCTCTCTCACACTCTCATTCACTCACATATTCTCATTCTCTCACACTCTCCTTCTCTCACATACTCTCATTCTCTCACACACTGATTCTCTCACATACTCTCATTCAATCACATATTCTCATTCTCTTACATACTCTCATTCTCTCGCATACTCTCATTATTTCACATACTCTCATTCTCTCACATACTCTCATTCTCTCACATATGCTCATTCTCTTGCATAATCTCATTCTCTCACACACTCATTCTTTCACACTCGCATTCTCTTACATACTATCATTCTCTCGCATACTCTCATTATTTCGCATACTCTCATTCTCTCACATACTCTCATTCTCTCACACACTCATTCTTTTCACTCGCATTCTCTCGCATACTCTCATCCTCTCACATATGCTCATTCTCTCACACACTCATTCTTTTCACTCGCATTCTCTCACACACTCATTCTCTCACACTCTCATTCTATCACATACTCTCATTCTCTCTCACACTCTCATTCACTCACATATGCTCATTCTCTTGCACAATCTCATTCTCTCACATGCTCTCATTCTCTCACACACTCATTCTCTCACACTCTCATTCTATCACATACTCTCATTCTCTCTCACACTCTCATTCACTCACATATTCTCATTCTCTCACACTCTCCTTCTCTCACACACTGATTCTCTCACACTCATTCTCTCATATACTATCATTCTCTCTTTCACTCTCATTCACTCACATATTCTCATTCTCTCACACTCTCATTCTATCACATATTTTCATTCTCTTTCACACTCTCATTCACTCACATATTCTCATTCTCTTACATACTCTCATTCTCTCACATACTCTCATTCTCTCACATACTGTCATTCTCTCGCATACTCTCATTCTCTCACATACTCTCATTCTCTCACATGCTCTCATTCTCTCACACTCTCATTCTATCACATACTCTCATTCTCTCTCACACTCTCATTCAATCACTTATTATCATTCTCTTACATATTCTCATTCTCTCACATACTCTCATTATTTCACATACTCTCATTCTCCTGCATACTCTCATTCTCTCACATACTCTCATTCTCTCTCACACTCATTCTCTCACATACTCTCGTTCTATCACATACTCTCATTTTCTCTCACTCTCATTCACTCACATACTCTCATTCTCTTACATACTCTCATTCTCTCACATAATCTCATTCTCTCATACACTCATTCTCTCACATACTCTCATTCTCTCACATACTCTCATTCTCTCACATACTCTCATTCCACCAAATAGTTAATACTCATTCGGTTTCATTAATCATCTGTCTCCTATAGCTTAAAAGTGCATGAGCACGGTACGTTAAATTTAAAATTACATTCCCTTACATTTAAGATTCACTTTTTAAAAAAAGAAAAGGAAAAGCAGAAAAAGATATAGTTCGAGTGTAAATTTAAGAATTTGAGAATGATAATAATATACAACACAAAAATTTCTAGTTTTGAAAATTGAAATATTTAAATCAAAGATGAAGGAATGTTCAATATAAGAACTTTATTTGAATAGTATACAATAGATGTTGATCAGAAACCAGGGCTGAGTAATTACACTTAAAAAAAAAGTTTTCTAAGTGTCGCGTAAAATATGCGTAAAACACGTTAAACATGGAAAGTAATTAAAGTATGTAAGACACAAGTTTACAAATGAAAATAAAACTATTTTAGTGCTGGTTACCGTTTGGCTTAAGGTTTGTGTAAAGGGAGAAGTTTTGCCGATAGATGTCACTACAGTCTTCATATCTCGTGTATTTTTTACCTTTCACGAAATTTCACGATTTCTCTTACAAATTTCAACGTAGAGACTTCAAATTTTTAGAGAAGGAACTTCATAACCTATCGATGGCAACAATCCGTGTCGATTTTTTATTTAGAATTTTTTTCATTGTTGAAATGGCTTGATTGCTGAAATGGATATCCAAACCTTTAACAATATAACTGTTTCAAGAATGAAGAAAATTCTAAATAAAAAAATCAGCACGGATTGTTGCCTTTGATAGGTTATGAAGTTCCTTCTCTAAAAAATTGAAGTCTCTACGTTGAAATTTGTAAGAGAAATCGTGAATTTTCGTGAAAGGTAAAAAATTCATAAGAGAGATACGAAGACTGTAGTGACATCTATCGGTAAAGCTTGTCCCTTTACACCAACCTTAACATAAAGAAAAGCCTTTGAAAAATTCCTTCCAAATTTGTATGAGCTCTCACTGGATTATGCAATTTTCTAACTGCCATCTTCACTTCGTAAAACACTCTTCCTTGTGTAAATATGTTAGTATTACGATTTGTACACATAATTATATTTTAAAACATTTCATAATTTTTACGTTTCAAGTCCTCTGTGGTCGACAAGTTTTAAACCAGAGAAGTCATGATTAAATGAGGGACGATTGTATAATTTAACGAAAATGTTTTGCTTTTGATATCCATCCACCTTCAAGATCGTCGCGTCTGACGCTCTGTGCACTCACAAAAATCCACTCCACTTCACACTTGCTGTCAACTGTTTCGTTAATTTCAGTTTCCAATGCTTTGTCCGCTCCGCAGACTGCAATGAAGGTTAAACAACAAGAAATGTTTGCTATACGCTTTACATGTTCTTTTCCACAGTCTCTGTTGCGAATACAAACGCTGGAAGTTTAGATTTCGCATCAGTTGATGTAAGTAACAAATTTGAAGAAATTGTATTTTGTGTTTTGCTTTTGATTGTGTCGTGCTTTTGAATGATTTTATTTAGCTTTATTTTTAGAAAAGAAAACTAGTTTTTTTACATCTTTGTAAAAAAAAAAACAAGTTTTGTATGTGATGTAAATTACTAGTAAATTACGTGTAATTTACGTTAGAAACATAGCTAGTATATCATCTTTGCCAAGCCTGCCTGCAATCCAACTTTAACATTTCCATTATCGATAAAAGCTGAGTTGTATAAAATATATTTTTGTTTTCGTTGTGCTATTTAGAGATTTATCGAGTTATTATAAATATTTTTTGTGAAAACTAAAAATGTCTTCTCGTTTTCAAGTCTGGGATATACTAACCCTAATCACCTGAAACACAGCAAGAATCTAAATCAGAGTTACTAGTTCAACCTAACCTAACCAAATGGAATACTACCCAGCTCAACCTCTGGAGCAAAGTTGGCCCTACAAATTTTTGGGAAGTTATTAGAGTAATCCGAACGCTAAATATATATATATATATATATATATATTTTAGCTCAATCAGGTTTAATGAAGTATTACGTGCTCCACTATAGATCTCGACTAGGGATCTGGCCAAAATTTTCTGGAATCGGAAATTTCACTTTCCGGATTTCGGAAAAATTCCGGATTTCAGAAAAAATCCGGAATTCGAAAAGAAAGTCCACATAAGTTTAGGGAAGACAACATCATGTCTACGAGTTTTCTCGGGTACTCTCGTGTCCTCTCATATTCTCATTCCACCATTTTTTTCCATCATCATTGAATTGCCTTAATAATCGTCTTCCTTACCCAAACAGGCATAATTGTCTCAAACGTTATTGATTTATTTTAGCGGGGATGACTGTTTTAAAAAATCCTCAGTGTGTTTGTGTGTTTTATAATTATTTAATGCATAACTACAAATTATTTGCACATTCAAATAATGCAAAAAAAAAAAAGTGTAAGTTACGTTATAAAATTATCCCTGTATTGACCTACTCTGTTATTGTATATGGCTTTAAGATTTATCACGGTATCATTTTTAAGGCTTATCGTATATCACGGTAAATCAAGAATGGTGAACATTTGCCTTGCAGAAAGCGAAATTTTAGATTGCACCCTAGCTTTTACTTACCTTTCTGTAATTGGCTGCTGCTCTTGAACGAAACACCCTATTTATCGCCTATTCAGAGTGTGAATATGTGAAATCATGTTTTGCGCATTCACATACGAGTTTTGTTTCATTAAAGTTGATTCCCACGTTATAGGAATGTATTTATTTTGTTTTAAGTATGCACTTGATGGGGATAATATCTTGTTCTCTTTTAAAAATATATATATTTACTTCTTTATTCAGAATGATAAAACGGATGAATTTCTTTCTTTTTTCAATTCTTTTTTTATAATATACAGGATGGCCCAAAAGTATGTATGCAATCGCGTACTGATCAACTCATTGCTTTTTATATAATTTCTTATTATTATCCATCAGGTAGACTTAGTTTCTTTATTATTTGTTCTTAATGTCTTTTTTACTTATATCTTAAGCTCGGAACAGCCGAAGCAATTAAACCTATAAGCTAGAATGTTATACTTGATCAATGCAGGGGTGTATAACTACCTTTGGGCCACCCTGTAGATTGGTTTGTACTCCGACGAAGGTACGGACAGTGTTCGTAGTTTGAGAGAAATTTCACTAATCCAGGAAATTTAACAAAAAGGGAAAAAGGGATTTTTTTTAGATAAGACGTGAAAATCTAGAGAAATTCTTGCTCTGCCTAATTGACCAATATAAATGCTTGATTATTACTTTGTTCTTCAGAAATATACCAACACAATAGCAATAGTGTGTGTGTCTGTTCAAAGTAGCATAATTTGCTCCCATTGTTGGTTGGATGAATTTAGAATATTTTTTGTAAAAAAAAATAAAATAAAAAAAAATTAAAAAAGTAAAGTAAAAAGTAAAGAAAATAGAACCAAAAAGCAAATGAACAAAACATATGTGGTTAATATTTCCTTTAATAGAGCTAAATTAATCTTATTACATAATCTTTGTTATAGGAATTGGCATAGGCGGAGCTATGGGGGCATAGGGGGCATTGCCCTCCCCCAACTTTTTGACAAAAAAAATAAAAATGCCACCTATAAGATCCTTCAATTCTTTTTTGTATGTACCGTGCCCCCAGCAGACAAAGGTCTGCCCCCCAGGAAACTATTCCTAACTCCACCCATGGGAATTGGGCATTCAATAAACTAAGGATAATTTGATAAGAAAAAGAAATATTTTATGTCAGCTGAGGCAAGGAAATTTTCTTAAGAAAACTTACGAGCACTGGGTACGGAGAAATTTTAATAGTAGAATAATGGATTGACATTTTTTAATTTTTTTTCAGTTATTCAACCATAAAATATAAATATTCAAGTATCATAAGGTTTGGCTGTCGGAGCCTAACCTAAAAGGACTTGGAGGATTCGAGCAAAACTTACAGGATCCATAGCTCTTCAACGTATGATTAACCCAAGAAACACCAAGGTATTTTACACACAGAAATGCCCAAGGTGGGTCCGTTAGACCCATACTTATCAATACTTATCAATACATGATATTAACTTATTTTCAAGGATTTTGCTATAGAATATTAGTGCTTTACAATGTTTAGGCTAGGTTAGGTTAGTTTCGGTTAGGTTAATTTTAGTTTGCACTTAAAAAAAAAAAAAAAAAAAGTCGGTTAATGTATAAGGGCCTGTTGGACCCACCTTGATGTTTTTAGGGTTAAACGCTAAAATAATAGAACTTTCTATTTACACTACAAGGGAATGTATGTATTTAAACTTACTTGTCATCATTATTCTTATGGTTAACTGAACATAAACACTAAATGTTAACCTTCTGTAACTAGAGTTTTATACTCTGTTGAGGGTACAAATAAATAGTCTAAATAAATAAATAAATTGCCCGAATGGAACAAAACTTGCAAAATTTAACCTCCCTGACCTCCAGAGAAATAAAATATTTTGAAAAAAATATAATCAATTCATATTTAACTGGAGCAGAAGGGGCATATTCCTCCACAAAATAGGGTCTACTATAGTTCAGCTCTTGAGTTTAGCCTAGAAGGAGTTGAAAGATTCGAGTAAAACTTGCAGAAGCCATAGCTCTTCGGAGTAAATAAAACAAAAACTTTAAAAACACGATTAAAACATACAAGGTGGAACAGGCAGTGATATTTCATAGAAGTAGTCCGAATGAGACAAAAAAAAAAAAAAATGAAAAATTTAAACTCTCTGACACTGAAAAATAAAATATTTTTAATTTTATATTTTGTTTTTAATTGTAAGCCAAAGAGCTATAAATCCTGCAAGATTTATTTAAATTCTGCTACTCCTTCTAGGCTAAAAAGAGCGGAACCATAGTAGTTTATCGGGAAATATGCCTCCTGTATTCAGGCCAAATACGGAGGGAAATTTAAAAAAAAAAAAAAAAATGTTTCTCAGGGAGCTGAGAAGATTAAATTCAGTAAGTTTGGTTAAATTAGGACACCTTTTATGGTGTATGCTCTCCTGTTTCTCCTTGAATGTGTAAACAGAAATTTTATTATTTTATTTATTCATTTTGCTATTTAATCGTAAGCCGAAGAGCTATTGGTCTTGCAAGTTTTATTCAAATCCTCCTACTCCTTCCATGCTATACCGAGCCATAAAATTTTATGGGAGAATATGTCTCTTCTGCTGTTATAGGTGGAAAACATTTTTAAATCATATTTTATTTCTCAAGGCATCAGGAAGAGTAAATTCTGCAAGTTTCGTTCTATTTGAACAAATTGTATGAAGTGGGAAATAGTAAAATATGATAATATAAAGCAGGAGCTTAGGGGTGGTAATAACGCAGTGTGGATTGGATTGGCACAGGATTGAATCCAATGGAGCAGTTAGTTTCTGCGGCGATGAACCTTCGATTATGATAGACAAACATTTTCAAGTTTCTTTCTTCTTTCTTTGTCCCTTCAAATTCTCATATAATTCTTTTCTTTCATTGTTCTTGATTTAGTTTTTTAACGCTTGCTTTCATCTCATATTCCTCCGAACTTTCACTTTGTTAATTTTTCTTTTAGATTCCTTTGTAGTGAGAGCCAGATGATCAGCAAAACCTTCCCTTCCTATTAAAATTTCATCTTCACTATGCTCTTATTTGTTTCTTCTGAAACTAGATATTGTTACAGAAGGTCAACGCATCACTCAAAATTCCCTTTCAATTACATCCTCTGTTATTTCTATTTGCTTACCCCTTTGCATTCCAGGATAATTTTCGTTAGTAAATCAGTTAAATGTCCCAGCTCTCAATAAATTTGAAATCGTATTCCAGCCTAATGTTGTTGTTCTCGAAATAACAATTAGGTAAATTCCACGTTGTCCGACATTTTGAGAACTGACAATATTGTTCTTATCATCAGGGTATTTAATCCCGAGAACAACTATATTCTTCACAGCACCAGGAAAGCTTCCCTTGTGTATTCCTACTGCTACCTTACGCAAATATTTTTCTCGTGGTTGCTGCAAGTAAATATGTTTTCTTAAATTTACAGCATTCTTATATTAGTTGGCTATGTAACCGTCCAGATAGGCAGCACCTAAAGTACAAAACTGTTAGTCATTAAATGACTTACCTAATAAACGGCGTTTATCGAAGGGATGGGATTTATTTTACTTAGGACAGATTCCTTTATCAGCAAGCGCTATTTAATCTGCAGAACTGTTTTTCACAAAGCTTCTCAAAGTTAATGCGAAGACCTGTGATAAAGCTTGCCGTCTATTTTTAGGAAAATGCAGCCTGAAGAAATTACCTACAACTAGTGATGCTCTGAAACAACATTTAAAAAGACCCATTACCAAACAGCAATTTAGGAAATGCTGATAAGTGTGATACCAAGGCCAAAAGACTGCGGATGGTACTTGGAGGGTCAAATTCTGAGACCAGTTTTGAAAACACTTGAAGATATTCCCAAGGCTTGTTTAGAGATTACCATGTGTAGTTGTCAGAAACTTGGATGGGAAACACTAATGCATCCGCCATACTCCCCAGACGTTGCATTGTCTGATTATCGCCAGTCCCATTCCTTGAACATTCGCCTTGAACATTCCTTGAAAATTCGCCTTGAACATTCGCCTTGAACACTCCTTGAACATTCGCCTTAAAGGACGAAAGTTCAAATCCCTAGTAGGGGTGCAAACTGCCAACGTTCTTCGTTTCATGGCCCACCAAGTTCTACTGCGATGGAGTCCATGGCCTTCGAGAACGTTGGCAGAAGGTCATCGATGTTGATGGGGACTATTTTTGATCTTTTAGATACGTCTTAGGTGACATATCGATATTCGAAGGTAATGGATAAAAAAGCAACAGAACTTTCTTGGTTACCTTTATATAAGAGTCACATAACATTATTGATAACTAATTCTAGAAATCAAATAATTTGTTTTCTTGTGTAGAGATTTCTTAAGTACTGTGTATGGTTTTCTTATATTATGTTTCTTATTATAGATTTATTTTATTATAGCAATTCTATACTATCTTAATAATAGGCAAGTACTTCTATAAATAAGATTTAACACTTTAAAAGCTGACCATTTATGAAATGTGTTAGGCATATCTTATTTTTTGCTTTTTTTCTTACTGTTACAGTAAGTATTAAGAGGGAAAGGTAGTAATATATAACAAGTGTGGATGATAGATTATTCATGATTCTCTTTTGAAGGCAATTTTGAAATCTGGTTCCTATTTCGTTCAGTACTATTGTAGTACAAAAATCGAAGGACTTGTAGCAAAAACAACCCTCGTGGAAACAAGATTTTTTTCAGAAATATGAATAGAAAGCTGTATGTATGTTTGTGCATGTTTTAGAAGATATCAGAGGCACATATAAAGAGACAGATTTGCAGAGTTTCTCATACTGTGCACTAGAGAAAGCTCGGGAAGGGTTATTTTTCGAAAAGCCCCTCAATTCATATTAAAAAATGGATATTTTAATTAGGTATAGACAGACTTAATCATCAGGATTATATACTTGCAGGCAAACAAGATTATATATATATATATATATATATATATATATATATATATATATATTCATGTTAATCATCATCAGCTGCAATCTACCTTTGTGGGAAGGTAACTTTTGGGCCGCGCAGTGATCAATTTCGTACACGACAGAATTAATCGCTTATAACTCAGGCACTGTTTGTCCTACACCAGGGGTGCCCACAAGGGGGGGCTATGACGCAAAGTGCGTCATTGAAATATTTTGGGGGGGTAAAAATCTGTATAAATATGTTTGAGGGAGTGTAAAAATTAATCGAAAAGATTTTTTTCATGGAAGAACACCTACGGGTAGACAATTGGGGGGGTGCGTCATGGACATAAGGGGGGTGGGCACCACTGCCTACACTAATATAAGTACACATTTTTGAAAGAGCATAAAATGACGAAAAACTTTTAAAGGAAACATTTCTCCGAATTCAATCTTGTAAAGAATTTGTACCTAAAAAACTGACCTCACGCGCAACCAATACTGAGTAAAAATGAAAATAACAAAATAACCGTTATATTTAGCTCAAAAATGAACTAGAACTAAATTGTAGAAGACAATTATACAAACAAAATGAAAAAAGTTTGGATGCTCTAGCTCCAATGGCTACGGAGATATAGTGAATAATAGAAACGGCTAAAATTTCGGGTTTCTCCCCCTCCCTCGCCCCTCTCGTGAGTTTTTTTTTTTTCTGGCATCTGGCATTTTTGTAATTAGTGACAGGTATATATTCAAAAAATGTCGGACGCCAAATTGTTACATGATTTGCCCTTAGAACTCAATTTTTAAACCCCGATGCCTAGACTATACTGCATTCCAACATAGCACCCCCCTGGACGCGTCACAGCTAATCCTTTATTCTTTGATTTCTTCCATTTCCTTCATTTCTTCTTTCATATGATAAATCATTTAGCGAAAACTCTTGTCGTGTACTATGTGAGATTATTTGAGCTTTCTCACTATGTCGAATTGTGTTTTTACTATTTTCTAATTATTGTATATTCCTTTTCTATATACTTCTAGTATCTTCAATGTATTTATGTTCAAAACTATCATCTAAACCCTTACTTTAATTTTGTTTAAAATATACACAAACAGGTTTAAAACATACTGAATGAGAACATAATGAATAAGGAAAAGTCAGAGTAAACTGACGCTAGGAATATGTGCTGTTGTATGTTTGTGACGTTGATAACACCTAAAACTTAGAGAGAAAAAACACCAGTCAAAATTAATTACCAATGTTACTAAGCTTTCAAGATCTGATCTTGTGTAGCCTATTTTGGGCGATTTTGGGCCTTAAAAGCACTAGAGCACTAATATTAGTCTATTCATTGCTAGTTCAAACTTATTGTAGAAACAAATTCATTAATTGCCTAACATGCATGTGTTTATTGCTGGTTAAGGAACGAAACTTCCTTAACTGGTATAAAATATACCATTATTCACCACAAGAGATCCTTGTCTAAAGTACGAGGATCCAACAACTTCGTTCATTGAGACTACTAGACAAATAGATCCAGGACACCATTGAAATTTTGTATATGCCTTTGGCGTAGGAGACCCGGGTTCGATTCGATTCCCAACGGAAGGATATATGGTTTGGATTCCACTTTAAGCTGTAGGTACACGTCTCATATACCATCACTGCTGAAAAGAAACGCTAAACTGAAAATCAAAATTAAATCAAATCAACCATTGAAATTTTTGTAGGATTGTGGAACATTGAGAAACATCTGTAGGATCACTGAAAATTATATTGTGCCCTAGCACTAAAACTGAGGTTACTTTAAATTTAATAGCATTTAATGATAGTATTCTTCTGTAGAAGAATAATACAGAAACACATACTCAGCAAATGTGAAACTGTATTAAAGTTGATGAATACGGAAGAGATAGTCTAGTAATAGAAGGTAAACTTAACTCATTAAGACAATGAACGTAAAATACACTTATTAATTCACTTTGAAGTGCACTTGCATATTGAATACTGCTGCAATATCTAACTTATGAATACGTAAGGAAACATTGAGCATACAGTTTGAAATATTTAAGAGGTTTACACTGTTAAACTGAATAAATTATTAAACTTACTTAGGACTAAAGACCAAAGGTTACTACAAAACTGAGAGATAGGTTTACTTGAAGTCCAGCAGAATGTAATTTCACCCTGCTTTTACTGTAAAGCTTACTACATAGAAGAGGCTATTTACAAGATATCGATCTGTCTATTGTGGCCTTTCGTCAAGAACATCAACTAGATAGGGATAAATGAATCAAATTCTTTCCCCAACTAGTGAGCGATCTGGAACAAGCAATTTTCCAATCATCTGGCTTTTGCTAATTGATACATCATCCTCATTGAACGAAATGTAATTTTTAGATTACAAAAGGGTCATTTGTACATGTTGTTCTGTTTGCTTCAAGAGCTTCCAACTTTCTCAGGATTAAGTGGTTGCGTAAACAGAAGTTCTAAAAGCAGTCATCACGAGGCTTGTTCATGGTAAAGGGAACTTCTAGGTCATTTTGTAAAACAGTCTTGCACAACAGAAAAAATCTAATTTTCAAAAAGAACAAAGCGTTACTTTGCCATTCTTTTGAAGCCTTAATCCAATTGACTTTCTTCAATCACACTTAAAGCACTTTACGTCCTTCCTTACTGTGCTTTTGTGGTTTAATCTTCTGGAGAGAATGTAACGTTAAATTTACTTCCGTTACGTTACATTCCCTGGTTCCTAATGTATATATTGAATATTTATAAATTTCACGAGATTATCATGAATCACATAACACAATTATTCACTTTTGAATATATATATTAATTTTCAACATATATCGTGTTTATCACATTACAATATTATACATTCAGTCTATACAAAATAGTTCTTCGTTCTTTTTATCTTTCATAGTTACCATAACAACGACATCAAAACAGATAAACAAGTTGTCATAGAAACCAAATTAAGAAATATTTCGATATGATACAAATCAAGGATGTTATAAATAGAGGATCTGCCCATATGTATCTTCATCCTATTAAATCGGTGAAGCCAAAAAGCAAGTGAGCATCGGCACGTCTGATTGGCTACTCTCGTTTCTACCATCGTCTGATTGGCTACTTTCGTTTCCGCCATGATTGTTGGCTCAAAACATTGCGATCCTATTGGACGGAGTGGGCAGAGTAGGGGTGGCGAAACTGTGACGTATGGATTCAAGATTTTGTTGTAAGGGCAGATCCTCTATTTTATAAGATCCTTGATACAAATATTTAAATTATTTCTTTATAATTTTCTTCTTCTTCTTCTTCTTAATTGGTTGTGCCTTTAAAATAGCACTTTTGCCCGTAACTATAAACAATACTTAGAAAGTATTACAAAAATATACACTATCGTTGTATAATGACTCCCGAATTATGGGACTTCTTTAAATTGATCACAATTAAAGAAAGAATCCTGGACCGTTAAACATTTCATATACAATAGTTACCTTGCAATCTAGTCTGACTTTCATAATTTTGAACTATCATTATTAAGTGATTAAAATTAATACATTGCGAAAAGATTAATACTTACTGTAACCTAAACGGTAATAATATTCTTATTGATGCAATAATGTATGATTCCTGCTGGTATGGATTGATCTGTTTCAAGTCATTATAAGCAGAGATTACAAAATCTGTAAGACCTTTGTCTACTTTAGGATCAAAACGTCGGTTTCTAATTTGGGCATCCTGGTCTGCTAACATAAAATCATTCTCGAAATTTGATAACAGCGCATTTTTAAAATCAGAATAATTACGCAGACTACCTCTTATTGCTTTGTATCATACCGAAAAGGTGGTAACAAAATATGCGGTAGGATTTTGAGAAAGTTAGCCTTATCTATACCAATTAATTCACACTCTTCCTCAGATTTCTCTAAAAATATACTCGCTGAGATGTCATCAGATCTACCGCTGAATTTAGTTAATGATCTTATTTCACTGAATTTCACTCGACTATTATTATTACTAAAATACCTTAGATGACGGGGTTTTACATGTGTACGGTTCCTGCAACGTGATCTTCATTCCTCGTCGTCAGTATTTGAGATGGTATCTCCCCTTTCAGAATAGACTTCTGACGAGTTGTGTCTTCTTCACAGGGTCTTGACACATTTTCCCTATATTCTTTATACACAACGTTGAGGGCAGGATCAGGATTACACTGGGCCGTCGCCGTATTGATTTTCTCTTTGATATTATGAATCTCTTCTTCCAGTCTTCGAATTTGGTTTGTATGTTCGTTTACTTGCGTTTCGACTACATCAACATTGCTTCTCATCACTGCAAAGCTATGAATAATTTGTTCCATCCTATTGTCGGTTATTTCCAATTTGATATTTATCTGCTGCGTTATTTGTTTCAATCTGGAATCCATCTGCTGTCCTATTTGTTGTGTCACTTGTTCCAATCTGGTATCCAACTTGGAATCCATTTGCTGTCCTATTTGCTGGGCCGCTTGTTCCAATCTGGTATCTAATTTGGAATCAATTTGCTAACCTAATCAATTTGCTAACCTTTCTGTGCCACTTGCTGTGCCACTTGTTCCAATTTGGTATCCAATTTGGAATCCATCTGTTGTGTCATGGAATTCATCTGCTGTCCTAGCTGTCGTAAAAGATTAATTACATCCGTTGAAGTCTTAATTGCTGAAATATCGACATCTTCAACTGCTGTATTGGTATCCATTTTAAGTCTTCGGTATATTTTTCTTTTAATTACGTAGTAATAGATAATCCGTGATGCTGATTGAGATAGTTTACTTATACTTCTGACTAATCTCAAAGTTAAACGGTTTCGGCACCATATAAATATGTAACGTTAAATTTACTTCCGTTATGTTACATTCCTTGGTTCCTAATTTATATATTGAATATTTATACAGTTCACGAGATTATCATGAATCACATAACACAATTATTCACTTTTGAATATATATATATTACTTTTCAACATATATAGTGTTTATCACATTACAATATTATACATTCAGTCTATACAAGATGGCTCTTCGTTCTTTTTATCTTTCATAGTTACCATAACAACGACATCAAAACAGATAAACAAGTTGTCATAGAAACCAAATTAAGAAATATTTCAATATGATACAAATATTTAAATTATTTCTTTATATTTTTCTTCTTCTTCTTAATTGCTTGTGCCTTTAAAATAGTACTTTTGCCCGTAACTATAAACAATACTTAGAAAATATGTACAAAAATATACACTATCGTTGTAAGAAGAGATTTGTCAACACAATAATGTTTAGCAGCAGCACGTAAAGACAGTTTTCCAGATGCTATATCTTCAATGGCATGCTTTAGTAATTTTTCATAATATCTTGATTTTTTCACATAATTTTGTACCATGATCTTTAATCTTTGCTCATAGTCCACTAAACAGTTCAAAAATTATATTCATAATACTTGGAAAACAAAGAACATCATAACTAGAGATAGATACATATCTCATATTTACCCATGGAGTGTCTCATATTTTCCCAAAATTCGTCACATAATTACCCCATGGATATAATGCAAAATTTTATAGCAGAAAATGTTTTCTTCTTTAGAATTATTGCCCTTAATCTCAGGATAACCCATGCAAAACCTGAGGAATCTGTGTTGTTTTATAACGAAGATTTCTGAAAAGTTTTATCATGTTATCACAAAAGTTTTTGAGGTAAAAAAAAATAACCGAAACTACAAACAAAACATTCATAGCAAAAATTGTTAAATCATAGAAGAGATTCAATAAATATAAGTTTGAAATGCCAGGGAAAGGGACTTATATGTTACACAAGAACTATTTATATGTCATATGTGCTGGCCTAATAATACCAGTGTCTTAAATTTGTCTCAACTTTGGGGGTCTCATAATTACCCGGGGTTACCCTAACTGCTTTTGTGCTGTCCTGTAAAGAAAATGAGTACAAAAAAATTTCGAATGAAGATACTTTCACAAAACACTTATTACATTTTTAATGCATCATTACCGATTAATATCCGCCACTTACAATTCAATAAAAAGGATCTTTTTTTTGTGACAGCTTTTGCTCCTTAGAGTGTTTCACGATCTTTGTTAACTTCGTTAATTTTCACACGGTATGCTCTTCTCACATGTTCATATTGAAATTGAATATATTTACAGCTTTTTGCACCAATTTCTTATTTGCATTCACTAAAATAATTCATCTTGTTCCAGAACCTTGTCCAGAGGAACAAGCATATTCTTACGTATATAAATGTACCCCATAGTGTCTATCAGTAATAATAACCTTAGAAGCAGGACTATTTAATACATATTAATAAACGACTTAATTGTTAGTGTAACTATAGTACTCACCTATTTGTATTCATTAGTACAAAATAAAATTTCCAACATTCCGGTTACATACCGTACACAGTGTAACTTTTAACGAATGTTAGTGAGTTTAATTCATGTTGTATATTTGTATTTATTTCTTTATTTCCCCGTTATTTACTTCTTATTTTATTTTATTTTTATTTATTTATTCATCTTTTACAAAATCTGATTAAAAATATACAGTTTTGTAAGTTCAATATTAAGATAGTTATATTACATTATAATTTCAGTATATCATAATTTTCGTACTCCGAAATTTCTGTATACATGTTTTGTATAATTATGTGTAATTACAAAATCTCGCATTACTATAAATTTGTAAATACAAGTTGACAAACAATGAACCGCAGTCGGAATTCATATTGGTGATTTTAAGAAGGAGGAAAGTTACATTAAGATTAATGACAAGAAATAATAATATTCTGCATAGACCTAAATAATAGAAATAACAACTTCAATAATGGGAGTCCATTCTACACACATCATCAATTTAGGAGGGGCCAAATGTTTAGAATATGTTTTACATAGAAAGCGGAATTCTTCATATGCTAAAAATACGTTACTTTATATATAAATTTAAAATGTCTACTGATACTAAAACAATAAGCATGTGAAGATCTTAGTATAGAACATGTATTAAACATCATTAATCATTGCTAAAAATTGCTTATGTATGTAACCGAAATATTGGGAAGCTTATTCTGCATTAAGGAATACAAATAGGTAAGTACTGCAGTTATATTGAAGCATGTATTACATCAGTCAGTACGATTTAATTGTTGCTTTAAAGGTTTTCATTTAACTTTAAAAAAAAATGCCCGATAATTATGATGCTATAAACCGCGCACTTACTTTTTTGTTCTATAAGAAAATTGAAACTTGGAACGGAAGACTTGAGAAAGGTAATTAGTCTATTTAATTGCATTTTGTGAATTTTATCTGGCTCAGTTTCTATTTTATGTGTCTCCAGTACCTGTCTTCGTTAGAAAGACTCGTTTTCTCCCCAGGACAGAATTAGTAATCTCCAATACGCTCCCAACACTTATTTGAATTTTGCTGAATATCTTAAACACAATATGAATATATAAACGTCATTATGTTTACGTCTATTGAATACAATTTACGCGATTCAATGTAAAATTATCTAAGAAGTTTTTCGAAATCTAGCCTTTTCTTTCTATTTATTCGAAATGTATAATATAACCATAATATTCGATACTAAGGTAGTGCTTAAGATGTGCAAAGCCACGTCCTTCCCATTTTTGCTATTACTGATTGTACAGGTTTCCGAATTTGGGGTGTTTGCGATACTGTAGCATCCTTAGTTTAAAACTATATGAATAATAAAGTGAAATTGTAAGCTTTCGTTTAATATGTAAATTTGAATAATATGTATGTAAAAATCTGACATAGGTTTATTATATATATATAAAGAGCTTTTCAAAAGAAAGGGTCTACCCTCTGTTATCCTTTGAAGTAATTCACTAAGAAGAATTTGAGTTAGGTTAGTTGCAGAGCGCTTACTTCTAGCGTGACGAGTCCCTGGTTCGATACTAGTTTCCATCAATTGTGCTTTATTGAGGAAAAATACCAAGGGTGTAAGTTTCTTTGGGAAGTTCCGATTTCCTTGTTCTTCCGTCATTCCACTATTATCATCCATCTCATCATCACTGTCTTCCTTAACCTCGATCATAATTATGGGATGTTAAACTCAAAAAGAGTAAAGAATTCTCAAAGATTCAAACAAGTGTTGAAAGTATTGTCAAGACCCTTAATTCTAATTCGTATAAAAAAAAGTTGCTCTACTTGGAGATTAGAATGTTGTAGACATGAGCTTAAATTACAGAAACACTATATCTAAACATTCTGGTTTGTAGCTAAAAGAAGTTCTTCGTTTTATTACTTTCAAATTCTGTAATGCATCGTCTCTTAATTTTCTTTCCCGTCTTTGTTTTTTTTCTACGTTTCTCCTCTATTTCGTCTATTTCTTTCTTTCTGTCTGAATATGTATTCTTCTATATGCTTTTCTGTATTGATGTATATGTTTTTTAGTTGTGTATAATTCATGTATAACGAATCAAAATATTTATGTAAAAAATATGTTTTAAGAAAACTGAATTCTTAAAATAACAGTAATATGAATGAAATGCAACAAGAATATCTTATTTTTGACTTCAACAACATTGATATCGGGAAAAGATCAGTTATGTGTAAATCATATTTACACTATCCCTAATATAACAAATGATCTGAATATGTTTCAAGCAGTTTTACGTGGAACTTGAAACATGATGGTCTCTCGAGAACATAAGTTAAAATGCAAACAAACAAACAAAATTCAAGTATAAGTGTTTACATAATATCTGGTGGTACTCAACTATTCTAGCAATATTCTTCCGCATCAATAGGTCAAACAATATATTTAATTTCATACCGACATTTTAAGTTTATCATGTTTTCCCTCATTTCGTTTTTGTCTTCATTCGTTGGGTATGAATACTTGGATGTGAGGAATAAATGGAATAATATCTGTGTTAGTTGATAACTTTATCTTAGTTAGCAATCTTATTCAAAGTTAGCATTATGAATGTATTTAATTTTTCATAATTATTGGTCTTCTCTATATTTTCTTTTCATTTTCCACCCTCTGTGTGTCTCCAATACATATTTGTTAAACTGAACTGAAGAATTTTATCATTAAGTATAATCATATTTAAAGCAATCTTAGTTTTATGGTAGGGCACTATATAATTTTCAATGATCCCACAAATTTTTCTTAATTTTCCTAGAAATCCTAGAAAAATTTCGATAATCTTCTGGCTCTCAGTGCTCTATCTGTCTAGTAGTCTCAATGAACAAAGTTGTTGAAATGTCATAGTTCAAACGAGGATCTTCTCATTGTGGATAATTGAAGTATTTTATTCCAGTTGGAAGATAAATATTTGTTCTTTAACACATGCACTTTAAGCAATTAATGAATCTATTTCCACAATAGATTTGCAATAGCAATGAACAGACTAATATTAGTACTCTAGTACTTTTAAGGCCCAAAATTGCGCAAAATGGGTTAGTAATATTGGTCATTAATTTGATTAATGTTTTTTTTTCTCTAAGTTTTGCGAGTAATCAACATCACAAACATACGACAACACACATTCGTAGCGTCATTTTACTATAACTTTTCCTTATTCGTTGTGTTTCAATTCAGCATGTTTTATTTACAAACTTACGTTAATATCAGTCTGTATATGTTTTAAACAAAATTAAAATAAGGGTTTACGTGATAGTTTTGAAACGCAAGTACATTGAAGATACTAGAAGTATATAGAAGAGGAATATAGAATTATTAGAAAAAATACAATCTCACATAATGAAGAAACTCACATAATCTCACATAGTACCCGACAAGCTCTTTCGCTAAATACTTCATTAGATAACAAGTAGAAGTAGGGGAAAGAAGAAAGAAATGAAAGAATAAATAATTAGTTGTGATTTGTTCAAGTAGGTGCTATGTTGGAATGCATTATAATCTGATATCAGATATACTGAATTTAGTGGAAATAAAACTTTTGTAATGGGTAATCGATAGGAATACAGGGGAGAGAAGGAATAATGAATGAATATATTGATATAGTACACCGTTAGGAAAAAAAGATTCGAAAAATGAAAATATAAATAATTGGATACATTAATGAAAATTAATGAAGAACAAATAATAAATATTAGCAATAATTAAAAATAATGGGAGATAATGCGAAATGAAGAATTCATACGAAAATATTTGTAGAAAATAAAGCAATTACCAAGGATAAAAAAAGTCTGGGAAACAGAGTGAGAGTAGTCCTAAGCAATTTTCTGCCCCGTGCAAAAGCGTCCTCTGTGACCCCTTCTTATCTAGGAACAACATATCATAAAAACCACAATTTAAAGTACGTTAAAGCCATAATTTTAGTAGCTTTAATGAAAACTGAATTCACTGAATAATAATAATAATAATAATAATAATAATAATAATAATAATAATAATAATAATAATAATAATAATAATAATAATAATAATAATAATAATAATAATAATATTTGTAGTTCATATGTAAAAGTTTTAGTGGTACAGCCCATCCGTCAATGCGTTCTACTACGTAACTGTATGTCTTTTCAAATTGCCAAGCAGGGCATATTGCACAGAAAGGGAACATGGATCTTATGGTCAGTGGATATTTTTCCTCTTCTTTTTTCAAAGTGCTTTCCTTACCCATTTCACAGCACTTTTTTTTTTTTTTTTTTTTAATATTGTAAAACTCTGTTCCATATATGTTGTAGGTAGAGCAAGGTAAATTAAATGAATGTCCGGAATCGACTCCCACTACCGGCTTTTATTATAAGAAATTTACTATATAGCAATATTTACAGAAAATGCTACAATGTTATTCTTCCTTAAACTATTGGGTTAGAATTTAGGTAGTCTTTGACCGTGAGACAGTGAACAGGATCTCTACAGAGCCCCGAGGCAGACTAAGCAACTATGATAGGATTCCCAACAGAGCCCTGTAGCAGGCTAAGCCAGGAAGTAAAGAATAGCCAAGAGTCCCGTGGCAGACTAGGGGCTTTGGGATTAGGTTATCTTAATGCTCCGTGGCAAGCAGTAGGAGGGACACTAGAGAACTGGTACTGGTCCGCTGGTTGCTGCTGAATTTATAGGCCCCCAGGGTAGCAGTAGCGCTGCTGCTCCGATGTCATAATGTACTTTGTAGAAGGAGCAAGTGGTCTGTCGTCTGCTGCTTATAGTAAATCCACGTGGTGCGTAGTACACTGTCGTAAAACCATGTGGTGGTGTTTGTAAACACAAGCGTAGAGTATTGTTTGTATACAATACCACGTGGGATATTACAATATGCGTCGAAAATGTCCCCGAGGCATTCCTTGTTTAACAGTGTTTATAATGTAATTTAATTACGAGTAAGAAACCCCCTTATATAAAGAAGTTTCTTTTCTTTCTTTCGTTTCGAGAGTGCATGAAACAGAAGTTAAACAATTAACTTAAAATGCAATATCTCAACAGAGGGATCGAGGAGTTTATATCATAATTCAAATATAGTGTAATATTCGGTACAGCAACGGTACACAAGTTTTCCCTCGCCTTTTGTTATTATAAAAGACGTTATACGGTTTATATACAATATTACAAATAAGTAATTCTCTAACAGTTTTTTCCTCTATAATTTGGACCTCCTACCCGTTGCAGGTCGGAGGTTTTAAGGTTTGTTCGTTAAGAACGACCCTGCTCGTTGCAATTGGCTCTAAAGGAACCTCTTGCTCGTTACAACTCAGAGGACAGGATTGTATCTCCTGTTCGTTGTAGATCGGAGATGTGTAGAAGGTTCGTTGTAGAAGAACCTCTTTCCTGTTGCAGTTCAAAGGTAGGGTAGTATCTCCTGACCGTTGCAGCTTGAAGATAGGTAAGCATACCTCTTGCCCATTGCAGCTCAGAGGTACCGTTAGAGGAGTCTTTCCTGCCCGATGCAGCTTGAAGAGATAGGTAGGATATGACTAGTTAGCAACGCCCTGTCCTCTGCCTCCAGGTGCCCGTTCTTATAGCCAATCTTTGAAGGCAAAGTCTGTGGAGGGGTTGAAGGGATCTACTTCGTGTATCTTCGTGCTCCATCAGTGACAGCATCCGACGACTGCTTGCTGGTGCGTGTGGCGAAGCAACTTCTTTTGTTCGTTAATATGAGGAGACATTACAATAGTAAACATTTTTGCCTACTGACTGTAGCAAAACCAAAATCTCGCTCTATAATAAACATTGATGTCTGAAATTTTGATAAGATAATAAGTTTACTGTGAAACACAGATCGAATACTATCACAAAATAATAAATGTGTCTAATACAGTGTTATCCACTAGATGAAAGGTTTTCTTATCTCGTCTCGCAAATTTCGTAGAAGTCTCGTCTCTTCTTAACTCTAGAAGAATCCTTTCACCTCTCATCGCGATTTTCGAAAAGCTTTCCTCACCTCGTCTCAAAATTTTTCTCGTCCCTCGTTTTATGAATTTATATTCAAAATTTATTCCCTATTTTTTTTATCTCCATTTCACTTAGAAGTTACCAGGATCCTTTTACGTCAGAGAGGCCCATGAAAAATGTGACATAACAACATTTAAACCATGTTTATCATTGGATCATATTATGTAATGACTTGCGTATCTTTAAACGTCTATAAATGGTCTTCATTGAGTTTGTGCCAACAATAATTTTTACACCATGAACCATGGAACACTAGAACAGTGTTTGAGATCTAACATTGGTGAACTAGTGTTGTCCTCGAGACTTGTTAAGTATCTTGTCTCGAATTTAAAAAGATACTTCTCGTCTTGACTCTCATCTTGTTTACGCGAGACTAGACGAGAAATGTCTCTTCTCGATGACAACACTAGTATAATACTGTACATCCTAACAATACTTTGGGAAATTACGCTTAATTAGCCTTGTAGAAAGAACGTAAAGTTAAAACAATAGTTTTGGTAAAATATAACACCGGACTTCTAAATTTTGTAACTGTAATATAATAGCTTTCAGCCACAGCCGTCATTTAGGGCTTGAGGGGGAGGGGAATGCTAGTGAAAAACATGAAATTCTACATATGAGGAGTGTATTTCCGAAACATGCTAAATCCGTTTGGTAGAATTCTTCAGAAAGGGCAAAAAAAGTATATATTTTTACATTGAAACACTATGGTAAGTGATATTTCAAACAGAATTTACCTCAGAAAATAATGTGTTTTGACAAAAAACAAACAAAAAAAATTTAAAGTAAGAGGTTCAATAGTATACTCTTCCATTTTGGGATTTACCATGTTTTGGATTTAGCATGTTTTGGATTTAGCATTTTTGGATTTAGCATTTTTGGATTTAGCATGTTTTGGATTTAGCATGTTTTGGATTTAGCATTTTTGGATTTAGCATTTTTGGATTTAGCAAGATAGGACAAAAAAGTATAGACCAACCTGGGCTGCACAAATGCTTCCTTTCGGAATTATAGGCTGCCAAAAACATGAAAAATTAAATAAGTTCCATAACTACGGGACTCCCGTACTCGGGTCAAGACTTCATTTAGGAACTAATATGTGCCCTATCCAAATAACCAAGTTCCACAATCCTGCGATACATCCGCAACAACTTTTTTTCCGGAGGTAGTTGGTGATTACTTCAAATTATATGCCCGTAACCAAACTTCCTCTATAAAAATTGTTTCGAGAGTACCTTAGGATTCTGAAACGTGTATTTTCGGATAGCTCACACATTAGTTCCTAAGGGAAGTCTTGACCCGACTACGTAGGTCACATAGTTTTGGAGCTATGGATCTTTAAAGTTCATTTTTCCATGTTTTCGGCAGCCTATAACTCCGAAAGGAAGGATTTGTGCACCCAGATTGGTCTATACTTTCCGTCTTACCTTGATGTCAGGAATCACCTTCCAAGCGTCCTGGCTGTTGTTTTGAAACACCCTGTATATATCAGTGTTTTATTTAAGAAGTATTGCATCACAATTTGCAACAAAATCATAGAATTGGGAAGCAAACTACAAATTGCATAGGTTATTTTTTGGAAATTGGATCGCTACCAAAATCACGTGATTCAAATGAAAATAATAATAATAAAAAAATCTTTTGTCATAATTATGAAAGTTCACTTCCTGGACTGCCTAATTTTATTTGTCTGCTTCTTAAAAATCATTATGGATTCGAAAATTAATGAACAGTTTCATATGGACTCATTTAAAAATCTCCTTAGAGAATATGAAAAAAGAACAATGTTAACATTTCAGTGATGATGATGATGATGATGATGATTATTATTATTATTATTATTATTATTATTATTATTATTATTATTATTATTATTATTATTATTATTATTATTATTATTATTATTATTATTATTACCCTCTCCTGCCGCAAATGCTATTCAAAATTGAAACGCTTAGAGGATGAAAGTGTCGTGTTACATATTTCGAAACGCTGAATTCTGGCAGTTCATAAGCGTGTTATATGTTAGTTTTGCTACATAACATATCATTTAGTGAGTCCTCGTCAGAGTGAAGAGATTTTTAGAAACGATGAAGGGTGTATGTTAACAGACATAGTTGTGAAAGTCAATTTTCCCGAAATGTACAGTTTGTTACATAGCACCTTTATACTCTCAGCACTTCAATTATGAATTGTTGTGCAAATTTAAATGTTTTCCAGTTTGTTACACAAAAACCAAGACCTTAAATAAGAAATAAAAAACTAATATATATTTTATAAAATATATATAGATATATATATTACTTGTTTTGCTTACAAAATTCGTAACTATTATAGTTTTAACGTTTTCCCCCCTTAAAGAACTCTAGATAGAACATAAAAAGAAAAATGTGCCAAAAGAAAACTGTTACTCTCATCGATTCCTTCGACCAGCCATAAATAAGCCCCCACACTGAGTTTGGTGATATATGCCGCCATCTAAAGTATGTCAGCATCGGACAATAACTGTACACAAGAAAAGCGAACGAAGAACACAAAATAATTTTTTAAAAATTCAAGAGAACTTTCGCTAAATGTTTCATCAAATAGAGAAGGAAAGACGAATGTAGGAAGATAAATTGAAAAATTCAAACAGAATCTTTCAGTTTACGGTTATGCTCACGTGTAGGTTAAAGGAGATAGTGATGATTAGAATGGATGAAATTTTGGAGTGAAGAAAGTGGGAGAAAACGGGAAAACTCTAAGAAAACTTACGCACACGGTGTTTATTTGTTTATTTTACATTTTATTTGTTTATTTCTTCGGAATTTGTCTCCTTTAGGAAAAGGCTGGCGATACATGCATCTAGTGCAATTTCAAAATCATTGTTATTGTGTTACGTTGTTATTGTTGTAATAATCCGAGAACTAAGGCATACTTATCCTTTATTACCAAAACCAGCATGTTTTTTTTCTAGGAAAGCTTAACACTAATATAATCAAAATATAGCAGTCTTAATAAATATCAACGGTGGGAGTATGAAATATGACACAATCAAAATGGCCGCCGGGTCACTTATCCGTCGAGGCATTTCACCGCATGTAGCTTCCCATTGAATAATGCTAGAAATTATTTTATGTTTATGAATGTAGGTAATTTAAACGACGAAAATAGTTTCTTATGACAACTTTTTACGTAATATATATAAACGTTGCTCGTTATTTTGTGTTGAACAAAGAAAATTGTATTCTTATAGTTCCCTCTACAGTAGAATAATTTTGTTGCACAATAATTTGTAAGTTAACTGATATCAAATCATTTATGTTTGAAGAAAGCATGAATAAAAATTAAAGGAATTAACAAAGGAACAATGGAATGCGTTATTACACAGATGGAGTTAATGCTAAAGTTACCAAGTTTAAGTACCATATGAGGAGAAAGGTTAAAGAAGTTGCTGCTGTTAGATTTACTAAATAGAAGAAATCAAAATACAGTAATGTATGTGAAAACTTTTCAGATAATTGACGAGAATCGATATGAATATCTGTGATATGCCATAGAAAGTTAACTACATGAATAAACTCAATTATTATTATGCTCGCTGAAAGACAGTGCACCTCCTAAACATCAAAGAGATATGCCCAGAAGCAAAAGAAACCCTGTCCAAAGAAGAACTGTCCATTTAATAGTGTAATCATTCCTTTTCTTGCATTACTGTTGATAGGCACTAGGGCAAACTGTGATCAAAGATGCTGCGTAATGATTTGCTGGTATCACAGTATTTGCTAATTCCGATTCTGCCAAATTAAGACAGATGAAAACAAGGTCCATCAACAGCAAAGTTGTGACTCATTTATTACATTAAAGTTGATTGTCACATGTTAAAGATATGAAGTAGAACTTGAAGACAATAGGAGCAACATAGGCATCAAGGATATTGTGACAAAACTGGACAATTTTTTGGAATTCATACTGAAGCTTTGAGCTTAATACCTCTAATGAACGTATCATTTGGTCGAGTCGTTACGAATAAAATGACAGATTAACTTGTACGAATTGAAAACAAAGACCTTTTAAGACTTTTAAACGTATGTATGCTTATGATTTGCAAAGTGTATGTAATAACAAAAAATTGTTTTTAAAAAAACTGGGTAAGTATGTTATCTCAAAAAGCAACTACCATTCAGCGCCGTAACTTAGATTTTTTTTCGGGAGGACAAGCATTAATACGCGTATTTGGGCCCCCTAGAAAAAGTTTTTCCTAATTTTTGGGCCCCCTCTTTCCATCTTTCTCTTACTCTTTATGGGCCCCTCGGAGTCTTTAGGCCCTTCCGCACGGCAAGATCTGCGGAGCCGTTAGTTACTCACCTGGGACCGTTCCATACATGGCAAATTAATTAAGGGAACAATATTGACAAATCTCAAAGCCATACGAATAAATATTATTTCTAGGGCTCCTAATATATATCGAAATGGACCCACGATTCATTTTTGTTTTATTTACCTTTTGTGTGCTGTTTTGTTTATGTAATGTAGTGAACCTGTTTGATGCTTCATTTATGATTTCGTGTTCGTACAGTATATGGAGTAAGAAAATTTTGTCTTAAAATCGGCCCCCTTCGAACGGCGGGAAGCTTCCCTGGGAGGGCAGTTGCCCCCCCCCTACCCTCTCACAAGTTATGGCCCTGCTACCATTCAAATGAAGTAGAAGATATGAATTGCACACGTGATCGTTTTTGGAAGATTGTTTTGTATCGCAGCCAGGTCTCATATAGCCTCACTGATGAAAGGGACGTTAAACTCAAAATCAACAACAACAAGAATGTGATATTGAAGAAATTATTGAACAGCCCGTTACACCAGTACCGTTGTCTTTGGGTCAACTTAGAGCTGGAATGAATAAAACTCGCAACAGCAAACTTACACAGAACCAAGTATCAAGTAAGGAAAGCCTACAGCGAGTACATATTATCAAATATGACTCAATGTTCCTAATACATTGTTTGAATGAAGTTTCCTGTAAATTATGGAGATTTCGCATACAAACTACTTGAGAACATTTGTAGTGCATCCGTAAATGAACTTCACCTAACATAATGATATGTACAAGACTCCAAGCATAAACGATACTAAACATGACAATCGACATGGTACACTCAAGTCCAAAATGATTGTCGCATATCTATAACTGTCTTCTTGTAAGAATATAATTTGATAATGATTTTGCAGGGTACTTTTAGTACTGATACTTTGTGTATAATCGGGAAATGTATATTTGTGGTAAATTTCACAGGAAAAAAAATTATAAATACAAAAATTAGAATTAATAAAACAAAATGTTGCTAAATGAATGAAAAAGTTTTATTTTTGTTTTATTGTTCTTATTTACTGCTCTTTTGACATGAAATTTGCCACATACATGTCTTTGCCGATTATACACATACTAACATCACGGGCGAATTCGTTATCAAATTATATTCCTACAACAACATATTTATAGACATGCGACAATAATTTTGAACATGAGTGTACATCGTTCTTGGGGGATACAAAAATGAACGGACCAGAGCAGAAAACCCCGAAGAAACTTCAGGAGTTCATGAGGAAAAATTCATTAAGTCGTAGTTGGTTGCTTTTATTTGTAATGAATAGAAAAAGAAATGAATACTTGTGCCTTCTGGGTGACAAGATACTGTATGTTAGTACTGAAGACATATACTGTCAATAAAACAAACAAAACAATGTGATGGGATGAATACAAATTCCTAAATTGAAATGCAATCATCAAGAAGCAGTTACATAATTTGGTGTAACATGTTATTCAGTACCTAGCACAATACTATTCGCAAACATTGTGTTCGTGCCATTGATACAGGCATATTTATTTCGTTGGTGTATCATCAAAGGCACTTCCAGAATTGTAATGTATGGTGGATGCTGGATTGGCTACTAATAATACTAGATGATTAATAGAGAAATAGGAAATAAATTGGCTGACGGACTACCTGGTTTCAACCACAAATTCATTGGATTGGACTACACTGGAGCTTTCTCCAGACAAGGAAAGATTAAATTTTTTAGAATAATGTCGAAAAGTCAATGTCACATGTTTTTTTTTTTTTTCTTCTTTCTTTCTTCAAGTGAGAGACCCATAACTAGGATGTGGTCATGGAGGCCAAGCCCACCTGTAACTTTCAGTTCTTACTTGGTATGTACACTCATGTCCAAAATGATTGTCGTATATCTATAAATGTCTTCTTGTAAGAATATAATGTGATAATGATTTTGTAGGGTACTTTTAATGCCTGTCGTATATCTATAAATGATTGTCGTATATCTATAAATGTCTTCTTGTAAGAATATAATGTGATAATGATTTTGCAGGGTACTTTTAATGCTAATACTATGTGTATAATTTGGAAATTTATATTTGTGGTAAATTTCATAGGAAAAGAATTATAAATACGAAAATTAGAGTGATTTTTTTTCTTGCTAAATGGACAAGAAAGTTTTATATTCGGTTTACTGTTCTTATTTACTGCTCTTTTGACATGAAATTTGCCACATACATGTCTTTGCCAATTATACACATACTAACATTATAAGAAATACTGGGCGAATTCGTTATCAAATTATATTCTTAAAACAACATATTTATAGACATGCGACAATAATTTTGAACATAAGTGTACATAAGTATAAAAATTAGTGTGCATAATGTTCCTCTACATTTGTGGATCTTATATAGTTTACATCTAGATTTAATAAAATCAAATTGATAATATGTATATCAAAATCATATTGATTATTTGTGAAGCTTTTTTGCAACTGGAAAATATTTTTCTAATAGACGATTGGAATCAATCGCACATAACCAGAGTTGATTTTGATTTTCTTAGTTCTACAAACACTTGCTAGAAATTATATTAACTTGATGAACCTATGTAATTTTTAAAAAGCTAAATAATATTTTAAAAAACAAAGGAACTTGGCAGAACGTTAGATCTAGTTCTTCTAAATATCAATGATATTGAAGCGGGACACGAACCCCAGTCAACAGTGTCTGAAGATGCTCATCACTCCACTTTATTTATTTACTTTCGTTATAGTAATGAACTAATACTTCTGAGCAGGCCTTAAGAGGGAGGAGTGGATGTAGCTAATGCTGATTAACCCTTGTAAACTCCTTGCGTCATACAGTGAAGCACGCATATACACCATCTACTAGTTTGCTTTAGAAGCTATATTATGGCTTGAAATTTTTTTTTCTCTCACTTCTAGGGAGTCAACGAAAAAAAAAAACAGAAAAAGAAAAAAGTGCGTGATAGCTCGGCTTGCACTTGCTCTATGAACTATAACGTCATTTTACGTTTGGCCTTGGTGTATTGCTACGTACTGTACTTTCTAAATGGGGTGGCAGAATTCTTATCTCTTTCTTCTCAACAAAAAAGGGAGGAGGAAATAATTATGTACATTGTTTATTACTTTTTTAGGGCTACAATACATTAAGAAATATTGGAAAATAAACTTGAAAAATGAGGGATTTGGGATGGGGGTTATTTTGCGAATTATCCCCAATTTTCTTTTCCACGCGTTTTACCATAGGAAAGATTACTTCACTCTGAAGAGAATTAGGTACAAATTACAATACTCGGATGAATAGTGCTGTATTTAGAACTTTTTAATATTGTTTTATTTATTGCCTGTTTATAGGCTAAGTTAAGTATATTCATAGAGCATTGATAAATACTTTTCCCTCATAACTATTTAAGATACCTGAATGAAATTTGAATGGGACATTGCCTATACTCCCAAGCAGTAGCGACCTTTCTGGGTGTGCAAGTCGTGTGTTAAAACCCAACGAAAAATGAAGAAAATAGTATTTTAATTTAATTAAATGAATCGTCAGAACTAGCTTCTTTTTACATATATTCATCGAGATAGAATCAACTGCTGAAGTGTAGAAAAACAGACAAGTGCTATGTAATCTCTATCGTGTTTTGGGGAGGCACCTCTGCGAGTAAGTCGTTGGCAACGCTCTAGCTGCGTTTTCATTGTTTTACAAGATCCATATTGTGCATGCGCTTCGTGTTTCTCACCTTGTGCTTCTGTGATCCAAGGCGTTGTTTAGAAAGTCAACGTCTTGAGTTTTCTGCTTGTCTCAAGTGTTGCCAAGTCTGTAGATTTATCTGTGAATCTACAGATTTTTTATACCAATACGGATGTTTTTTGGGGGGAGGGTATAATCTACAGACATTTTTATTGTTAAACATATCATTCAATTTATAAGTTAAGGTTACAATCGAGTTCTTGCTAAAAATACATGTAAGGAACACGGTGAAAAGAAACATCATCATTTTTCTCTCGATCCAATAAGGTATTTTCGAAGGGTCAGTCGATAAAAAAAAAAAAAAAAAAAAAAGTCTGGACGTTGAGCTACATAACGGTTTTCCATTCAATCTCTTTCTTTCCCTAATTTTCATTTATTTTGTCGTTAGTGAATCATCCTCAAGACTTACAGTTTCGGGCCCCCTATTACTGTCTTCGAGCGCTTCACAATTATAATTTAACAAAGTAGTAATCCAGAAGTTTCTACGCAAACAAAGACGACTCGAGCTGCAATTCAATTAATTGTAAGTAAATAATTGCTTGTTTTTGATTTTCAACTTCATATTTTGAGGATATATTTACTTATATAATTATTGTAATTAAATGTATTCCTTACGTAATAACATCCTCCTTGATTCATCTTTATAATTTGCGGACTAACTTGTTAGCAGAAAATCGCTATTTATAGATTGGCGTAACTAGGACATTTTGCTGGGGATGGCCATGGTCCCTTACTTCCGAAAATTGCGGCAACTTGAGGCACAGACTATATTCAAGAAATCAATAGGTGGACAAAGTATTATTATTATTATTAGGTAATCTGCCTTTCGGCAGGTCCTGGGACTAAAGAATTTTTTTTTTTTTTTTTTTTTTTTTTTTCAATTTTAGATTTGGGCCTGGAAATGTTTCTTCCACTTTTGTCGATCTTCAGCTTCCTCTTTTAATTCTCAATATTTTCTCCTATCTTTCAAATCACCGATCAGCTGTGTTCTTCTTTCTATTCCTCGCTTTCCTTCCATCTTTCCTTCTATGGCGGTGTGAAGAAGACAATTTCTTCTCAAGATGTGTCCAATCCAATTGGCCTTTCTACGAAGGATGGTGGCTAGAAGTGTCCTCTTCTCTCCTATCCGTTTTAAAACATCTTCGTTTGTTGCTCTCTCTGTCCATTTTATCTTCTCCATGTTCCTCCAACACCACATTTCGAAGCTTTCCAAATATTTCTTCTCTAACTTCCGTAATGTCCAAGTCTCTGAACCATACAGTCCAATGCTCCATATATAGCACTTGACCAACTTCTTCTTAAGTCCAATATTGAGCCTCCTAGTTAAGAATGATCTTTTCTTGTTGAATGTTCCTTTGGCTATGGTAATTCTTGACCTGAGTCACTATTAAATACTCTTATGTCGAATGCAAATGCCACTAAAATAGTTATGCGTAAATTAAGGTAAATTTATCACATTATTTTTGATCAGTAACAAAAAAAAATGTGGGTGGGCCCATCTTTGCTCCTGGGGAGAGGGAGGTCATCTCTAGTTTCCTCTATGATTGTGAGGATTAATATACTTTTCCTTTTTTGTCAACGCCCTAACATCCACATCAGGAGACGCCACTGCTCCCCAGTATTTCTCAAGGTTCATTATGATTGTGTACTCTTAGCTAGGTCCACTGCAGAGAGCGCAGAACTTCAAACAAGAAATTTTTGGAGGGAATATTTGCGAAATCCTTCCGAACTTCTTTTTCCCCGTGTGTCATGCACACACACACACAAAATATCATTTAAAAGTGTGCTTAATTTGAAGCAATTATTTTATTTTCGAGGTTTCTCTCGAATCCTGGTGAAAGATAATGGTCCACCGTTGTAATTTTGGTCCTTCATTACATGCTGTAAAGGGAGAATATTAAATTGATGCATACACACCGTGCTGTCCCCAGAGCAATTGGACAGCTGAGAAGACCATGCAATTCACAAAGAAAATGTTAAAAGTGTGCACTGACATTGACATTGTCTTAATTGTTTACAGGCTGTTTAGCAGGTGACTAAGGTGTAATTTCGGAATTGGCTGCACCAGTTTAACTTCCTTTTATGACATACGACTTCTTCAACAGCAAATATACTAAAATTCGTTAAGGAAATTTTTAGGGAAACAGTTGAGCTATAATACACTTGAAATGTTACGAGTAGTATTTTGTAATCAATAGTTGATGGTAACTCGATTTTAGCTCGTAGTTGATGGAACAAACAGGATATATCAAGCTCGTCAGATCAAGGATTTCAGTCTCCCCAACAAATATCGTCAGATCATTAGCAGCCATGCTACCTCATGTCATATTAGCACGTTAAAGTTATGGTAAGTAAAAAAAAAAAAAAAAAAAAAAAGGGGGGGAGGATGTGTATGCTCCCAATTTTAGGATTTGTGACAGAACAAAATAAAAACAGTTACCTAAAACAAGTGTTCAGTGTTCTCCATCATTTTCTACTCGCAAAATACATCTTTAAAGCACAGAACATATCACTAATGTTGCTAGATGATCATTTATTATACTTAAAGGTAAAGGTAACATACTCCTTTGAGAACTCTAGATCCATAGTTTTACCTTTCCTTAAAAAAAAAAAAAAAAAAAAAAAAAAAAAAAAAAAAAAAAAAAACCTTCATTTTCATTATTATCTAGACAGAAAAGTACATTGTACTGAGATGAGTCAATGTGCTGGCTATTCTATGGTATCTTGTCCTTTCATTTAAGGAGTCTCTCACAGTGTTTCCATAGTGAGGAGATCCTGTATCAAATCACTTCTTACCACATATTCACTTCTTACCGCTATAGACCATTGTTTGTGTAAATTACCTACTGCTACTCTAGTCAATTGAGAACTGTAAATGAAATTTGTAACATTGAAATCACCATTTATTGAAGAGGATCAAATGTACCGTTTTCGTATGATACTATATTTATCACCTTTTAATATATGGCGATAATCATAATTTTGGTTATTATTTTCGGCACTGTAAATTCATATTTTTATATTTTGCTTATTTGGGAAACCAGAAGAAAATGGATAATGCACGCTATGTTGATGGCATTGCAACAATTGTAATTATATGTTTGTGTAAATGTTACGTGTGCTAGAGTACGTTTATTTTATCTTGACACACTTCCCGTCAGTGCACTTGGTTGGCCTTTAAAGTATTTTCTGCTAGCACTCACGTGAATGTTTTAATCCAATAGACATCTTATTGGCTTTGTCATGTAGGTGACGTTAGTTGCCAGCCAGCCCATCAAATGAGGTCATTAATATTTGGCGGGTATTTGAAGTGCTTAGTTGCCACACGAACAAGTGTATTACAGTGATTTGTGAGTGGTGTGGCGTTTTGCTGTGTTTCCTAGTGTATTATAACTGTCAACTTAACCATGGCGTGGCAACAACGCTTTGCAGACAGAGGGAAGCGTGCCAAGATAAATAAATGCACTCTAATTTTGGCGTAATTTATTACGTATGATTTCAAGTAGACAGATTTCACATATTTTGTGGATATTACAAATTTTAAAAGACTTTTTCATCTGTTAAATCTTCCGAAGTCTTGCGTAATTTATTACGTATGATTTGAAGTAGACAGATTTCACATATTTTTTTGGATATTACAAATTTTAAAAAGACTTTTTCATCTGTTAAATCTTCCGAAGTCTTGCGTAATTTATTACGTATGATTTGAAGTAGACAGATTTCACATATTTTTTGGATATTACAAATTTTAAAAAGACTTTTTCATCTGTTAAATCTTCCGAAGTCTTGCGTAATTTATTACGTATGATTTGAAGTAGACAGATTTCACATATTTTTTGGATATTACAAATTTTAAAAAGACTTTTTCATCTGTTAAATCTTCCGAAGTCTTGCGTAATTTATTACGTTATGATTTGAAGTAGACAGATTTCACATATTTTGTGGATATTACAAATTTTAAAATATTTTTTCATCATCTGTTAAATCTTCCGAAGTCTTGCGTAATTTATTACGTATGATTTGAAGTAGACAGATTTTACATATTTTGTAGATATTACAAATTTTAAAAGACTTTTTCATCTGTTAAATCTTCCGAAGTCTTGCGTAATTTATTACGTTATGATTTGAAATAGACAGATTCCACATATTTTGTGGATATTACACATTTTAAAAGACTTTTTCATCTGTTAAATCTTCCTAAGTCTTGGAGAAGTTCAACGTCTCGATCTTTGTATGTCGTTTCTGTTCAGCAGACATCTACGTATAAAATGTCCAAATCTCTTCCAGTTCAGTTGTTGAATCAGAGAATAAGGGGCGATTTAAGTATAATAGATAGAAAGCTGCTAATGAAAATACTCATATTCGTATTCAGGATTCCACGAGGCTATTGTCATCTTTAACTCACTGAAATCGGGTCTATTCATTATTCCGTTAGTCACACACACACTGAGCTCTACGCAAACACTCTATCACAACTACAGCTTAAAATGCTCAATACCAATCAGAAGCTTGTTTCTTATTTCGTATTTCAGGTTCATCATTTTTCATCTCCAAATGAATTGTTTTGGTAAATAATTGAATTTTATAATGAAGGTCGATAGTTATATCTTGTGCCAATAATTACCTCTCGCAGTTACTTATCAAATTTATTTAAACTGACCCCCATAGTTGAATTTTAGGCTAAGATACCATACTATCGCCTCATGGTGGAGGCGCTAGTTTTCAAAATTACTTTTAGATTTACCTTCTCCGCGTGCAAACTACAATCGTAATTGACATTACGTCTTACTGCAGAAGATCTGAAACTGGTACAAATGTTACATTGTCATAAATAAATACATTTTAATAAGCTAGTAAACAGGATATTCTCGTTTTAAACAGGATATTCTCGTTTTTAGTAATATTTCTAGAACTGTTGCAAGTGATTATCCTCGTTCCAACGCCTCTTCTGTCATTAAGTTATCATTTTTTGACATATTACCCTGCATTAAATATATTGAAATGAAGACTCATGGTTCCTTTGTAGGATACAATTCCAAGCAATTTCTACGGATAATTCATTATGTATAGGTGAAATAGTGCCATTCATTACACTGAACATGTGTTCACATTCTCTAGTAGATATCGCTAATATATTAGTCTCACAGTTTAGATGCTGTAATTTCTGTGGCTTGCCGACATATTCTACGAATTTCCTTAAACCATGTTTGTCCTCTATGTGACATATATAGTGAGCCCACAAAAACACTCCTTGATTTGAAGTTCTTATAAAATCAGATCTCATTGCAGTGTGCGAGTTGACAAAGGTTTTCCCCTCTGACAAAAATTTATGGAGAAGAAATTTTTTTTCCCTGGCAAGAATAACTATGTTCCTTTTTTAGAATTGTTTCGAATGATCATGAAGATAGAAACGTAGAACAACTTTTATTTTGTGTAAAACTGGCTTTATATATATATATATATATATATATATATATATATATATATATATATATATATATATATATCTCGAGAGAGAGAGGGATAGAATGTGTGTATAATTGATGGATATATATGTAAAGTTTATTTCTTCAATAGATGTGCAGTTCGGCAAATCCTTTGAACTTCCCCTGCTGGATTTTACAATAGTATCCCTCCCTCCCACTTTTGACCGCATTTGCAGGGTTGCGATGTCTCAACACCCATTGTGTCTGTCACTCTCTCTCCCAATACTACCGCTAATGGGAACAGATGTCTGGTCTCCACATTTTGCTTCAATAGAGTTTAATATTTATTTAAGAAAACTATATACGTATGTTGAACTACATACGTATCTTCTAATCATTGACTGAAAGCACAGCGTTTGGAACTGTGACAACTAAAGGTCCACGTGGACTTGACCAGCGGCTGTCAAATTCTGGAACTCACGGTTCTGGTTGGTCATCTAGTTATTGGGGGTGTTTTCCATACGTTCCCGTGGACGATGACTTATTTATGGCACTAGTCACCATACGTAGAAGGCGACATTCTTTATATACAAACTGCTCTTCTGTTGAAGAAATAAACTTTAGGTGAAATTAACCCCCTCCTGAAAAAGATATTCAATTCGCACATTGATTTATTGGAATATGTTGAAATATAAAGTTTCAGTGAATACATTGACTCAAAACATTTGTTCCTTGCTTATTTGCAGAATCCTTGCACCACTAGAGAGCAGTGGAATCAACTTCAAGATGGCGCTAACCGACAGCAGGACAGCTGGTGTGTGTTAGAATTTCATGCAACAAAAATTGTAGTGTTGGTGCAGCGTGCTTTCAACTGCAAATTTAATGTGAACCCGCCTTCAAACAAGTTAATTTTGAACTGGTACAACAATTTTGATGAGGGTGCTGAGGGTGATACCACATGAATTTTGATGAAACTGTGTCCACAAAAGGACATTCTAATAAAATTTGATTTTATAACCACTTGAAATCAAGAATATTTTTGTGAAGAGCATGCTGTATATGAAACTGTTCATATAATAATGCAACATGAAATCCTCGTAACTTATGACAATATGGGGTTGGTGAAAGATAATTAGGTATTAAAAAGCTGTTATGAAATCTGTAAGGAATGTCCGTCTAAAAACTTGGAATTTAGGTAAAATTGAAGAAACGAGCGAACGTGTTGTCACAACAAGAAAAGGTCGAAAGATGAAGATACCTGTACGGTACTTAGTGTGATTTTGTTTTGATTTATTTGTCATAAATCAAAAGGTGGAAGGATGTGGAGTTTGTATCTGGCAACATTGTGAAAAGTTTAAAAACATTTGACTGTAATGATACGTAGTAGTTCTACAGAAGCTAGGAAAAAGGTGGAAGTCATTGTGTACCGGTAACATTTGTAATTTTTGAAGACAGTCAGTCAATTTGTATGGTTTTGGTCTTTTTTGTAGAATGATATAGTAATGTGTGGCGTTTAATGGAAAATAGACAAAAGATAGAAAGTTGTGTTTTGATTCTTAAACACAAATTGCTTTTATAGACTGTAACAATGGGGTTGATGAAAGAATTAGGTATTAAAAAGCTGTTATGAATTCTGTAATATTGATTCTTATTTATGAGAAAAACATGTATACGTCTTTTGTTAGATAAGAAAAAAAAAATAATGTGTTAAATCTCGCTAGAGGTACCTGTGTTAACCAGCTTCCTCAAACGGTCAGATACAATTGACTTTTCTCAAGGAAGTCAATTGAGCTATTAGCAACCTCTTGAATCTGTGCTTTCAATTTCTCCACTGCGCGAGGGTTGGACTTATACACCTCCGTCTGTAGTGTAGCCCCAAAAGAAAAGAAAACCATACAGAGTGGGATTTGGACATTTTGCTGGCCATTCGTAAAATCCAGCGCAGCGATCTAAGCTCACTCATAAACAGATAAGCGATCCGCCATGTTAGTTTACATTGCGCGTGCTGTTTTCAGCGGTCAATGATTGAACTAAGTCACGCAGGAAGTGAAAAGTCTTAATAAATATTTTGAATTAGGGACTGCTTTCATCGTAAAATCAGTAATATTATAATCTGTATATTGTATTAAAAATATCTAGTAATTTTTCACCCACTCGATATAATGGTCAGGCCAATCCATTGGATAAAATATATCAACGGCATCAATTTCTGCTGTATAATCAAACTTTTGATAATTTTTTTGGTGCGTTGTGCTTATGTGAGAAGTACATAATCTTCCCCATATTTTTTTTCCCAAATTTGAAGGTAAACTTCTGAAAGACTGTTCGTGTAGAATTTTAAATATCTTGTTGTCATTCTTATACGAGAAAGGAAAAATAAACAAGAGAGGAAGAGAGAGAGAGAGAGAGAGTGAGAAACTACAAATGAACGAGTGTGTGGATTATCCAGTGCTTTAACGTAGGAGAGCTTATATTACTTTTTCTACAGTTAGTATTATTTTTGTCATCTGATATTACTACCGGTACCTCATACTGGCCCGATTAGAATATTGATATTATGTGGACATAAACAGATCAATAATTACAAAATTAAAATGCTAAGTTTATATGTTTGTGGTCAAGAAAAGATTATATGTTTGTCTCCATCCTTTCAACAACGAGATCCCGAAAACCACAAGTGCTAGAATCGTGTCGTTTTCGCTGATCGATTCCAAATTTTGTGTAGATTATCCAGTTCTAACTGAATATTTTAAAAACATGGCAGTCATTTCTTCATTACGTTTTTTAGGAGTACACTGGAAGTGCTGATTTTTTTAAAAAGTAAAGCATTATATCCTATGAGTTATATATTCCAACACAACATATTTGTATACAGGGGTTATATATCTCTTTGGCGTTTGTTTCATGGCCAAATTATAATGAAAAACGAAGGATTACCATTTCTCCAGTCTAAGGTGAATCTTTATTGTTTGAAGTGTTTTGCCCAATGAATACCATATAGCACTACATTATAATTAATTATGTATGGAATGTATTTGCTTATTACATACTGCATGCAAGAAGAAAGAAAACACTGATCATACATGAATTAGAAACTCCAAGCGGAAGTAGGCTCAATCTTGCAAACGGTGCGAGATATTGAAAAAAAATCGAAAAAATCTCCCCTTTATGTTACCCCTTGCCAATGTTTATCAAGACATCTTTCACTTGTGTCTGTAAAGGTATAACACAACCAGCGAACGAGTGCGGGCGGCCGGTTTTGGAACTAAAATGCAAGCAGCAGTGTTTCTAACCGGACTACTTGTAATCAATCTATCACAGTTCTTTCTGTCTTGTTCGTAATAAACCACTTCACGCATATGCTCAAGTCAGGGGCGGAGCGATCGGGGTCTTGAGTAAGAAAATTCTTTTGCATTGACATCATATTTGGATGTACTTCAAAAATTAGGAGAGAGAGAACTGATAATCTTTCACCACCACCTTCCTAACCGTCTCCCCAGGGGTCCTGGGTCCACCCCCTGATTGAGATGGTGAATAAAGATAATTTTGGCTAATCTCTGTCATTATTTAGCATGGTTTAGTAATTAAAAAAAAAAAGATATTTCGGCCACATTTTGAAAACTTTCAAATAAAGTTTTCAAAATGTGGCAGAAATATCATTGTTTTTTTTTTAAATACTAAACCATGCTAAATAATGACAGGGATTGGACAAAGTTATTTTTATGTACCATCTCAATCAGGGGTGGACCCAGGACCCCTGGGGAGACGGTTAGAAGTGTTGCATTGACGGCGGAGGGGGAGCGATTAAAATAGGGTGCCTGATAATTGAAGGTTCCTTATAACTTCAGTAAAATTCAGACAAAATCTCTGAATTACGTAAAAAAGAAAACATACAAAATACATTTTCAGAGTAACTCTTACAGCCATTACGTTATTCTAAGATTAATGTTACTTCTGAAATTGATTAGAGCGAATATGTATTTGAATAACAAAACCACTTTCATAAGTTTTTCAAAGTATCAAGTTTGAAAAGAACGAAGTTTGTCTTCCATTGTTATCTCATTGCTCAAAGATACCGGTGATGAAGTAATTGGCTGGACATCAATCGGCCGTTTCTTACATCAATTTATAAAGAAGATGAGTGCCAATGTTAGATATGTCAGTTCAGTATTAAAAAAAAAAAAAAAAAAAAAAAAAAAAAAAAAAAAAAAAAAAAAAAAACCTCTTGCAACTATGCGTAGCGCATATTAATACTTACACTTGAAATAAAAATACAACTGAATAAAGACGACTGACTTTGCCTTTGAATTTCATTGTGAATAACAATATAGGACTTTTCAGATAGAGGACTGGGAGGAGCAGGTTTTATTAAACAAGACCGTACATCTGATATGTTTGAACTATAGGCAACTTGTGTTTACGGGCTAAACTCAGTCCTCTGAAGTCAATCGACAAATACCTTTAAGATGTTCAACAGAATAATGTATCAGCATTATTATATACTACAGACACAAATATAACACTAGGCTCCCAAGTTTCAAAATTATATTGTGTGTGAAAACAGTTAGTAGATTTAATTCTTTGTGACCTGATAGCTAAAACCTGAGAGAAATTCAGAGTTAGTCCAGAGGTAATTTTTTTCCTCATAAATAAAATTTATTGTGTGCTGAAGCAATGATACTTACTCTTACACTACCCATACGCTGATGTTTTATCAATACTTTTATTCGAACTCTACCAAAGGGCTGGTTTTCTATAATGATCCTAAAAGAAGGGTGCACTGAACCAAATTGTACAAATCAATCCCTAAAGGGAAGCTATCCAATCCCATAATTCTTTAAAAAATGAAGGAAAAATTTCTTCACCTCTTTTTCCCCCAAAGGGTTCACATTTCGGGAACAAAAAAAATGAAATTTCTTTATTTTAACGTCCCATGATTATGTTGTTTATGCTAGAGGAGACAGATGATTAATGAAAGTGAAGGATTGAAAAATTAAATTTTGTTCTCTCAATGGGAATCAAACCCAGAACCACATACAATAAAAGCACATGCGCTGGCCAATAGACCAGCGGAAAGGACTTTCACAGTTCTCGAGAGGAAACGTTTCATGATTCCTACCTGGCTAAAACTCGAAAAAATAATTTATTTGTCAATCGATAAACATACACTTAAACAGTAGCATCATGAGCCTTAACCTTAACTTGATTTAAACTTACAGTTACAAGATATTGCGCCAAACTCTAAGCAATCAACCCAAAATTAATCTTTTAGTCACTGACATTGTCATTCCTGCGTTTTACAGGCTGCTACTGTTTTATAATGAAATCGAATAAAACGTAATCAATTTTTATACAATGTGTTTAATACACGGTAGAAGCTCACTGAATTGTCAACTGTGCTATGTTGTTCTTAAATTGGTAATTTCCATTCATAAATCACTATTCACAATATGTCTGTATTACTTCAGGGATGGTCCACTACAATACATACATAAGTTACGGCGTTTTCTATTAAGCGTAAAGAGATTAGACTATGCACAACATTTAAACTGCAACTTTAAAAAACCGTTGGATACACTGCAAAGTGAAACTCTCCGCTCCCCTGTCCCACCGCGCTTGCCAAGAAACTGATGTAAACACAACAGCAGCGCCATCCTTCCAAAACCGCACAGCTATCCTGGTCAGGTAATACATGTGCAGATGATGTGAGGAATGACAAGGAGATTCATGCTCATACGCGAATGATGTACTGTGTAGAAAGCGCAGGTTCAGCTAGTAATTATAGAAAATAAAATAAAAATAAATAATAGTGCACTAAGTAACAATAATAACTTAATCTTATGAAATAAAAATGGAGAAAGATCATTCAGAAAAAGAAAACATACTTTGAACTAACTGTAAACGTAAGAAAAACCTTTTCATGTATCAGTATTGAACACGTATCCCGAATTTCAACAAATTTACATGAACATTTGATTAATTATAAGATTTCTTTGTTGGATCGGAGCCAGTGACGACGCTAGAGAAGGGCAAGGGGAGCTGGGCCCCGGTGGCTTCATTTTCTCCAGATATGTTGTAATGTCAAGTAACATAAAACTGTATCTTTTGTATATATAAAAAAAGCTGCCCCCCAAAATATTTCTCTGTCCCTTTGCTTGCATCCAAAAAAATTAAGTCTTCATCCCGGCGAAATTAAAATACCGCTAATTTTACAGTAATTATGTGATATCTTCAAATAGATAAAAGATAACTGAAATATGGAACAAGAGTGCCCTAGACAATATTATTTTGCTTGAGGTACCGTTATCACAAGTCACCTAGTGGCTTTCCGTTTTCAGCTGTTTAGAAACGCGAAAATAAATGCCGATTTTTAAAATGACTCGAAATAGAAAGCAGATAAGTGAGTCGTGATAACGGTTTCTCATGTAAAATAATATTATCTAGGGCGCTCTTGTTCCACATTTCGATTATCTTTTATCTATTTGGAGATATCACATAATTACTGTAAAATTAGCGGTATTTTAATTTCGCCGGGATGAAGAGTCTTAAAGCTGCAGTAATTACTAATTGGAGCACTTAATGGAGTGAGTATGAAAGTAAGTTACCAGCAGCAGAGAATATGTGGGTACATAAAAGCGTATACACATTGAGATTCAGTATATCAGGCATTCGAAAAAGTGTAATATGCACATACGGTTGTCTAGGCACACACGCAAGACCCAACATGCAAATGCCTTTTAAGTAAAAAGAATCTTAATCTGACTAAGACAGAAGAACTTATATTAATAACCTTATGTTACAGTTTTGGCGATATCATGATGCCGAATGATTTACTGCCAAAAGTGTAACAACAAAGCCATGTATATAAAATTTGGTCAGATTTTCACTTTTTTTCTTAAGTCAGTTACAAAGCCAGAATAAGCGATATACAAGTACCTTTTATTTCAGATATACGTTTTTCTTTTACATTATCTCATGTTACCAGAGTTTGTGATAAATATACAGGGTGTATCAAAAAGAACTTTACAACTTTGAAAACTTATATTGATTTATTAATTTATCTTACAGACATAGTTTTGATGTCATTTTGTAGCAAAATACATCAAGGTTTGACTCACGTAGTACATTAGTTCAGAAACAAGCCACCACACGCGCTAGCGGCAGTTGGAGCAAAGATGGCCGCCTTTACTGGCCCAGATAAATGGATCGGCCCAAGATGAGCCAATTGCATGTCCCCCACATTCAGTGAACCTGACACCTCTTGATTTCCTCTTTTGGGGGTTCTTCAAAGATACTGTGTTTGTTTTACTTTTACCGGCTTCTCTAACAAAGCTTCGAAATAGGATCTACCTCGCAATTGAACAAGTCACATCTGACATACTGCAGCGGGTTTGGCAAGAAATCCACTTCAGATAAGATGCATGCCATATAACTAATGGAAACCACATTGAACCTCTTTAGGTATAAGGTATAAACCTTGATGTATTTTGCCTCAAAATGACATCACAACCATATCTGTAAGTTAAATAAATAAATCAATATGAGCTCCCAAATATGTAAAGTCATTTTTGATACACCCTGTATATATATACACATATATATATCCAGTGGCGGATCCAAGGGGGCTATAGGGGCTATAACCCCCCCCCCCTTGACGCTCAGGTATACACTGGATAAAATGGGCTTCAATCCTGCTTTACACTGGATAAAATGGCAAAATATGGTTTAGCCCCTCCCTTGATCATATCCTGAATCCGCCCCTATATATATATATATATACTGTATATACTGTATATATCCCACAAATCCCCAGAGTATCACAGGTGTCACATTGATTTCCCGTTCACCTTATAAAGTTAGTTTTAACTTTTACACAAATACCGATTGTACAAAGTCACACATAAACCTTTGTACCAAGCTTTGTTCCGTTCCTTTTCTTCAGATTTTAGTAATTTTATTTACCTTTTCTTGTCAGTAGGTGCATGTGGCTCATGGAGTTCTCGAACGGCTTTCAGCTTCCGGATATATTTTATTTATTCTTATGATAAGTAAGTATTTAAATCCCTTATAATTTATTTTTCCTGTTATCTAGAAGGATAAGTAATTACTCTGGTAAAATAGTAATTGTTCATGTACTAAATTAAGGTTATAAACTATGTTTATTTCTCGGTGTGTCACAGATGTCACATTGGGTTTCCAATTCATTCGAAAACATTTTTTTCGACATTTCTGTTATCTAAAGCCCTCACTTAGTGAACCATGAACATTTGATTCAAAAATTCTTACTTGAATTATGTTTAGGTTTTGGCGGGGACAGAAAAAGAAAAAGTGTGTAAGGAAATGCAATGTATAACGTAAATTTCTAGCATTTCCTTGTTATTTTAATTATCACTTTTATTCTGCAGTAACTATTATCAACACAGACATCTACATAAAATAGATAAGCACTATTTTAATAAAACAGAAAAGGATCAAAGAAATAGTACAATTTGTTCTATATTTTGGAAAAAAAACAGAAATTTATATCTAAAATAGTAAGTACTTATTTTCATTATTTTTTTTAAAAAAAACGGAAAATTTCACACACTTTAAAAAAATTGACAAAAAAATTATCTTCCAGTTTTATGATTCTTCTTTTTATTTTCGGATATAAAAAAAGTTTACAACTGAAAACATATTAATTTAAAAAAATCTTTGCATATAAATAAATTATTAGTGTTAAGAAATATTGCAAGATACACTTATTATTGCAATTCTTTAGTCTGTTGTTGCAAAATTTCAGTCACAATTCTCTAAGGTGAAGAAAAAAGGAGAAAAATGTTTCAGCCTAACGCTACTTCCTCGCATAATTTAACAGCACAATAATAGTTCACAAACTGATAATGGTAAATATGTAATACTATGTAAAGTAACTCCATATCTACTGTAACATTCGATAATATTTATTACTTAATAAAATTGTGAAAATAAAAAGTTGAAATTCAAAACAGAAATCAAAGTTTTCTGTGTAAATCCATTATCAGTCATTAATCATATAATGCCCGGGACAATTTTTTGAATACCAAGAAATCGTACTTTAAGTGTTCTTATATTTTTGGTGTCTCCTCAATTCTTGGTAGCTGGAGTTGTCATTTTCGTCAAAGCCTACAATCAGACCAGTTTGAAAATTTATGTAATCAAGAATTTTAGGAACGATCCAAAAACAATGGATCACAAGATTGTGATCTTGGCCAAAAATTTTAGGAATAATCCAAAAAGTGCATTAAAAAGATTGCTATCTTCGCCACAAAATTAGTTTTTGGATCAGGAGCCTCAAAATTTTTGAACGGCCCCTAGATCGAGTTTTCGTATTTTCTACGGAATAAGCACATCATACTGAGTTAACTGATAGTTTGGGTTTGCCTACACTATATGTAGTTCTCCAGACATAAGGCGTACAAGAAAATTTTTGATTGAAAAATCAAGGATTTACATATGTAAGTAACATATATTCAAGCCTAAAATCTACACCTTCTCTTATCGGATAAAAATATAAGCCTCAGCTACCAGAAATGAAGCAAGACATTCAAATAGAAGAACATTTGAAGAGATACGACTTGTTACTATTATCATGTATGAGAAAACAATATATACACATTCATGAGCTTTCGAAATTCAAATCAAAACAGAAATAGAACTCAGGAGTAACAAAGATAATGTAATCACTATCTTATTAAGTTTATGTATGCTTCATTGATAAAGTACGCAAGAAAATAACGTGTAGAATTAATCTTTTAAATACTCAAAAAAAAAAAGTATAACAAGTATGAAAAAGAAGTATGGTAACTATACACTCTTGACTTGTAAAATAAATGTGTATTGTTCCTTACATATAGAAAACAATTATTTAATTCTTGAAGTAAAATTTAAAAAAAGAATCTCTATTTCGTTCATGCAGAAAGAAAATTACAATTAATGCTTCACACATTTTGATATTATTTTAAATAATAATTTATTTTAAAGAAAATTTCCTATTAGAAAAACGAAAAAAAAAAAAAAAAAAAATTGGCACTAAAAAGTTGAAGAAGCGACTTTTAAATAAATATTTCGAGAAAACAAAAAAAAGCGCTGTACAAAAGCTAGCAACCATCCTATCTCATGAGTTCTTTTTATGTATTTATTGTAAAAAATAATGTTTCAGAGACAACAAAACTATTTATTTGATTACTTTTATAAAGAGTTCACTTGTTGCACTTTATATAATGCATATGTATATATATATATACTTTTATTTATATATAACTATATATGTATTATTTCTTTTTTTACACAAAAATTTGCAAACGAATTTTGCTATCTAGTTAGCTATACAAATAGGTGGTTTTTCGTCACAAGCATGTGCGTGGGTATGACCTATGTACGCATTTTGTACACCAATTAATATTGGACTAATTAATATAACACACAACCAAAATGCATCTATATATATATATAGCAGATATTATGTGTTAGAAACACCACCAAGATTACTAACGTATTTTCAATATATTTTCTTTTTTTCGCTTTGCATACATTCAAACGCTCTGTTGTAGACAGTACATAATCAGATACAACATAAAGTAAAACCTCGTACGTTGGCCATCTACTTAATTTAGCCGTACATAGTTAAGTTAACCACTTATATCTAAACTGACATGTTGTGCAGAACCAATTATGGCCAACTTAGGCTTTTCTTTTCAAATACGTCGCAAACTGAAATCTAATTTTCAAGTCTGATCAAATTTCTTAAATTTTGCACTATCTTAGTGTATTATTTATGCTTCCATTTTTGAGACGAAATAAACGGTAGAAAATCGACTACGTGCGCCATAAAAAAGTGAAACAAAATAGCCTATTCATAATCCTACATTGTTAAGTACAACAGATGAGGAACTTGACCATAAAACACAACATGTTAACGGTCGTAGGAACTTTCACCGCTTTGAAGATTACAACACGACCACTATTATTATATTTTTTATTTACAAGAGCTTTGTGTCAGAATCATGTTAACAGAAACAATCCATTCATCACTCAAGGTATGTTTCTACTTTTTAGGAAGATAACATACATTTTGCATTCTCCCTTTTGCATATTTAGTTTATTATTAAGTCAGACATAAAAGACAGAGCATAAGAAATTATATATTATGTGCTAGTATCCAAAAGGTACAGAACAACAGTACATGCTATCTAAAATTAATACAGAACAACAGTACATGCTATCTAAAATTACATTAAATGTTACAAAACAGAATAATAGTAAAAAGAAAGAAAAAAGACTATCTTAAATGAAATATTTTGGCTGCTATTTAAGTGTATATTTTCTATATTTGATCTTCAGGTACTAACCCTGATGCAGGCGAGTCAATTCCCGTAACATTAGCTGGCGAATGGGGAATATCATACCCCACATGTTTACTTTGGTGTAGGTTAGCAAGGACATGCCGACTTATATTTAAACTACTAATGTAGCCATAGTATATCATATGTATAAATTACGATAATTAATATTATACTTAAGATTGCCAACTAAGTGAAATTTATCTGCCTTTATATATGAATATTTCTTCTGATGCAGTACCATTTTAACATTATTTTGATGCACATTAATGTTATAATACATATCACATTACTTAATTATTAATTTCTAATGATCTTACTAAACCCAGGATTGCCAACTACATCGAATTTTTGTTGTAACTTTCGAATCAATGACCTTTTCGTGTAATGTAGTTATAATTCCAATTCGCATCAACTTGAAATAAACGCAGAATATTTTCCAGTCAAACGCGTATGAAACACATTCGCTTGCAGCAACTCACTTGTCAAAGAGCAATGGACAAATACATCGAATAGCAGTTGAAATTCTAAACAAACAACTAGCCGAACCTGCGTTGTCTACTCAGCTCATCGTTCTATTGTGACCATGAATCTCCTTCCCACCGTGCATGTGTCCTTACACAAGTAAAGGATAGGAGACTCACAAATGAAGTGAATTGCTATGTATAATTGTTGGAGTGTGTTTGTACCAAATTTGTAGAAGTAACACGATATCAAGTGGAAATATTTTTTTCTAATACATCCATATCCATCCGAGTACGTCTCATTGCGTCTCTTGAGGCCTTTGAAGTTGCCAGCATGCAATAGGTTTTCTCATTCAAATTTAAACAAAGCGCCTGTAATGCCGTCAACCCGTCATACGTAATTTCTCTGCTGGTGGCCTAACACCGTAGTTTCGGCCTGCAACAAGGTTTTAATGTTATGGACTCAAAATGTGCCCTAAAATGTTGAATAGAACAATAACGACATGGTTTTTGAAAATTTGAATGAGAACTTGACAATCTACAGAAAATTTGGATATCACGTTTCTAGCACTTGTGGCTTTCGAGATCTCATTGTCGAAAGGATTGGGGACAAACATACAAACATAACATTTTGATATATAGATATGGCACATTGTAAGGGCTAACAGTGGGGTACGTTATAGCCCAACGCGCCTGCTTAAGGGTTAAATAAAATTACAATAAAGGGCAAAAAAAAAGCACATTAGAACTACAAAAAAAGGAAAACGAGTAAAACTAATGAACCAAAAAAATAACAGAAAGCAATAGACAATGAAATGTTAGCTTCTACCATAGAAACATCACAACTGTCAAATAGTTATTCAAACTAAAAGTACGTATAGTCGAAACCGGTTATAGCTACTCCGGAGGGACCGCAAATTTACGATCGTTATAGCCGATGGTCGTACAAATCGAGTTTTCCTTTTCTTGCTCAAAACTTTATATCTAAGCTTTAGGCTTTACACTTACATGGTTATTGAACAGAATAAAGCTTTTTTTAAAAAAAAAAAAAAAAAGTAACTGAAATACAGTACATACAATACAACATTTGTGGAGTGGGACTGAAGATTTTTTTTCTTCTAATGTTTATACGGTAGATACAACAACAATACTGTATGGCAATAAAATATAAGAACTTATAATAAATGAGGAAAAAGTAACAACAGTGTAAATTGTTCAATAATGTCGTACACGGCCTTGGTTAATGAATGAGATAAAATGTTGAGCATGTTTGAAACTCACTGTATGTGTTGTATGGTATAAGCAAAACAAAAGTTTGAAATTAAACCATACATTGTTGCCAGCAATCTCCAAACACGTAACAAACAGCAATCAACATTCAACGTTATAGCCAATCAATTTCTCCAATAATGTGATAAAAATAAGTCGGTTTATAAGATATGTCGTAATATGCAATGTTGTACTAAGCGATTTTTTAACTGTAGTTTTTATATGGGGTTCAGACGGGACCGTTAGATTTCGCCATTATACCCAATACGTCGTTAAAAGCGATCTTGTTATAACCGGTTTCGACTGTAGTTATGAAAAGATTAGTGGAGAAGAATTTATATATTGGAAGCACGATTACAAAAACAAAAAGTTTCAAATATAATACACGTCGACGCGTAATATTAAATTTGTGCGTTTACTTATTTGATTTGTGCTTTGTGTGAAAAAGATTCTTCTATTGTAATATTTATTATTAAATTATTTTGATATTATAACAACAATCAGTTTTGTTTCTAATGATTCTAACACTTAGCTCTTCTAAATTTCTCAAACGTACACTGAGAAAACAAAAACGAATGATTGTTTCCCCATTTTCTCATTTTCTCACACCATCACCCTGAATAATTAGTACAATGTCAAAGCACCGTGATAACAGGAGTTTACAAATTGTAATGCATTTTTTTATCATTATTATTATTCCTTCTTATTAATATTCTGCATTATTGTTCATTTATTTTACTTTGCTACATACAAAAGTACAAAAGTATTAAGTTAATTCTTAGAAATCTACATTCTTCATCGTCAATTATTGAATATAAGACATAGGAAGGACGAGTTAAAAAAACAAAATCACTCACTCACCGTGTTTTAGTTTCTTCTTCTCTCTAAGACAACCTGAGACAAGATATACCAAAAGTAGCAAATAAGAGGTAGATTATATTCAACTTCTAAGCTTGCTCAATGGATGTGCGTTTATCACAGGTTATTTCTTTCCTTTTACATTAATTTATGACTAAAATTACCTAAATGAATGTAGTATATTACAATGATTATTCTTAAGAACCTGACTTACTAAAAATAATACAAAATTTGCCATAATTTCTTTTGCTTGTTTTTCATAAGTGAAAGGAGATAATGAAATGCAACTTATCACAATCATAGATAATGTTATTCTACAACAGAAAATATGAACCTGAAGAATTGTCAGTGTCGCGATCCATAGAAGTTACAGTGTTGCCAGAATAACAATTCCCCCAAAATCTAACTTAAGGGTTTTCACTACAGCGAAATTAAACTACTGCTAATTTTATAGGTTTTTTCTATAATATCTTCAAAACAGATACAAATATTCAAAAACCAGAAACGTAGTGAACTAGACAATACGATTTTGCATCTGATATCTTTACCACAATTCACCTATCTGCCTTTGGTATGCCGCTATATACAGAACCCGCAAAAAATGCTAAATCTATCTACAGTTGCAAATCGAAAGTAGGTAGATGAGTTGTGATAACGGTATTATATACAAAATCGTATTGTTTAGTTCACTATGTCTCTACTTTCCGCATATTTTTTTGTTTTGAAGATACCACAGAAAATCTCTAAAATTAGCGGTAGTTTAATTTCGCTACAGTGAAGACCCTTAACGCAGCAGAAGAACGAACTCAACTGCATTTGATTACCTATCATATTGTTTACGTATCCTGTGAAGTACTTTTTTAAATAACATGATTATTTAATTTAATTAACTGTATGTTAAAACTATTTTCTTTATTACAAACTAAATACAATTATTACTTAAAAAGTAGTTCACAGGATACCAAAATAACATGATACATAAACAAATGCAGTTGAGTTAGTTTCTCTAGTCACTGCCTTAACTTAGATTTTGGGGGAGATGTTATCCTGGTAACACTTTAATTTCTATGGATGGTAACAATGAAAATTCTTCACGTTTGCATATTCTTTGTAGAATAACATTATCTATAATTATGGTAAGTTAAATTTTATTATCTCCTTGCACTTATGAAAAACAAGCACAAGAAAAATGGTATATTTTGTACTATTTTTAGTAAGGCGGGCTCTTAACGAACAAGTTTATTATCCAGTCTATTTAACTATTCCAAAAAAGCCAATCTCACAACAGAATTGGAAGAGGTTCCTTTATTGATTTTTGAGTCGTTTTTTCTAGTGTTAAGTACAACTGAGCTGTCTGAAACCAGACTAAAATAACTGCATTTTTGTTTCGTGGGAAATTAGCCTTCATGCAAAGTGAACTTGACATGGACTGCTGCCAATGGGAAACGGGCTTCAAATGACCGTTACATCAGTTTCTACACTCTGTCGCATAAGGTTCGGTGTGGAATACTGAAATTACACTCAATTACGTTATTATTATTATTTAGGCTTTCTCAAACCAGAGTGAACTAATTACTTTTTAATCAACTTTTGAGTTTACGTATGAAATAGTTTGAGTTAAGTGTATTCCATAGCAAATGTTAAGTGTATTCCATAGCAAATGTTAAGTGTATTCCATGGCAAATGTTAAGTGTATTCCATAGCAAATAATCTGAGTTAAGTGTATTCCACAGCAAATGTTAAGTGTATTCCATAGCAAATAATCTGAGTTAAGTGTATCCCATAGCAAATAATCTGAGTTAAGTATATTCCATAGCAAATAATCTGAGTTAAGTGTATTCCACAGCAAATGTTATGCTACAACGAACTGAAGTGTAGAAACTGACGCAATTGTCACTCTAAACTTATTTCCCAGTATCAGAAGTAATTGTCAAGTTGCCATTGTTTACATAAAGGCTAATTTCCCACAAAACGAAAATGCAGTTAGTTCACTCTAGTTTCAGACAGCTCAATTGCTCAGGAAATATTTTATACTAAAAGCAAATAACACTAAATTCTAACTTTGGAAACTCTGATGCTCTTGATAGATAAAAAAATTTGCTCTGATTTTGAAAGATCGAATTCTCGTACTGATTCTTGACAATATTCTCAAGAGTTATACTGAAAATTCAACAAGTAACACATTGGTTTTGTTTACAAGAGTATTGGATATCTTCAATCTTAGTATTCACCATCATGATGGACAAGTTTCATACAAATAACAACAAAAGTTTAACATTCACCTAAGCATCCGAATAATAATTTAATCGCAGACGTTTCAGCAATAAATTTTCGCCATCATCAATGCGTATCAACATTTCTAGAGAAGCAGATCTATCAAGAATGTAGTTCTTCGAATAACGTAGGCTTTTATAGATATATGCACCGATGACGGCGAAAATTTATCGTTGAAACGTGTGTGATTGGATTTGCATCCTATTATTACATTAATTAAATTTAATAAAATTGAAAAAAAAGGAAAACTTTTTTTTTACCCTATTTAGTATTCATCGCTGTTTTACATAATAATATATTGTACAAAAATAATTTACATTAGTATTAAATAAATTAAATCACTCACATGAAGAAGGTGAACTTAGTAAACAGAACCTCAAAATAAATTATCAAAACAATGCAGGGAAATTCTTACAGATGCAATAAACGAAAAAAGTATTTTCATTTGTCCTCTAAATAGTTTGTTTAGGTTGTTTTAAGTTCATGAAAAACAAAGAAAATAAATAAAAATAGAAAGAAAGAAAGGTAAGGTAGGATCGACTTAAAATTTAGGATACCATTGAATACACAGCTATAAACAAAAATGTTTACTTGCATAGGTTCCCAATTTGTTGTATGAAGAGCCTAATATACTAAAAATAATACAAAATTTATCATTTTTCTTTTGCTTATTTTTCATAAGTGAAAGGAGATAATGAAATGCAACTTACCACAATCATAGATACTATTATTCTATAACAGAAAATATGAACCTGAAGAATTTTCAGTGTTGCAATCTATAAAAATTGCGTGTTCCAGAATAACATTTTCCCCAAAATCTAAGTTAAGGCAGCGACTAGAGAAATAAACTCATTGCATTTAATTACGTATCATATTGTTTTCGTATCCTGTGAACTACTTGTAATTAATAGTTGTATTTAGTTTGTAATAAAGAAAATAGTTTTAACATACAGTTACTAAAATTAAATAATAATGGTATTTAAGTGGTTCACAGGGTACCTAAACATGATACGTAATCAAATGCAGTTGAGTTTGTTCCTCTAGTCGCTGGCTTAACTTCGATTTTGGGGGAAATGTTATTCTGGCAACACTGTAATTTCCATAGATGGCAACACCGAAAATTCTTCAGGTTCATATTTTCTTTTGTAGAACAAAATTACCTATGATTGTGGTAAGTTGTATTTCATTATTTTCTTCATTTATGAAAAAGAGGCAAAAGCAAAATGGTAAATTTTGCATTATTTTGAGTGTGCCAGGCTCTTAACATACATATATCTGTACTTCGAGTTACTTTGTTACCTCATTATTCGATAAGCAGACATCAATATAAAGGGATTATGTTATTCTTACTATTATTGCCCTTGTAATAAATTAATCGAAATCATAACTAATAGATAAACACATATCCAGAGCAACTGTTCTTAGAGGTAGTTCATGTAAGTAGGAACTTTTATATTTTTATGAAAACAAACACATGTTCACTTGTAACAAAACATCGCTTCTATTCTTATATTGCAGTCGAACGCAGAAGCAATCAGGTACAACTCTACAACATTGTACTCTCTTTTATTGAAAAACAAAGTTTCGACAAGATTTGACAGCTTTCAACTTTGCAAGAATAAATACTTATAGAAATAAACACCTTAATTCTACGATTGCAAAACAAACATTAATTAGTTGTTGCTTACAAAAAAACAGAAAGAGAGAGAACAAGGACTTCTCACAATCACACAGTCAGACAAGGAACAACATTTTGCTCATTTTTTTTTCTCTCAAACAAGACAACACCTGTACATATTGAGCATTTGGAGTTATCCATTAGACAAACCAGAAAAAAATCACTAACTACACACTTCAACATTCTTCCACAAAGAAACAAAAAACACTCAGTCAGATTACATACAAAAGAAGGCAAAAAACATGGATTCGACAACCCAATTTAGTGTTCGTCTTCAATATTTAAAAAAGAAATGTATTTTTGAAAAGTACCACACACTTGGCCGCTACATATAAACAACATATACACCTACCTTGTATTATCTTTATTTTTTCGTTCTTTACATTACGAATGGATTTATGAACCCATGTTTCTTGCCACTTTACCCGTTCATAAAAGTTTTTTTTTTTTTCTATCTCCTATGATACAGACTACTATTAGAAAAAATACCAGCCTTGTACTGACCCTTGTTTCTCAAAGATAAATCACTCCACAAGTGAAAACAGTCCGCACCACGTAGGAATGCAATACCACTCTCCCATTTGATTATAAAAATAAGGTACCCCAATCATATTATTATTTAAAACCCTGTGGTCGGACACAGCACGATATGTACTTAAGACAGATGTAACCCACTTCCTTTTGTCAAAGTTCTTTTTTTCTGTTGTAATGTTGTATTTCTTCTCCTAACCATTTAAACCTCCAAATCGTTAAGTAGTTTGTAATCTCCCAAAAAATTACACCCAATACACTCCACTTAGTATGATGTGGCAGTAGCACAACAGGACTAATCCAGTGTTTCAAATAACGAATATAACAGACTATTATTGTAAATGTGCTTATTATTAGAATGTTTTACCTACAAATCAACTTTGGATCAACTTGAATTTACATTACAGTAACATTGTGACTCATTAATTTTTCTCATATATTGTTTACGAATTTTGTACCCTAATCAATAATATAGAAAAAGTCCTTGAACATACCACTCGTGTCTATTTTATATAATCAATTAGGTTTTGAAATTTATATGAGATTAATCTTCAGGTTTTGAAGAAATAAAGGAACGAAACGGAAATAAATAATCGGATTACAAGGGAAATCAATTCATACGGAGACTTCGTCATTCTGGTTCTTTCGTGGTGCTGGTATTGCCATGTTACCCCCACTCCGGAATGAAAACAGTGACCTTCTGTCCAAATTTAATCCTGGGTTTTAAATTTACGTAATGTGAATCCGCCTTTCTCGAAAGTACCTACATGTGGAACGGATTGTTGTAGGTTTATCTATTAATTCAAATGTTATTTCCTTTACTCATTTTGTTTCTTCAGATACCTAAGATGAAGCCCATGTAGGGTCAAAACGTACTTGATTATAATCAAGATTATAATGGTAAGTGCAAGGGTATTTCTAGACAATAATGGTAAGTGCAAGGGTATTTCTATAAATTGATATAACTAACACGAGCAAATACGAGTAAATTAAACTACATATGAAAACACTATAATAAACAATACTATATTTCTCTGCCAAAGTTTATTTTAAACGACTCCTTATAGATTCTTTCAGTAGGTAGAAGACTGTACTACGTACCTACCAACAAAAGATGAAAAATGACCGTCAATGCTAATAGTTCAAGTATAACACTGAATAGAATTGTTTAACTGTATGGAAAGTAAATTCGAACATTGAAATAATATTGAGAATTTAGATTAAAGAAATGTCAATAAACTTTCCACCTACAGTATATACCAAAATTTTTAAAATGTGAAATTTGTTATAAGCTACTGCATTCATTCTGAGTGGCGTGTTATTTTCTTTAAAAGACAATTTGTAATTTCTCCTCAATTTTGACTCTTTTTAAAGATATAATTTCCTCTCCTAAAAAAACATTCCTTCCATTCCTCATTTTATAGCACCGTTCGTTGACAACGTGCATTCGCTGAGATGGTGCTCTGACATGCCTTCCTACCTGATGTCACACGCTGATATTGACATCATGCATTAACACAGAACACACACACCATCACACATTTCTCTTCCAGCTGCATTTTTTTTATTTCTCTCTCCCCAATTTTCTTGGCATTATGGCCGGCTGGAGACCATCAAACGCCATAGGGCCTGTGCCCTAAACTTCGTGCTGGCTGACCGAGGGCTTTTTCCCCAATATTACCGTTAACTACACTGTTGATTCGCCACTCGGGCCTGCTTCTCCATTCTTGACTGGCTGGTCATCTGATGAAAGCACCTTCTTGTTGCGATCTTGACGAAGTGGACAGTCAGCAATCAAATGATCTTCAGACTTGCAATGTGACAACGTTTTGGCTGAGGCCCCAGACTGCATTTGGCAGCTATGTGATTCGCAAATTCTCCGCAGTTGTAGCACCTGAAAGTTAAAAAAAAAAAAATGAATTGTTTGCAAACATTAACTGAAACGCTAGTTAATTAATTTAGCTGACAATCTTCTTGTTTATTCTCATATTATTTGTGTTTGCACAAATCAAGCTCTTGATGGAACGAAACATCAATTACCTAACAACTAGGAATGCAATGGATATACCCGATTGCAATGAAATGAGCTGAGCGAGCTTAAACTACGTAATCAGGAAGCGTTTTTCGGTGATTATTCCTCGATGGTACATCGGATTTTTGATTTCGACCTATGTTGTCATTTAGCACGACATACTCTATCAGCGTGCTAAGTTTGGTTGAGATCGGCCAAACGGTCTAGGCGTAAGCGTTTTTCGGTGATTATTCCTCGATGGTACATCGGATTTTTGATTTCGACCTATGTTGTCACTCAGCACGACACATTCTATCAGCGTGATAAGTTTGGTTGAGATCGGCCAAACGGTCTAGGAGTAAGCGTTTTTCGGTGATTATTCCTCGATGGTACATCGGATTTTTGATTTCGACCTATGTTGTCACTCAGCACGACATACTCTATCAGCGTGCTAAGTTTGGTTGAGATCGGCCAAACGGTCTAGGAGTAAGCGTTTTTCGGTGATTATTCCTCGATGGTACATCGGATTTTTGATTTCGACCTATGTTGTCACTCAGCACGACATACTCTATCAGCGTGCTAAGTTTGGTTGAGATCGGCCAAACGGTCTAGGAGGAGTTCGCGGACAACCAAACGGCTAACCCGAGTATAAGAGCTTCGCTTCGCTCAGCTCAATTAAAGACTATTAGCTAAGTAGGTACTAAACTGAGTGATCGTTGAGAAATACTATATATTGCAACAGAACATAATATATAGTTCTTAGATATCTGGATGCACTTTTAGTGAATGGATACTAAACTTAGTAAGTGGCATATTGAGCTACGGTAATACCTTAAGTAAAACCTAGAATAAAGTTGCAGCAACTTATTGTTGCCGAAAGATCACAATACATAGTTCTTGAACATCTGAATTCAAACTTTCTGAGAGGATACTTAACTAAGCAATTACGATACTGAGCTACAGTTGTAGTGGTGATAAGGGCTCTCCATAGGCTTCATGGTACAATGAAGACAAGAGAAAACGAACACCTATAGAACGCCTATATAATAAAATCATATATAAAAGATTAAATTACAAACTACCTAGGTATTACAGAAATCCAGTAACATTTCTGAAATTTTACTCTTTTGATATGATTTACTAGTATCAGTTGGCAGTTACCTGATATGAAACAGTTTCGTAACTTGTGTTAATTTTAGAGCAGCAGTCCCAGCTCGCGCCAAGTGAGCTTTCTGGTAGACAAACACCATGTGCGTGGGTTTACTTGGAGTTCTCCTATTTCCTCCCACTTTCTTCATCCCACCATTTCATTTGTTTCTCATCATCACCGTCTCCTTTAGCCTAGCAGGCATAACTATAGGACATAAAGCTTTTGATTTCATTTTCATTTTTTGTTAATTTATTTAAGACTTTCTTAATGAAATTAACATACATTTTTACATTCAGCGCTAAAAATACCAGTATAATGCTCGCTTTCTAGCCATTAAAGTGGTTTTATAACAGATGAGGTTTACTAATATAAAGAATCTCTGAAGATTAAAAGAAATTCCATTTGTTGTTAGCCCATTCCTCAAAAGCTAAATGGCATAATTATCCAGAGAAATAATGACGTAATTAGCCATGAAAAGTTTGACTAAACTTGTCAGACAATGTAACTTGGTCGCGTGTATAGTAAAGAAAAATTTGATTAGTTTCCAGATCAGACTATATAATTGGTCACATTGTTGCTTACAGACAAGTTGGCATACTTTTTTCCCCCTCAAATAAAACATATTAAAGAGAATTACATATCAATATATATATATATATATATATATATATATATATAAACAAAGTCAGACCAACTAGCAACAGGAAGCATATACCAAACCCTCGAGGACAGGTGGAAGGGCAATTGCTACAATGAGATTGGGAACATGAACCTGGGAAGGGAGAAGATAAAACAATGAAGATGCGTCTTTGATGACGGTGAGAAAAACGACACCTTTTGTTCGAATACGGGGAGTACGATGATGCACGAGGTGAAAATTTCGTTAAAACATACCGAAACAACACAAGCAGAGAGCAGAAGATACTAGTAATAAAAGAATATCATAAGTTATCAAAGCAAATTCAAATGATACTGGAGAAGACAAGAGAGGCGGTTAGGGAATATTAATAGTCACCAATTACCCTGATCATTATAAATAATACACATTAAAACGAAATGTAAATGTTTTTTTGCATTATAGAGAAAAAATCTTGCCATACATGTACAAAAGATAAGATAGAATATCGAAACGAAATATACATATAATGTAACAAGAATATTGTACCACTATTTGAATTGTGTGTTTCATTTGTAATAGCTAATGTATGTCTTAGGTCAATGACCTACGATATTCACAATAAAAACTAAAATAAGAATAAGATTCAGTATATAAACGTGTCCTCTCCTCCTTCTGAATGTTCAGGTTCTAAACTCAAGATCCTGATAATTTCGTCAATCCATTATTCGTCCATTTCACTGAAATGTGTCAGTTTCATTATAGTTTTATTTCCTTCCATAAAAATAATAACAGTATTTTGGACTTTTAATCCTGTCTTCCAACTTAGCAAAAGGTCTTGTAGTGAGATGTGTCACAAAAAAAAAATCTCTGAAAACCCCTGGAAAAATAAGTATTACACTCAAGGATTTCACCCAAATCTCCCATATACGTAATGCAATTATAGTCCGGTGCCTTAAGAAATGGTTTATACATTTTTTTTCAACCTTCGGTTAGGTTTCTACGATTATATTGATCTCAAATTGCTAGAAATGATGACCGATTATCTTTAATTTCAATTATAATAATAATCTTCGTCTCCTCGCCTTCCCTGGTTGGATAAGTACATAATCACATCTTCTAAGCATTTGGAAATGATGTAATATCATAGGTATAAATTAGCTTTCCTCAATACAGGGATTTTCACAGTTCCAAGATTTAATAAAACTGAAATCTTTTACGTTTCAACAGTATATGAAAGATCCAATGGGAGAGGGGAGGTTAGAATACTCACCAACTACCTTCTATACGCCACTGAAGCAGTTCAACTTTCAGTGTAGGAGTTACTTCTTTCTGTTGATCTAATATTATGAATAAAATGTAGAGTTACTTAAATTAAATAACAGCAGATATTGGTTTTATGATGATAATACATAATTTTAGTGGGCGAAAGGTGCTTTATGTTCTGAAAATGAATTAAATCTTTGAGTTTAACGTCCCACGATTATGCCCTTTAAGCTAAGGGAGACGGATGATTAAGGCAAGTGAATGAAGATGGAAGAATTGATCAAATGAGGATGTAGGAGGATCGAATCAGGGACCCTACACACCAAAGGTAAGCGCTCTACCACTGAACCTCCATGCTGAGCATTTGAGATAAGAAAATAAACGCTTACACCTTGTTCTGAGAGATCATATGTTTAACCCTGTAGCTGTAAGAATTTCTAAAAACCAAAGATTGTTAAACTAAAATTTGCTTAAATACACACTAATTATTTGCTGAGCAAAACCATATATTTTCATTAAAAATTAAATACGTGTTATAGTTTCACCAATAAGATACAGGATAACTGTACAATTTTATATATATACACCAGCTAAGACATCTTTCTCCTGATTGGCTCCTGGCAGCAGCAAATCTCCTTCTATTATTTACTTATTTAAGTTAATTAATTGTTAGTTTAAATTACTTAAGATCGCCATTTTGTCTTATTAGCAAAAATAAAAAGCATCTATATAGGAATTTTCAAATAAGTACACTTAAAGGAGATTTGCTGCTGCCAGGAGCCAATCAGAAGAAAGATGTCTTATCTGGTGTATGTATATAAAATTGTACAGTTATCCTGTATCTCATAGTGTCTGATGAAGCCAAAAAGTTAGTTGGTGAAACTGTAACACGTATTTAATTTTTAATGAAAATATATGGTTTTGCTCAGTAAATAATTAGTGTGTATTTAATTATATACAAAGCAAAGCTTCTACTTATGGAAAATAAAATTTGCTGTTCTTGGGTATAACTGGTAAATTTACTGTTATATTTGGGTATAACAAACAGTTCGGCGAACTCGAAATATTTTAACAAGCGGTTCTGGAGAACTGGTGCAAACCAGCTGAATAATACCACTGTATAGTATCAAAATTAATGAACTTAAAAATTAAAATACATACAAGAACCTAAAGACTTATATGAACAATTTCAATTTAATAACATTTTTAACCATTACTATTACTTGTATAAATTTATAATAAAAGTAAGAACAAAATACATTTATGAACATTAAAATATACTCACGGATGGATGCTACAAAATACTTCTTTAATACGTAGAAACATATATTTTTTAAAAATTCTATATTTCATCCTTATAATGAATTTATAACATATACTGTTTGAAGGCATCGCTCGCCTCTTCGTCAGTTTGACTTTTTCAGCTACGCTGCTAAACATATGACCAGTAGCGTATTTAGGGGAGGGGTCTTCCAGGCTTAAGCCCCCCCCCCCACACCCGAAATTTTATTTACTATATTAAAGTAAATGAAATATCTTGCAGAATTTTAAGATTTCCAGAACTAAAGTTAGCAAAGCCGCCCCCCGAAACAAAATCGTAAATACGCCACTCCATACCATCAAATTCTTTATTCTGGAAAATTCTGTAACTCGAATAAAATACCTCTTAAAATTAAATTGGCATACGATTTAATTTTAAGTAGTATGTTATCCGAGTTAGAATGGGAAAAAAAAATCCATCAATATGTCATACATTTAGAACCGTAGCTGAAAAAGTCGCACCGAGAAAGAGGCAAGCGATGCTTTGAAACATGTGATATATAATTTATTCTAGGATGTAAGGTAAGATTTGTTCTTATCTTCTTAAACAATACTAAAACACTTATAAGATTTATTACAAATTGCTGCTGAAGATATGGAATAGATTATATATTAATTATGCAATCTATATAAATAAAGATGAAAGTGACTACGTTTTTGACTTAATAACTCTTGAACCACCCGACTGATTTCGATCAAATTTTCAACATAGATGAGGTTCGAGTCTAGGATGCTTCTTACCATCTCACTTTGACGGTTCAACGGTCGATATTAGTGCCGAATCTATAGTTTTCGGGATAGCTGAGATGAACAGTGACATTTCCGATGCCGTTTAAATCTAAATTCAGCTCACATAGTAATAATTAATTCTTAAGACAAAAAATGAGCGAAGTAGCTCAAGTGGTAGAGTGTTGGCTTCGCATTCGGGAGGTCGCGGGTTCGATTCCTGCTGCCTACCATCCTGACTCGGATTTTCCAGGGTTTTCCTCAGTTCTACCAGGCAAATGCCGGGATGGTACCTACTAAACAGGCCCTGGCCGACACCTTCCCAAATCCTTTCCATTGTTGTTGTTGTTGTTGTTGTTGATATCCAGTATAAAATGGCCTCTGAGCTGTATCTGGTGATTGTTAAATAAATAAATAAACATCGTCTACCAGAGGGCGATTCAGTAATAGTAAAAAGTGACTGACTAACGGAACATTCTACTAATTTTTCTTATCTTAACCCAGCGAAGCGGGTAAAAAACGAGAGCTTGATGAAGTTTAAAGATAATGCGAAAGTATAGGCTCAAAGCCTCCGCTATAATATACTAAAGTAACTTTTAAAGATTTGTAATTGCTGATAGGCGACATGGATTTAGTATTCGCACCTTTATATTATATCTACATGGTGTTAAAAATGAAAATATTATCATTAATGCTGATATAGTGATACAACAGGTATTCCGATGTGTAGCCAGTTTTTTAATATGTTGATGTGGATATAAACGCTAATAAAAGCAATTCTAGTATACTATTAGCATTTAACGAAAAACAAATGTCCAGAGATGAGGCATATACCAACTGATAGAATATACTGAAGTGAACAAAATGAAATGTACGAGGGTGAAAACTCATGTGTAGTTTTCGAGAAATCGGAGGAGAACTATCATTCTATTTACAGATTCCTGTAAGTGCTGAATTTTCTTTAAACTTCCAAGCTTTCGACTCTCCCCTGGAGTTTTCGTCACGAAGCTTAAAAACAGGAAGAAAAAGAATAGAAACATCAAGGGAAAAAAAAATGGAAAGGACTTACCAAGTAAAGAGCTGTGTTGAATTGACAATGCGTTTCCGTACAATACAGCTCTTTCCTTGGTAAGTCTGTTCCATTTTTATTCCTGGATGTTTCTATTCGAGGACACCTTCATCTAGTAGTTAAAGCGTTGGACTAGGGTTGCCAGATGTTGTAAACGAAGAACCGGAACACTAGTATCAGGCTATATGTAAGGTCAGGATTCCTACTCATTTGATCACAATCAATTAATTACCTGTTTTTCCCAGTAATTAGTCAAAATTTACACCTATTAGAGATAGGGCGACGCAAAGCGCTAACTACGTGCTTATCGCTACTCTGGACGTAGTTCAGCCTGTCACTGGTAGATGGCGTTGGAGCGGCTTAGGCTCTCAACCATAGGCTGTTACGTCAAATGCTTTTTAATGGACGTTTCCATTCTTTTTCTTCCTGCTTTTAACCTCTATGACCAAGATTCCAGGGGAGAGTCGAAAGCTTAAAAGTTTAAAGAAAATTCAGGATTTACAGGAATCTGTAAGTAATCTCTTTCCAGCCTTAGATAAAAGTAAATGTAAACAAACCTGCCTGTCTACCAGTGGGTTGATGACCAGTGATTGGTTGTTGGTCTCACTGAACTAGTATCCTACCGCAATGTAATCCCTACTAAAATAACAATTTCGTATAAAGATATCTAAATTTATCCTGCATTTTGTGATAAAGAAGCAATATATATAATATTTAACAACAGATGTAGCTTTATTTCAACCTCACCAGTACTTGGACATATAGTATTTTCTGCGCATGCGTATGCGTTCGCGCACCGACCCCGCTCATTTGAAATTGCAGAATGCAGAGTTCCATGGCGTCCATATTTGTCTCGTGTTATAAAACTCAAAAGAGAACAACAGGAACAGAGGCATTATCGTTTATCTAACAATTTAAGAAAATGCGTATTTCCAACATAGCAGTAGTCAGTGTCAGTGCGTTAATCATTTACCAACCAACCATAGTCTTACACATTGGAAGTTATGCGACGACCGTAAGCTAGCAGACGATCTTGCTGTTCACGTCTCTCGCTGCCGAAGCACGTGTGAGCCGCGGAGTAATATATTTCGCTTTGTTTACGTCTGCTTTGTTCTAAGGCTGGAAAGACTATAGAATGATACTTGGAATTCCTGAGCGTGGTTTCGCATTGTCTAGAGGAGAACTAATTTATCTGTAAACCTAAAAATGGATGCTGTACGAAGTGAAATTAATACTGAAATATATCCTCATTACTATCTTCATCATGATACTAGTATGCTGACGATATATATGACATCTTCTTTTAGCTTTGCGTCCTAGATTATGTCGTATAGGCTAGAGACGATAATGATGAGAATGAATGAAATAGTGGAATGAAGAAAGTGGTAGGAAACAGGAGAACCAAGAAAAAATTCACGCATGCGCTTTTTGTCCCCCCCCCCCCCCCACACACACACAAACACAAAGCCCACTTATGGCAATAATACACAGTACGGTTAATGAGATAATAGCCTAAAAGTATAATTAAATCTTATAAACTTTATTTTCTGTTGTAATGAAAATACTGTCCAAAAATAAGACACACACCAGTTGATAGACGTCATCGAGCTCAACAAAATAAGATGCTTGCGCGTAAATTCCCATGCGTAGGTTTCGAGAAAATCGAAAAACTATTTTTCCTGGCACTAAAAAAAAATAATAATAATAATAAGTATGTCGTTCGTTGCGAAAAATAATTTAACGTTTTTATTTCGTGAAAGAAATGGATGAGTCAAATGATTTCGTCATTTCCACCCTCAACCTAAGTGCAAGGGTCTAAAGTTTACATTTTCGGTTTCAGACAATACGTCTGCTAGGTACAGAAAGTTTAGGCCGCTGTGCGTTACACTTTATTTTCATGTAAATAAGTTTCGCCATCCGATCCCCTAGTCCCTTTACTTATCTTTGATGTATTTGTTCCTTAAAGTACCCCCCTTTCAGAAACTTAAAACAAAATTTGAAATGATATTTATGCATTATGATATGATATAATATTTCTATCTTTTGTTATGATGTTTCTATCTATCCATCTATCTACCCTTGCGGGTATTTAATATTATAGTTGCAGCTCTAGAGCCCGATTTTATCACTAATATTGTTTTAAGAAGAAAATTGTTAGAGTGTGAGCTGCAACCAAAATTTTCCGTCCACGTAGACGATTGACTGATACAAAGCAAAACTGTTAACACTAATAATTGCGCAAAAAAAAGGGGGGGTAGTGGCGCCGGACACACTTATGTTGTGCTAAATATCTTAATGATTATCAAACCGTTACAAATGTTTAAAAGTAAATGTGCAAAAGTGGAAGGCTAACGCTTATATAGTTATCTGTCCGGCGGCCATCTTAATCCCCCTATAATATCTAATATTTATAAGTCAATGCAAAACATAATTTGTTTCATATGCAACTCACGACTATGGAACCCTCCGGAAACAAACGAACAACAAATGCTTGCGAGAATATGTTATCCTTAACCTGATCATTATTATTTATGTGCTGTATATACAGCAAAATACATTATAAACTAATAGATTGTATCTACTGTTTGTCTTGTTTTAACGACGAATACTCATATACACTCACATTACTGATAATTATCCGAAAAAGAAGCTCGCAAGGGGTTACGATACAATAACAGGGTTCGTACAGGTTTTGAGCAAAAGGATTCCCTGACTTTTCCCTGACTTAGCATGACTCTTCATAGAAATTCCTTCCTCTTCTCTGTTCAGCCGACCGTTCCTCACCAAGGTGGTAATTTTTCTTTAATATGATGATTGATTACTATTGTTATTCATATTTATTACATATTCAACATAACAGTTATACATATTCATTACATATTCTATATTAATTAAATTTGGATGATTATAATGACAACAACGAATATCACAATACCATAACTACATAAGAAAGAACAAATGTTTAACACAATCGTGTTCAGCATCTTGACAAAATTTTAATCAACACCATTGTTTTCGTCGCAGTGAAGCTTTTCTCTTCTTCAGCTTTTTAATTTCTGCATCAATTACACACTTTTTCTCCTCAGTGTTTTGACGTACGTTTACTTTCTTCTTCTAATTCCTTGAGCCTTGCATCCAATGTCCTTTTCGTAGCTTTCTTCTGTTCTTGTTTATTTATCTCTACCTTTCTCTTGTCCAGATATTTTTGATAGCGTCACCGCGCATTTGAAACATAAATCAGCATCTTCCTTGGGAGATCTCGACGTTTTGAACTCCACATGCTTCTAGGATACTGTCGTACACTTGACGCTGTGTCACAACTTGTTTTCTCCAGCATGCTCTCTAGTAACAAAGACTTATTTATGGAGAAACCAACTTTGGCAGTTGCGTTACCGTGAGATCTTTACAACATGCCACAACTGTTTGAAATCCTACTTGTCCATGAGAAAGTTCCTGAAGGAAATATCCAGTCTTTCTTCACCGCAAGACTGAAAGGTTTTCTGGGGCTTCTTTACTCCCTGATTACGGAATAATGAGTACTGTTTCTTGGCATTCTCAGCTATTACAATATCAAGGATACATCACTTGGCGAAGTATATCATTGTGCATCACTTGGAGGAGTAAGGAAAATCTCTTCTGTACAGTCACTAGGGATCTCTGGATAATGTAAAGATGACTCAAAGATGACAAACCTCTTATGACCTTGTGCTTTAGAGCAGTGCTATTCAACCGGGGGTACATAGTCATAAAATAAGCATATTCCCAATATTTATTGAATTATCATAATTGGAGAAGTTTTTTTTTTTTTTTTTCCTAATGGTTTCTCTGTGTTAACATCAATGAAAATGAAGAACTTGATTTGCTGGAATCCAGAATCAGCTCTGATTCTCGCCTTCTCAAAGATTCGACCAAGAATCGAGGAATTGGAGTCCCTACAACAAGCTCAGTCATCTCATTAACAGGTTAGTTCTAAAGTTACTTTTAGTTTTTGAATTTTTAACATTGTCCTCAGTGTGTAAATATCTGGGATTATGAGGGGAAAATCCTCCTCAGTAGAACTGGATGCCTCCCATATGTTTTGAAATTTCTCATGTTAATTTCTTTTTAGATGTGCACTTTATCCTCCTGTAATTAGTCTTTTGATTGGCACACTGATTGTCCTTTTATTGGGTCTCTATTGGCCCCTCTTTTTAATCAACAGAACATGTCTATTAAGTTTAATAAGTTAATTTCGATTTAATTTCTTTTAAACAGCTTCAGGGGTACACAATTGAATGGTGAACTGTATCTAGGGGTACATGAGAAAAAAAGGTTGGATAGCACTGCTTTAGCGGACACCTTTCTTGCAGTTTTCGTATTACTGAGCATAATACACTGCGACACTCGTGCAGGAATTCAAGTCTCTCCTTCTCCTTCACTGTCAAGGCCTGCAAGAGGGATTTCCTGCAAATCTTATATCAATATCCCTGCTTGGCATCAGGTTCTCCGATTTGCTGGTAACAATACAATGGAATGATGTGCCCTCAACTTTTTTATTACATCTGTTTTTACACAATGAATCATAAGATCTCTCAGAACCTGATGAATGCCGTCAAGAAGATAAGGAGCCACTGGGTTTGGTGTTTAGAACTTTTGGAGAAGAAGCTGGCACTTTTCGGAAAGCAGACAAAAGGCCAGCTTACTTTACAAATGGATCACTGGCAGCCTTCTTCAATGATGTAACTGTTGTCGATTTTGGTAGCTTTGCTTCATTTAGGAACTTTGCCACATGGTCCCAAATTTGCAGTGCTTTTTGAAGACAGTCCACATTTTCTAGCCATCTCACACCGCAAAACTTAACGGGAAACACCCTGTCACTTCAACGAACAATCCTTCATGGGCTGGTAAGTCACTGAACAGGTACCAAGGGGATCGCAATATGAAAGGCATATCCCAGTCAACAGAATCAAAACCAGTCTTCACTGCACCATGCACGATGTGTAAACTACAGGTACCTAAGTTGACCAATGTACAGTGTCCACCACTGTAACGTCTCTGACAGCTCGCAGTAACATTGCCACTACTCGCGTGTCAAGGTTTTTTCCGGTGCAACTTTCGTGGCAATTTAATTAATGGTATAAGACAGAGTGATCGTGGTTGGTAACACTGGTATCAAAGTAGGGGCTGCAATGTCCCACTGCATGTGGTAAGAAACGTCAGAGACCATCTCTTGTTGGCCGTGCTATAGTATGATCCTGTAGGCATGAAATAAATTTTAATTTACCATTAGGGCCATCCATGGACACTTGTATGCAGCAGAGGGGAAATACCTTCAATAAAAAGCCGTAATAAGTCACTGGCTATACTTTTGTTAAACAAGACATCATTCAAATAACTTGTCACGACTTTCTCCAGTTTATTGTCCCAAAACCTCACTATCAAGTCCATTTGGTCTCTTTGGACAATTACGTTCAGAGCTTCATCAAAACAGATGACAAAGAAGTTAAGGTTTTGAGCTGGTCCATTATTTGCTGTTGGAAGTATGAAGCTAAATCGTAATGAACTACATATAAGGCATTATCTGATCTTAGGAAAAACATATGGGCAATGTGACTGTCTGCAAACATTAACTTAAACACTGTTTTCAAATTCTGGCAGGAGTTGAAAGACCACTTATTGTGCCCACGTACTTTAGAAAGCCCACGTAATCTCCGCTTTTCGCACCTCATCTTTCAGGATGAAACTGTCCAAACTTTTCTTTTGAATTCCAACAGGTCTTGAAGTATGAGCAGTAGACAAATTTGGTCTGGTGTAACACATTTACTCATGTATGCAGTCTTTGGAAGAGCTCCTGATGCAGAAGATGAAGTTTTAACTTCACAACAGGTAAATGTTGAACGTTTTCCCCCAAATAGGATCATTGAATCCTGTTGCTTCAAATTTTGTAAGATTTTCAAATGAGTTGGTCCTTAGTTATTGAGACGATAAGGCCTGCTTCCCCATGCTGTTCAATTTCAGCGTTTTCCTACACACTTTACAATAAGTATCATTATCTCCCCCATGTGCAGAGGCAACCCATGAATAAAACTCAGATAATGGACTGGATTCTCCCACCGTGGATTAAAGTCTTGGACATCTTTCGTTGGACTGATGTAAATTAATTCATATCAAACTTGAACCTGAAAGAGAAGAAATGTTAAAGATAATCTGAGAAATGCAGACAATCAAAACGTAATCAAAAATTCATGGAAAGCTCGTATTTTTGACAAACTTTATGCATACTCATATATAAATAATATTGTGTTGTTGTTCAGTTTGGCGTCCCTTTCAGCAGCGAGGTTATACGAGACATGGACGTACTCATTAACGTGGAATGAGCTCCCGCTGGAAATCAAATTTTTGTCTCCCACAACAAAGGCGCGTACGCTAACACTTAGCCACGAAGGAGCTCTTATATATATTTTAAAAAAAATAACTGCAAATACTTCGATGAGATGAATCGATTTATTACCATAGAGCATGTTTGAGGAATAGTTGATCAATATGATCATCCTAATTTTTTTTTTTTTTTTTTTTTTTTTTTTAGGAATATACACGTGTATACTACAAGACTAAATAGAAGAAAGCAATAGATACAGAAAATAGATCAGACACAGAAGGGCTCTCAATCCCACCTAGAGAGCTTAAGCACCCACCCGGTACGCTTTAAAGAACAAAGGCTCACAAGAAAATTTTGTGAGTCCAATCTTCACAAGAAAAAGCAATTTCATCACCACATGTGAACGCTGGTATCAACTGAGAACCCAAATATGGAAATGGAACGTTTTTCTAAAGAAAATTCCTTACCAGATGCACTTCTATGATTTAAAAGAAAATTCTACTAAATCAAGTAAAAAGTATTTTTCCAGGCTTGTTCTATTTTCCTTCCCAAAACAGTTCCTCAATTTCCCTGACTTTTCCATGACTGAGGGCCCATTTCCTGATTTTCCCTCACTACCAAAAAAATCCCTGACTTTCCAGTTTTTATGAACCCTGAATAATAACTTTATTATTCATTTTGTATGATTCTTCTTCTTGAACTAGGCAGAATATAAAATACCTTTCTGCCCACTAGCATTATATGCTATCAGACGTTTCTTTCTTTTTTTAAAAAAAAATAATGAATAATATCATTATGAGTCAATCAATATGCAGAGTAAACATCACTTAGCTGAAAGTGTGTTTGTTATCTCGCTGCAGAGAAGTTTTCATGGGCTAACAAAAACTATATTTTATTATTTATTTAATATGACTTTTATATCCATAATAATACGCTTTTGTCTTCTTATGGTTTCCACTATTATAATTTTCGTTTTTGATTTGATTTTTCCCTTTAAAAGACCAAAACCAAGGACACTATATATGTATCGTACGACGAATTCAACCAAACTCATCCAATCTGAATTATCCTTGGCAGAAACTTTAGTATATATATCGTATGAGTTCAACCAAACTCATTCAATCTGGATAATCCTTGGCATGGACTCTATATGTCATACGAGTTCAACCAAACTCATCCATCTGTATGACCCTTGGAATGAACTCTATAGATATCGTACGAGTTCATTCAATCTCATCCGATCTGGATGATCCTTGGCATGGACCATCGTACGAGTTCAACCAAACTCATCCGATCTGCACTATCCTTGGAATGGACTATTTCGTACGAGTTCAACCAAACTCATCCGATCTGAATTATCCATGACTCTAGTATATATATCGTACGAATTCAACCAAACTCATCCGTTCTGGATTATCTTTAGTATGAACTCTATATATCGAACGAGTTCAACCAAACTCATTAGATCTGGATTATTTTTAGTATGAACTCTATATATCGAACGAGTTCGACCAAACTCATATGATCTGGATTATCTTTGGCATGGTCTCTATATCGTACGAGTTCAACCAAACTCATCCGATCTGGATTATCTTTAGCGTGAACTCTATATATCGAACGAGTTCAACCAAACACATCTGATCTGGATTATCCTTAGCATGGACTCTACCTAGGTATATATCGTGCAAGTTCAATTAAACTTATCTAATCTCGATCAAAGTTGGCACGGTGGTAGTGTGAACGTCACATTATCTGTGTTATAAGATGATTTGCATATCTAAATTTTTCGTGAAATTATGAATAATATTTTAGTTTAATTAGGTATTTGCATATAAAGAATTTTTAGATTTAGTTAATTACCAGCGGGTGCAGATAACTTTTATTAATATTTCTATGTATATTTATGGTTTATTGTGTTATGTATATGAATAGTAACAAACAACAAGGCAGGACTTAAGCGAGAAGCAATGAGAATTTGATATTAATTAATATGAACGTATAAGAAGATAGCGAATTTTGTATTTGATATGCTAGTTTGCATGGATAGAGGCAGAGAAAGCTTCCCAGAGAAAAAAAAAAAACTCAAAGAAAGCAGGTGTACTCAACGGAGCGTTGGACACCCAAGTTGAGTAGATTTTTGAAATCAATATATCCATCTGAATAAGGATAGAGAAACTATGAGATTCAGATTTCGCTTAAGTGTATTGCTAGTTGAATTTCTTAGTGTTGTTATAGGGAGTAGCATACACTAGAACCGCCGAGATACAATTCCTGCGATGACAATGCTTGAAAAACCATATAATTTTTAGCAAGTCTATGAGAGAAACCTGCATACAAAGAGGTGCTATTTTTTTTAAACACGCCCCTTTTTAGCATCTAGGACTCTCGAAGCGTCGTTTTGCCAACGGAACTTGCTCAAAGACAGGGATGTTGACTATTTTAAAATTCTTGACGAGTTCACTTGATCGAGAGGGGAAGCTGTCTAGAACGTTGTTTGTATTGGTACCATGACATCCGATAGATGTCTCTGTAAAAATATAGTTATCGTCTGCACCGCTGATATGATTTGAATGATAATATGTGTTATGTTATGTAAATAAACTTTCTGGGTGTTCCCGTAGTATTAGACATATGTAGTTCGATATATATTTTGTTTTGTCTAATTGGCTTGTACTAAAACCAGTTTAGGCCTAGTTTGTGGTTATGGAAGGTATGCAGGGAGACTAACACATACCTCAGTTTTTTTTTTTTTTTTAAATCTAGCAGAGAATGCAATACTGCTGCAAAGGAGAAGCAAACTTCCAATCAGTTCTACTAGGTTTATTATAATGTGTCAGGCTACTTCAGCCTTATTTAAAGTCATTTTTATTTGTTTATATCTAGCACAACTCATTTAATTTGTTTTATTAACGTAATTAAGTAATTCAAAACTACAATCCTCAATGCATCTATTTCTATAATTCACCAACATGTTCAAACTATGTCACTTGACATCTTACTTCAACACTTTCTTGGTGTCGCCGATAGATGGCTTGAAGTAAGCATGTCAAGTGACATAGTTTGAACAATGTTGGTGTTTAAATTAATATTTTGTGTAAATACAACATAGTGTGTGTGTGTGTCAGATATTAAACTGAAGCTTAATTATTAAGCAATTTAACACACACAGTGACATACAACGATGCCATTGAAGTGACAGACAAAGTGGAAAAGAACATAAACAAGTGTGTTTTTTTTAAGTTAATGAGGTCACTGGAAATTCGCAGGTGAGGGAGGCTCCTGCACCCCTATTCTAGTGGAGCGGGCTACTTTGGTTTGGCCCAACACAGCAGTTGAAAGAAACAATGAAACTGCAAAAGAATAAAACAGTACGCGGGACAACCAGAGAGTTAGTTGTTGTTAAATCGCGAGACAGTGCAGATCAAAGCACTGCAAGTCGTTATCGGTTGACCGTCAGCTAGTTTGAACTCTGACCATTCAGAGATTTGTGTATAAGAATAGTGCGTGAGTTACACACTAATATTCTGTGCGTGTGTGCAGTAGCATGGGAAATCATAATTAGTTTACATCAGTATTTCTTCGTTTTTCTCCGGACTAACATTCTGGTAGAATGG